>NC_052532.1:150415979-150734490 GCF_016699485.2 Gallus gallus | reverse complement strand
GTGCAATTCATACATGATTAAGCCTCATTTACAAAAGGTTATTTGGTATTTAGAGGTCTCAGAGTGTGTTACAGTATTGTGAGAAGGAGCAGTTCTGGTCTTAAGTTTGGAAAGATCTGAGTTGTAACTATCCACATTGATGTCAGTAAATTCAGTAGTGCAACAATACTTCTCTGGGCACAAATAATCACTTCTTCACTTAAAAAGATTTGCAATCCCTGACATAGTTTTAGGGAAACTTGTACTTTTCCAAAGACAAGATGAGTTCAAGTAGGGACTGAGCATGGATAAAACATTGTTCGCAAAAACAGACGACCATTTTCTATTCAGACTCAGGTCTAGAAGAATCATCACAGGCACACTTAATCACAGAATCACAGAAACTCAGAATTGTAGGAGTTGGAAGGGACGTCCAGAGTTCATCAAGTCCAACCACCTGCAAAGCAGGCTCCCTACAGCAGACTGCACAGGTAGGTGTGCAGGCGGTTCTTGAATATCTCCAGAGAAGGAGAATCCACAACCTCCCTAGGCAGCCTGTTCCAGTGCTCCATCACCCTCACTGTGAAGAAGTTCCTTTGCATATTTGTGCAGAACTTCCTATGCTCCAGTTTATGGCCATTTTCCCTTGTCCTGTCTCCACAGACCACTGAAAAGAGGTTGGTCATATCCCTTTGACTCTCACACTTAATCTGTTAGTCGAGATGGAGATGCTGACTCCCAAAATGAAATTTTGGGTTAAATATAATGAACTGTATTTTACCTTTGTATTTCATACGTAGCATTCAAATTTTGTAGTGTGTGAGAAGTTTATTATAATTTAGAACTCTTGGCCTAATCTTTAAGTATTTTAATCATCACACTTAAGTGTTCTGTGTAGATAATGGCTAATTGATTGTGTTTTCTTTCCTTTACAAGCATATTGTGAAGGAAATTATATATATATATAATAATTATACATATTATAATATATATATTATTATCATTATATATATTATCATTTTATATATTATACATATAATGAAAAAATGTATTTAAAACACCAGAAGAAGTAAGAAGAACCCATAGGGGCTTTTAGAATTTATAGTACCTTTTATCCTCAGAAATGCAAATTTACTGAGATCTTCCTGTAAGTAAGATAGTGAATAAAGCAATATGAACTTGAGTATGTGTTCACTTCATTTAGAAAGTATTCAGAACTGGAGATCACATCTCTGGAGAACGAAAGGAGTCATGTTACTAAAAGTGAGATTATGCTATTTTTTTCTAACTATGAATATAAGCTAACAGAATCATAGAAACATAGAATTGCTTAGGTTGGAAGGGATCTTAAAGATAGTTTAGTTCCAATGCCCCTGCTGTGATCAGCTACCCACTAGATAAGGCTGCACAGGGCACCACTGAACTTAGTGTTGAACGCCTCCAGGAATGGGCATCTACAACAATATTGGCCTCTTGTTGAAATTTTCTTTCACCGAAATTAGATTAAGGTAGGATTTCTTTAAAATAAAGTTAGTCAAAGATCCAGTAGAAATAGCCAATAGCACTCAGGCCATAGGCTGATTATTACTACTGAGAAAGCTGCTCTGAAAGCATAAGCATAGCAGCCATGAAACAGTTGTTCACCTCTACTGCTGCAGATTTTTATGAGCAGAAAATAAAGGCTTTTGTTCATCACAGGCAAAAATGCATGGCTAATAGTGGTGACTATGTTGAAAAACAGTGTTTTGTAGCTGAGAATTTGCAATATCAAATAGCAAATCAATATGAAATATTTTTCTATATAGAATAGCAAATAATATCAAATGTTATGTTCTCTGTATCTAATGTAGTTTCCATGGAAATAAATAGGAGGCATTACTATTGGAGCTACCTACTGGAAAACATCCACTGCTGATTTTCCAGTGATCACCATGTTCTTTGTATCACCACAAGTTTGCATTTCTTACAAGATATTTTATTTGCAGAAGCAAATTTTGCCATATTATTTAAGGATAATAAATTTTGGGATCTGAAAATATTAGCTAATACAATTTTCAATAGCTGTAATATTGATGTACTGTACAACAAACTCATCCAGAATAAATGGAGTTTAACAAATGAAGTAAATTAAGAGACTAATAAAATTATTAATCTCTTTCTCCATTTCTCTCTTTCTTTTCCTCTCTCATCATTACTTTAGCTTGGAGAAGAGAGGGCTCCAGGGAGACCTCACTGTGGCCTTCCAGTACTTGAAGGGAGCATATAAACAGGAAGGGGATAGCATATCCACTCTCTCTGTTTAAGAGAGTGGATAGTGATAGGACAAGGGGGAATGGTCTTAAACTGAGACAGGGAAGGTTTAGGTTAGATATTAGGAGGAAGCTTTTCATGCAACGGTGACACACTGGAACAGGCTGCCCAAGGTGGTTGTGGATGCCCTGTCGTTGGAGGAATTCAAGGCCAGGCTGGATGTGTCTCTGGGCAGACTGGTCTAATGGTTGGCGATCCTGCACATAGCAGGGGAATTGAAACTTGATGATCATTGTGGTCCTTTTCAACCCAGGCCATTCTATGATTCTATGAATCTATGATTCTGTGATTCTGTGATTCTGTGATTCTGTATTTCTTTCTCTTTCTCGCTCTCCCTACACCACCCAAACTTGAATCTCAATAAAGAGCCAGAAATACTTCTTGTTATTATTGTAAAGAATTGCTCTCTCTGTATAGTCTTCTGATCTGAATTTGTCAAGCACAAGTAATCATAGTTTGTTATATAAGCTAAAATAATTAATAAATATAATTAGACTTCTATCAGTTTATCCTCAAGAAACTATATTTTCACCCCCAAAAGTGTTATTGTTAGTTTTAATCGACAGGTACAGATTATTTTCCTAAATTATTTTAAAATAATTTCTTTATGTTATAAAATTAACTATGAATGTATTAGTAACTCTTTGATGGTGAAATTTTAAACGTAATGTTAAATATTGTCAAATTAACCACCAGGTGGCGCTCTAATCCAACAAAATACATCATTTTGTACTCTGTGAATGTACTTAAAACTAAAAAGCTAAAGAGGGGAGAAAAAAAAAGAATAATAATAATAAAAAAAAGCCAGGTGCACCCAGTAACAATTACACTTGTTTTTATCCACTTAGAGCATGTTCTGTCTGTAACTCACAGTTACAGTCAACTGCTGTAGAAATGTCTAATTGCAGGCCAAAGCAGGTCAGTGTTTCTTCAAATAAACATGGAATTAAACTGCAATAGACCGAAGATTTTACTTCAAACCAATTATAGCTAATGAAAATGATGCTCAATTCCTCTAGTCCTCTATGTTCATGAATTCACATTACAAATAAAGGAATCTGACTTACAAGTTGTACACTGATTAAAAGAAATAAGTCCTTACTAATACACATTTAAATAACCTGTTTAGATTTGTTGTTTGTTTGTTTGTTTGCTTCCAGAAAGGTTCAATTTACTGATCTTTTACTTACCTAGATTCTATTTCATTGAGGCACCTTTCTGTGCACAATTAAGTATGGGACTTGAGAAACCTTCAAACCTCTCAGGTTAATTTTTGTATTTGGGTCAGCCTCTGAATGTGACATTATTTTCTACCTCTTTATCTTCCATAGTGTCTCACTCCAATTTATCACAGGGAGAGGAGGTTCTTTGATGTATGTATACCTGATGTGAGATTAAGAAAGAGCGGTTCAAATGTTGGTCCGACCGGTTTATTAGAAATCCTAGTCGTTCAGGGAGATGGTGAAGGGAAGAAAGGTGATAGAAAAGATAGGAAATAGAAGCAAGGAGTCTTTAGAGGAAGAAAGAGGGAGATAGGCACCACCATGGGTCCAACGTGGTTCATAGTTCAGTCATTGATTTTTAGTAGTGGTGGGTTGTCGGGCATTGTTGTTCCGTTGACAATGACGACTTTTCAATGGTAGCACAAACTTATTTATAAGTCCAAAGTGGTCGAGTCATCTCTCTTTGGAGTGATAGCTCGAATCCAAAGTGGTTGAGTCAGCTCTCCTTGGAGTGGTGGCTTCTGGCTCTGGGATCTCAGCAGAAACTCTTTTGTTCCCATCTTTCAGGCCTTGCCAGCAGATAAGAGGGAGCAGGGATGCCCGCCTGCATCCTGTATTTCACAGGACACGATGGTATCATTCCCCAATTTTCCCATACCAAGATGGGGCTATTTAGTTACAAACCAGATCTTCTGCCAGTAAACACTACTGAGCACTCTCTTCCAAAGACAAACAGCTCCAAAGAAATGCTTTCAAATGTGAAATTGCCCACACAGTGATGTTGGTTGCCACATGGCCACACCCACCTCTCATCTAAGTCAGAGTCTTATTGCAAGAAATGCCTCAGAAAGCAAGCTTTGAGCCAAAAAACACAAAGGATTCATACACATACTGCTAACATAAATACTCCCTTTCTCCACAAGCCATTCTAAAGTCATGCCAGCCAAAAAGCTTTGGTGCTCTAGGTCTCCCAGTGTGGACAACAGAAAGACTAGACAATAGAATGAACCTACTCTGAAGGATAAAGATGACCTCTGCTGGTTTACTCTGCTCTAACAACATAAATGTGGATTTCAGGTAGAATTAAAGATAGGATATGAAAATTCAAACAGACTTAAAAAAATTAAAGAAATATCTGAACCAATTTATATTAAGGAGATGATAGAAACCTTAACAGATAATCCTGTAATACATCAGCCCAGATTGTGCTGCACATCATTGCTCCAAGTAATACTCCTTAATTTCCTTCGTTTTACACAAATAGTTGCATAATTATGCTTTTTTTTGAGATGAAGATTATCAGCATGAGTTCTAAAGGCCTCAATAAGAATACTAAATTCATTCAATTCAATGTGTAAAAATAGTTTCACTGTGTTTTGTAGTCAACAGTCATGAAAAAATAGTGCATGCACTATAGAAGAATAGACAGAAGTTAGGTAGGGCAGAGATTCTCACCTACTCTCCTTTCTTTATTATTGAGTTTCAAGGTGATTTTCAAAGTCTTGTCTTCCTCTGGAGGAGCAGCAGCTTTATGGTTCCACTGCTGTTAATTCTCTTTCAGCAGAATATTGCCTCCATGACCTCTTAATAGCCCTTTCAAATAGATTTTGTTGTTGTTGTTGACTTAGAATGAAAGGAGTACACATTCGAAATTAACCTAGGGGAAAAAAGATTGTTAGAATATATGCAATTTTTTCACATTAAACATTAAGCACTACTACTTAAAAATAAAACAAAATAAAATAATAATAATTAAAAAAAGCTATTACATTTAAGCAAAGATAACATTCAGTTGTTATTGAATCACAGGAGAAATAAACTTGCTCTTTTTTTCTTTTTTTTTTTTTTTTTTTGTCTTTGCAGCCTACGTTCCATTGCAGATCTTTTTTCACTGTCTAAAGTTAAAAATTGTGTTAATTGTTTAAACACCTTTTTTTTTTTTTTCCTGGCAATCTATCGTCAAGTACCAGTGTTTCCCTTATTCAGACTGTTTCCACTTGAAGTTACAAGATTTGTTCTAGGCTTTCCAGAATGTATTAAGAGCTACAGCTGTTCTAATAACTGCATCAGGGAACAGGAAGTAGAAAATCTTATTTTAAAGTCTCACTAACAGTGAAAATTGTATGCTACTCAGATTTCATAAGTCATGCATTATTGACATTTCTGTTTTAGTTCTCAACCAAACCACCTCATGCTTGCTTTGAAAATTTTAACCAGAATTTCAGTTTGTTTTGGTCAAAATGTATTACAAGGCTACATCAACATACTTCTTCATTAAGTGCTATAAAATACATCATGTTAATCTTCTTGTTTGAGACTAACCTGTCTAGTCTTAAATACTGTAAATTATTCCTTACTATTGTAGTAAATATGGCCCTGAGAAAGGACATGCTCGATAAACTTACTGTGAAACACAATAAATGTCACTATTCTGGCTTTGACTACCTGACCTAGAAGCTTAAAAGTAAAGATAAAGGTCATTCCTAAATTACGTGGGGTTCTGTATGCCATGGAGCTGGTACTGCGTTCACAAACTGTGAACATCTTTATATGCTTGCAGGCATGACCTAGCAGGCTTTCTACAGGCTGCTCACAAGACCGTTGATTTTTATGGGTATCATAGTGGCATAATAATTTTGTCTTATTCCTTCTTGCAAGGTTATATGCTGTTAAAAAAGCTTTTGTCTGCTGCCTCTACTCTCCGTTCCTCTTTATTACATATCATGTATTCGAACATGGACTTGAGTTAACCTCATATCAGTGCTTACTGCTTGCTCAAGCTTTCTCAGTGGCAATGCTGTGACCACAGCCTTGAAAATAGACTTGAAGAAGTTCTTGGACTCTTGTTCAGAATTTGTGTTTTACTGTGGCAGTACTGGCCACTCATGGAAGAAATGAATAAGGAAGTTAAATATCCTCTGTATCTTTGCACCTCTACATTCCTTCCCACAGAAACAAAGAAGCAAAGAAACAACCAAAGCAACAACAACAAAAAAGACCTTTAGCTCTTCTTTAACTCTAATCTCCTCCTATGACTGTCAAATCATATAGTAGTCCAAGCTGACTGCAAGAAAAAAAAAATATTTCAGCCGTAGAGGAAAAGATATTCTTAAGGAAAAAATGATTGATCAAACTTTAATTTTCCTCTCTAGCAAATTGAAAGTACTCTTTGTATTTACTTAATTTGATAATGTTTTATGTCGCAACCAATCCTGTTCCTTCAGGGGAAGATTTGGTCAGTCTTGCCATATATTTCATGCAGTTATACATAATTTGCAGTTGTTACATGTGTGAAGAAGTTATTGTAGTCATACATCTGTATTCATAAACTATACCGGAGCCAAAACAAACAAACAAACAAACAATAAAAAACAGTTTGTCTTGTTCTTGCTTTTGCAGCTTGTACTTTTATTTAACACTGAGATGCAATGAAAAGCAAAAAAACATATCTGCTATATCTATTTACCTTTTACAAATACAGAGGTAATGCAACACAATGCATGTTATCAGAAATGTACTTCAGAGTGTAAATGCACTGGTTTAAAGTCAATACTTACTAAACATGTAACCAACACCTTGGTTAATGTAAATTCTTTAGGTCCTGTGTGATGGCTTATTGTATCCCTTTATTATTGCTCTAAAGAAAGAGTGGCTTATAATGAGCTTATTAGTTCATTTAATATTTTATTTATGCATTTGACAAGCTGCAATATGTTCAGAAAATTAAAATAGTTTTTATTATTATTGTTATTATTATTATTCCAGAAAGATTTGAAGCAGGGCCATCGTCATTCACTTGAATTATAGCTAATTCAGGCTATCAAATGTTGTAGCTATCAGAAAATTTCATCTTTCCAAATCAAGAAGGTGACTCATATTTCCTTTAGTAATTAAAAATAATAAATATGAAGTTATAGATAAAAGTTATTCTCATTGTGTTAGAAAAGCAGCTTTTAGACTGCCTTCACAGAACCCTTGGGTAGTAGAATTATTCAACAATAATGCATAATAAAAAGAAAGGAAAGGAAATCTAACCAGATTAACAGATCTTTAATCTGTATTGAGTAAGATAAGTAAATTTCTCTTTCATCACTTTTAAAAATATATATATATATGAAAAATTTTGATGGTTGTAATAAATAATATACCACTGAATTCTCACTTAATGAACATTCAACACCTTGACTTCAAAGCTAAATTTTAAGAAAATACAAGAAAGATTGTGATGCTTGAATAACAAAGGGTTTAAAAATAAAAACAAGAAACCTTATAATATAATGCTTTTTTACAATTTATTTATTTATTTATTCATTCATCCTTTACCTATTTCCCTCCACTCTTCCAGCTTGTATGCAGTTTTTGGATGTCTCATATTTCCTCTTCAGATGCTTAAACAGTTTCATGATTAAAACAATCTTGCTACAGAGACTGCTTTGTTAGAGGTCACAAAGGCACAGTGATTTCTGCTGACACGTGTTGCTTGATTTGCTTCTTGATCCTTTGTATTTTTTGTGCATTTGATACCACTGATCAGAGATGTCTTTGATTAGCTAAGGCAATTTGAAAGTGCACTGAATAGCAACAAGCTGTTGTCACATCAGTTATGCAGTTGGGAATATCAAAAGAAAAAACCTTTCCTGTGTTCTTCTTATGGGCATCCTATTTTTGAACTACTCTTACTTATAGAATCCAGAGTTACTTGTATCTTTGTAGTCCGTAAATTTGGCAGAGTAACTTCTGCTAGTCAAATATGAAATGATTCTACTTCAGTTTGCCTCAATACAGAATTAGATTTTAATAGATCAGACTTCAGTGTGTTTAGGGGAAAATAACATGAAGTAAGTACCTTCCATGTGCTTAAATGAATGCTTTTTTGCAGAATAAGAGAAGTTACAGTAAACTTTATATGATTTTCTGAAAACACCATCTTGAGTTAGAAACCACAGTCATTTTGACAGAATTTTTCAATGGAATAGACATTTTTGTTTGTACTATCACAAGCACCTGGAAAACTACGCCAAAATGGTTAGTTAAAAATAACCTTCTGTTTTTTTTTTTTGTTTGTTTGTTTGTTTGTTTTTTCCTGAATTCTAATGAGATTTGAATGTCTACATAGCTTTGATGAGGATGAAAAGGGATGTACTTAATATGTTCTGATGTAGTGTCCTGAAGTGGGAAAATAGAGAAAAATCACTGCATTTCACTACAAGAAGGATACTGACATTCTTATAACAAGAAAGACATTGATTTTCCTGAGCGTGTGAAGAGGAAAGTAAAAAAGCTCGTGAAGTTTCCACATGCTTATGCCTCTGTGAGGGAGTACAGAATATAGCAAATTGATTGTTTCTGTGCAATAAGTTGGACATAGTTAATAGAAAGTAGTTAGAACTTGTGCCTCAAGAAGTATACATAAATTCTAAAATAGAGATGCAGAATACAATCTCTGGAGGAAACATGGCAATGAAAATTAAAAACGTTTGAGTTGTTGCCAGAGGCAACGGCATAATGGTTTTGAAAAATAATACATTTGCTGGGATTTATTCAGATATATATTTTTTTTCCACCTAGATGGATTCACATTACTCAACCAAAACTGGATATATATACACATAAATATATATATATATATATCTTTTTTAACCAAGAGCAGGTACAGATCAAAGTAATTACATTGACAGTCAAAGGTCTACATGAATTCAAATCAACTGAGGACCAAATCAATTTACTTCTGTTTGGATTACTTTGTTAAAAGAATTATACAGCATTATAAGTTCTGCTTGGAGGTTTCCTTTGTAAATTATGCAACGTATACGTTAAACAAATCTGGAACTTCTCAGAGCACTGTGAGATCATTTAGAGCCAGATTTCCTGTTTCAAATCTTGAATTTATTTTTTTTTCAAAACTTATGCTTTTCATTCAGAAATGGTCATACTATTTTTTTTTTTTCTTCTCCTGCTTTCCTTCATTTTGCCTCTCTAGATGAAGAGTTCTCTGCAGTGCATACTGTGTTCTGAATTAAAAAGACTTAGCCTAAATCAGGAGTTCCCATTGGAAGCAAAAATATCTCCCTACAATCATATCAGTTCACAGCCTCCTCAGTTCTCTTAAAAGAGAGATTTTTATCTACAGTCCTAAAATTATCTCCCTAGTAAGAAGAACTTGTTCCCACTGTTCAGAGTAGATCTTTCCAGAGAAAAATGTCCAAACAACATACCATTTGCCTGTAGATCAACTCTGGATTCTATGTTATATCTCCTTAGACCTAAGAGATTGCAATGTGTATGTTCAGTTGTGTGGTACACAGGTCTGAATCAGGGAACTAAGTTATTATCAACAACAAATCACATTGCTACAAGAAAATGTTATAAACACTACAAACTACAGGAAATGTGCTTTATTTGCCAATAGGCATTCTTTTAGTCACTGAATCTCATATTGTTCTGAAGTGTAATTTGAAGTAACTTATCAGAATGAGTAAGTAATGTCAAATTAGTTATACAAATAATAATCTCTCGTAAAGCACTCAAAAGGGTCAGAAGTACACTTGAAATACACAGAATTTTTTTAAGGGATTTAGCAGTTTGATAGAGAGCAAAAATAGCACAGACACGTTTATACACACAGATTTTGAAACTGGTTACTGTATGAAAGAGAAACATAATCATGAAAGGTATACAATAAGTTATTGTTCCATCAGCTCACTCTTAAATAATAAAATGTATTTACAAACATTCTCTCTTTTGTGCTAGATAATTAATTTGTGACTACTGAATTATTGGTGATTATTGTGATCTTGTTTATATTTAAACTTAAAGAACCAAAAAGACAAGAAAGAAAAAGTCTTATTTTCATTTTTGTCTTTTAAAACAGTAAGATCAACTGCTAAGTCATCCTTTAACGCACTAAAAGAGCTGAGCGGTGCAGAGTGAGCTCATGCTTTACTTACTATTAACCATGAAAAGAATGCTACTGTGTTTTCCACAAAGAAACCTTTATCTTCCCCTCTCTGGTTACCTGGAAAAGTGTTTTTTGCTGCACTAAATCCAGTTAGTCTGTTAAGTTGCTAACAAAGATTATCAATTCCTGAGAATGTCTGACAGAAAGATTTTTTCCACAATTATTTTTGATTTTGTTTTCTTAAAGCTCCTATCACTCTGATTTGTGGCACACTGCTTATAGCTGACATTGGGGAATTAGATTTCCTCTTTGACTGTAACACCATCACTCTAATCAAGTTCTTGCCCTCACAGACACCTGGTTTGCAGGCAGTAGGTGAATCGTATTTAGGTCCCCTGTGATATGACTATGATTTGAAGTAATTATATCACTATTAAGAAGTGACATACAGAAATGTATTTTTAGGTTAGACTGTGAATGAGGCTGGCATCATGAATGCACAAAAAATACTACTAGAATGGTAGAATATTTAGAATAGAAAAGAAAGGGAGAGGAGTAGAGGAGATGAGCTGGAAAGGACCTTCAAAGATTACTTAGTCCATCTTCCTATCTTCTTCAGGGCTAAACAAACTTTAAAGCATATTACTGAAGGCACTGTTCAAACATTTCTTGAATATAGACAGTAATGGGACATCGATCACTTCTCTAGAAAGCCTATTGTAGTTTGACCACTCTCATAATAAAGAAATTTTTCCGTAAAGTTTTTCTTAGGTCTGCATAGTGCTGCATAGAATCATCTTATTAGAAAAATCCATGCTTTGGTATTTTGCTTTACTCAGTGCAAATCAATTACAAGAAAAATAATAATTAAATGTTACAATGAAACCAAAACAAAATTGAAAAAGAAAAAAAAAAAAATCAGTATCTCAGATATACAGGAGAGTGATTTAAGTATTCTGGGAGATTGGTTACAGGAGTGCTCTCTTGTAACCTCTTTATCAGTACTTTTTTTTTTATTTTATTACAATAATTATCCTTAATTCCAATAGTTGTTAAATATTATTGCACAATACTGATTAAATTTGCTCAGGAGGGAAAGACAAATCCTTCGAGTACCAGTGAAAATGCATGGCTGAGTCCTGTCAATCCCCATCGTAAATGATGTATTTGAAGCTGTGTGTTACACATCTCAGGTGAGTTCATAGAATCATAGAATCATAGAATGGTTTAGCTTGGAAGGAATATTTAAGATCATCAAGATGCAACTCCTTTCCTATTGGCAAGGACATCTCCCACCAGACCAGGTTGCTCAAAGCTCCACTCAGACCACTGTTGAATGTTTCCAGGGAAGGGGCAACCACAGCCTCACTGGGCAATTTGTTCCAGTGTTTCACCACCCTCAAAGTAAAGAATTCACTATACATATACTGTATATATAGTTTATATATTATAAATCGGCAAGTATTCACTAGACCACTAAATAAATAAATAAATAAATAAATAAATAAGGATAATATAATAATAATAAATAAATAAAACAATAAATAAATAAATAAATAAATAAAAACAAGGATTGAAAAATCTCTTTAAGTGTGTTTCAAGAAAGATGAAAAAGACTTGCTGTAAAATAAGACATATGAGGCAGGATTTTGTTGCATAAAAATAGCAGTGAGGTGAATGGTGACAAAGGGAGTAGCAGAAGTATGAGAAAAACAAACGGAAAAAAAATGATTTAGGAGGAAAATCTAAGTAATACTATGGGTCTCCATTTCAGAATACATACTCTAAACAATCTTCTACATTTTGAATCTGAGAAAAATGATATTTCTGTAAGCTTTATCCCACAAAGTGTGAGATATACAGATAAGTTTTCCTGGGTTATTTTCTTCTTTTATTGCTTAGTGAATTAACAGCCACTGTACCCCAAATAAGAAAGATTTTCTCTTCTTTTCACTGACGTTTTTTGACCACTACTTCTCTTGTATTTGGAGTAGCTTGCTGAGCTCATGGAATTTACTAATTTGAAAATTAGTAATTTTTTCAAATAAGTTTTATACACAATGATGCACTTGTGTCATGGAGTTATCTAGATCTATTTGTGCTCATGACAGGGGGGCAGTAGGCCCGTGGGCCCCTGGCCCCAAAAATGGGAAGGTTAAAAGGAAAAGGGTAGGGAGATGGGAGCTGTGCTCAAAGACTGAACAGTGGCAACGATCTAAGGAGGAAAACTAAATTTTACTAACTGCGATATCAGAATGCAAGATAACACAGTATAATACAATCTAATTGAAATTGAGGCTAATAAATCAAATAAAATAAGAGAGAGAGAGTTTCCAAAACCAAAAGGCCTACTTTGAACTTGTGGGAAGCACACCCACACTCTCTGCTAGGCAGCGAGAGAGAGAGAGAGCTTCCATCCGAGAGCGAGATCCCATGACTACCATGATGTATCTTTCTCTCTGACTGTGAGGTCCTCTGGGATATGTAGTTCTTCTTCTCTTTTGAGAAGCAGGTATCCGGAAACTTGTCAGTCCACAGAACTGGATTATTAACTCTTTAATTACCTGTGCTTTACATGATATTATGATGTGGAATACCAATAGCAAATTACAAAACCATGACAACTTGCACGTTATTGAGTTGAATGATCATTAAGTTCAGTGAGCACTAGACTGAAGGTAAACTAGAAGCAAATTTTTAACAAGAACAGGAAAGAGAGGACAGTTGGCAATCACCCTTTCCTCAATAGAACTCTAGACCTCTGAAGTTGTGCAATAAAATTTCATCTTCAATTAATTTCAATCTTGTATAAAATTGAAAGGATTCTTGGAAAAGTTAATGATCTCAGGAAAAAGAAATAAAGAAAAATACTGCTGTTCTGTATAGAATTGTAGTATGATTAAATAGCTCCATAGCAGATATGAAGTTGAATGCTGTTTATATGATTTCAAAGACTGAATAAAACACTAGTAACAAAAAATGTGCTATATCATTAGGAGGTTTTCTGACTCCATGTTTTTCAAAGATTGCTAGTAAATAACTAGATCTACATACCTTTTATCTTCTCTTCTCTTCTCTTCTCTTCTCTTCTCTTCTCTTCTCTTCTCTTCTCTTCTCTTCTTTTCTTTTCTTTTCTTTTCTTTTCTTTTCTTTTCTTTTTTTTTCTTTTCTTATTTTTCTCTCTCTTTTTTTTTTTTTTTTTGCAGTACCAAGAAAAAGCTAATCATAAAGCTTGCAGAAATATAATTATTCTGAAACTCAGGTGCAAATTTTCTTTCTTTATCTCTTTGAACTTTCCCTGTCTTTACCTGTTAAAAAGTAGAGACAAAGGTTCAGAAAAGAATATAGGTATACACAGAGGCATAAAATTCATTGTTTCTTTTCTTCTTTTTTTTTTTTTTTTTACTAAAACAGAAAGTGATTTTTCTTAACGTTTTTACTCTAATCATTATTGAGTATGATGAAGCTATGTGTTTAGAAATACAAAAAATAATATTTCATTTTTGATGAGAATTGTTAGCTCAATTGACCATTATTTTATGTGTATTTTTTTCTTCTTTGTGCATATACTCCATCTGAGATGAAGCTCATTTCCTTCATAACATGTTGCTATATTTTGCATTCATGAAAAACAGTGCTGATACCACACCTACATTTTAGCTAATACTGAACAGTGTTTGCACTTCAACAATATTTTCTCTGTTTCTCAGTCTGCCTCCTGTCCAGCAAGTAAATTTTGGGTGTGCAAGAAGCTGAGAGAACAAAACATGGATAGATGACCCAAACTGAACAAAGGAATGTCTCATTCAGTATAAGTGAAGGGAAGGGAGCTTGCAAGGGGTTGTTGTTGATCTGGGAATGGCTAAGCATCAGTAAGCTGGTGGTAAGCAATTGCTGTTGCATCACTTTTTTGTTTTGTTTTGTTTGTTTGTTTGTTTTTGCTTTGTCTTGTCTTTGGAATTAATGATTTATCTACAAAAGTTTCAGTAAAATAATATAAACATGAAAAATTACCTAAAAAATAGGTATTTATTTTTGATTTCTAACCCCCACATTTTTCATAAAACTGGCTCTAGTTCTGTGTTGAAAGCTAACTCTTCTCTAAACACATTCCACATGGTAGTTTGAAATGCTGTACAAATATCATGATTAATGGACAAAGAATGTGTTGAAAATTCTGTCTGAGAAAAATAGCTACTCAGTTAAGACAGTTTTGTACTTACACATAAGTTTGAATGGTTATCACTTTTTCTTTCCAGGGTCATACTTTCCCAGTCCTCCAATCGACACTGATCCTTTTTCAGATCTTCTCTGTATTTTTTTACGTCCCTGGAATGGAAGAACTAGAACTCTCTCTAGACAAAATTAATTAATATTTTGGCCCAAGGATCACTGTAAGCATAACACTGTACTAAAATCAATCACTCTATAACATTCATATGTCTGATGTAACCACTTTATAACATCCAGCTCAAGACTATGCTAAGCTCTCATGAATCAACCTACTATAAATAGAACAAAACAAATCATACAACAAACTGCAGTGTCAAAAATTAATGCCAAAATCATTTAGAGTGTCTCAGGCCCACCTAAGGGCTGAATATGCTACCATTGAACTGATTGGCCCTTGTAGCCAGGATCAATCCCAAAATACATATATATAGTACATACTGGCATGGTATGTATGGGTGCAGGACAGATTTATCACATTCTGTAATATTTACTTACTTTACATAATTTTCTGTAATACTATGAAAATATGCATTCAAATGTTTGCAGTGCTCATATTTAAAAAACAAACAAACAAACAAAAAGAAAAAATCCACCACCAACAGCAAACAATATTGTAGGCTGAAGACAGATTAGAATTTGGCAACCAAGCTACTAGCTCCATATTAGCTCTTTACTCTGAGTAGACCATAAAGTGAGAAATTAATGGAAATAAGTGAAATTGGATTCATTCCATTTAATGTGTTTCTACCTTTATGACATATTAGTGTTATGATCAAGGGCAGAACATTGATAAGTAATAAGAAGCCTCTTACAGAATTTATATGAAGCACAACATTTTTCTGGAAATTACAGAATTATTATAAGTACACTGATTCTGTTTCTGAAACACTCATTGTATGTACAATTGCAAAAGCTGCTCCTGCTTTACAGGGGTTAAGATCTGACTATTCAAAGTCCCCACCAAACACAGAAAGAATGGATGAAGGAATACAATCCAATGAAAGCATCAAAGTCACTTTCCTGCAATTCCTAGGAATTTAGTCCAGAAAGACAAAAAATCTTTTTGATGCATATTACACCACCATACAGCTTTACAGTTAGGTTTAAGTTTTTGAATGAGTCCCAAGTAATAAAGCTGAAGTAGCCCAGGCTTTGTTAATGTCATGTTTCAGTGATGGAAATATATATATTTATTATTTTTCCTAAATCCTTTTTTGAAGTTTATTGTAATATACAGTAAATAATACTTATGGTTTTGAGTGGGATAAATATACTGTTGCCAACCCTTTTTACCACACTACCATATTCCTTACTGACTGATGAGTACTAATGAGTAAATTAGTACAAGATACTTTGAATCTACCTATGTACAAAAAAATAAAAGCAAAAAATATATATATATATTTGTTCTTTGTCAGCACTTGGCATTTGGAATGACTACATCAGATTTTTGGGGGATCAAATTTCTTACAGAATAAGTTTTTTTTTTTTTTTTTTTTTTCTCCCTTTCCATTTCTCTTTTCCACTCCCTCACCCCTCCCTTTCCTTTCCTTTCTACATTCCTCTTTTTAAATATAAAACTATCAAAGGATTTAAGAATATGTTTTGTTTCACCTCTCTAAAGTCATATCACTACAGTTGCTGGGATATTTTAAACAACAGCAGGATGAAAAATCATGAGATTTAAAGTTGAAAGAAGCCATAATGATCATAAATGAAGTCAGTAAGCCATTAAAAAGCAATGCTCCATTCAGTCACTAATCCTTTAGTCAAATTATGAAAAGAAAAACAACCAAACAAAAAAACTGCCATCAAGGTGCCAATTCCATTTATGTGTAGGTGTAATGATATTTCATGCCAGCTTTGGCAATACTTTTGAGGTACAAAATAAAAATGTGAGGTGAGAGACATACTGTATGAATCTTATGTATAAGATGTATTGCAAAATATTTGCAGCTTGGTGAACTGACTTTCCAAGTTTTGGCAGAGACAGAATAAACAGTATCAGGAAATATCCTGGGAATTTTAACTTTCAGTGTTTCCTAACATTTCTGTTGTTCTTTGTTTAGCTTTATGGCATCTGAGTCCTAAATTTGACCTTTTTAAACATAAATGCCTACTCCACTCTAACATTCCTTCTCTTTTCCTTCCCCTTGGGTAAGGCTTAACAGGACTTTGTTTTAGCTGAGCAAGTCAGTAATTAACTAAATAAACTAAAAGCATAACCCCTAAGGTTTGACCTGAGAGCGGAAATTGCTCTGACCGCTCAGTGACACAGAATGTGATTACTGAAAGATTAACAGAGGGAAAGACAGCTAAAGAAACCACCCAAATAGACAGTCACAAGATACATTTCCAGTCTTTTGGACCAAAAAGCCATCCAGCCAAATCTTAACAGATGGTCTCAGTCTCCTGTAAAATATTACAGGACTCCGTATTTGTATCATTGGATTTCTGCAGGAGAAAGAAATAGCAATTTACTGTGCTTTTACTGCTGACAGAAATAGTCCATTGAAATGGATGTGAAAGCACAGGGAGACACTGAGATTATTGTCTCTCTGGCTAGGTGCCCACACACGCTAAGAAGTCACTGTAATGCAGTTGACATAAAACAAGGCACACACTGCAGCTGAATTAATTGATAGAAAAAAGATGCACACCCCAAAAGAATTCCAGCTTTAAAAACAAATGTTGGCATCTCAGGCTCCTGAGACATCTACATACAATTTAATAATTAAACTCTGCTGAGCAAAAGTGCAGCATGTCAAAACAATCAGAAAGATCGTTATGTAATAGTGAGAGTCTGATAACTCCCACATACTCACACCCTTTGTTGATGTTTTTTAATGAGACAGGAGAAAGAGAGGGAAATGTGAAAAGAATTAAAAGATATATTAATTTCTTTTTTCTCAACTTTTCTTCTAAACAGTAGATGGTTTAGGACTTTTCAAAGTTATTTTTTTTTCAAAGTAAAAAAAAAAAAAACATCTACAAAGTTAAAAAAAATTACAAAATATAACAAAATATTGTTGGGAAGGTCCATCCTACTAGAGAAGTGATCATCCCTCTGTACTCAGTCCTGGTGAGGCCACACTTTGAGTACTGTTCACTTTTGGGCCCCTCACTACAAGAAAGTCACTGAGGCCCTGGAGCATGTTCAGAGAAGGGTAACAAAGCTGGTAAGAGATCTGGAGCACAGATCTTATGAGGAGAGGATGAGAGATCTGCGATTTTTCAATCTGGATAAGGCTCAGGGATGATCTTATCGCTCTCTACAACTACCTGAAGGGTGGTTGTGGTAAGGTGGGGTTTGGTCTCTTCTTCCATGTAACTGGCAATAGGACTAGAAGGAAAGGCCTCAAGTAGTACCAGGGGAGATTCAGGCTGGATGTTAGGAAATACTCCTTCTCTGAGAGAGTGGTCAGATGCCGGAATGCCCTGCCCAGGAAGGTGGTGGAGTTGGTGATGCTGAGGCATTCAAGAAATGTTTACATGCTGTACTGAGGGACATGATTTAATGCAAAATGTTGGCAATAGGTGGACAGTTGGACTGGATGATCTTAGAGGTTTTTTCCAACCTTGGTGCTTCTATGATTCTATGATTCTATGTCCATACCATCAACATCTGCCTATGATCACATAATCATAGAATGGCCTGGGTTGAAAAGGACCACAATGATCCCTGAGTTTCAACCCCCTGCTATGTGCAGGGTTACCAGCCACTAGACCAGGCTTCCCTGAGACACATCCATCCTGGCCATGAATGCTTCCAGGGATGGGCATCCACAAACTCCTCAGGCAACCTGTTCCTACATGTCACCACCTTCTGTGTGAAGAACTTCTCCCTAATATCCACCTATCACTATCCACCCTCATAAACAGCTGCTCCCCTTCCTGTTTATATGCTCCTTTCAAGTACTGGAAGGCCACAATGAGGTCTCTCAGAAGCCTTCTCTTCTCCAAACTAAACAAGCCCAGTTCCCTCAACCTTTCCTCATAGGAGAGGTGCTCCAGCCCTCTGATCATCTTAGTGACCCTCCTCTGAACCTGCTCAAAGAGCTCTGCATCCTTCCTGTACTGGGGGCCCCAGGCCAGGACATAGTACTACAGATGAGGCCTCACAAGAGCTGAGTAGAGGGGCACAATCACGTCCCTCTCCCTGCTGGCCACCCCTTTTTTAATGCAGCCCAGAACATAGTTGGCCTTCCAGGCTGCAAGTGTACACTGCTGGCTCATGTCCAGCTTCTCGTCTACCAGGACCCCCATGGTGTTTGTTGTGAGTCAACATAATAAAGTAGGAGGCATTACTTTTGGATCATCCCCTGTAAAATCTCATGATGTTGCAAAGATTTGAGGTATAAATTTCAACAGATAAATCTATGACATGGTAAAATCTGAGTAGCATTAACCAAAAACTAAAATAAGGTGCAGCCTTCTGATTTAGCTGAAAAGATTCCAGTGCATATTAGATTTTTCAGAAGATTATTCTAGCTCATAGCTGTAGCCATTTGAATCTCTTAGTTAAAATTTATTTAGTCATAGTAAGCAGGTTTTCTTGGAGGAGTGGAAGAGGAGAAGAATATTAAATGTTTGATATTTTTAATAGAAGAAATATTTTTCATTTTTTTTTTCTGCAGATGGCAGCAAATATTCACAGAACAGCAAACTTCTTCCAAAGGCACTCATAAAACTGTATGTACTATATCATGCTTTTGTGAAATTAAATTAAATGTCATATATTTTAAGAAAACTTTAGTAATACTTAGATGATGTTTCAAAAAGCATGGTCAAAATCATTTTTATGTTATTCAATGTGTCTAAATGATTAAACAAGAGAAAAAATATATAGATGTTTTCCTTAGAAAATGTATGCAGCTATGTAGTCTTTGTAGGGTTAAAACAGGTAGGAGCTTAACAGGAGAAGGAAATTTAAGATACAGTATTAAAATTATCTTTTATCTGCTATTTATATTATTCTCATACTACAAAATCACCCTTAGTAATCAACCCATTCTAATTGTTAACAAGTGAAAATAACAAACAGATTCTACCATTCAGGCTTATCCAGGGTACAAATATATTTTTGAGACAGCTGGCACACTTGCATTCTTAATGAAGATTTTTCCTAAGATGGAGATTGGATTTTATTGTGTGCTCCAATTACATATAATTTTTGAGGAAAATTCCGAAGAGCCTAAGGATATACAGAACTCCAGTGAGAAATACGCCAGTTTACTTGTGAGATAATGAGTAAAGATAATTTCTATGCATTGCTACTTTGTTTAACATAATCATTATAGAGTGTCATGGTTTTATGATTTTTTTATTATGAGTATTCCACATCATAACATCATGTAGTGCACTGGGAGTTAAAGAGTTATTGTTCCAGTTCCGGGTACCTGTCCCAGAAGAGAAATACTATATCCCCTGAGGTCTGTGCATTATTCTTTTACCATTTCTGCTCAGAGCAAAAGACAAAAGCCGCTCATAGATAACTTGACCTTACTCCTTTTTGGTTGTGTGGCTCATCTCTGTTGCGGGTGCCATCTTGTCACAGCATTTGAGTAAGGCCTTTGGATTTCGGACAGTCTCTCTCATTTAATTTGATTTATTAATTTCAGTTCTAATTATATTGTATTGTATTATAGTGTGTTAACTTGTATTCTGGTATCTTGTTTAGTGAATTAGTTTGTTTCTCCTCAGATCGTTGACACTGTTTTGTTTTTAGTCTAGTCTCTCTACCCCTTTCCCTTTGTTTTGTTGTTGTTTGTTTGTTTGTTTGTTTCCCTTTTCTCTTTCTGGGGCATGGATCCGTGGGCTTCCCTCACCCTGGTAGTCACAAAACTGAGAAAAATTAAATCCTGACCATATTATCAGCTTTTTTTTTTTTTTTTTTCTTTTTTAATAGTTTGTCAGTTTTTTTATTATTGTATATTGTGGACATAACTTGTAATTTCTGGTCGCATTGCAGTAGTAATCATACAAAATTTTTGCCATCTGTCACTGATGGGAGTCTTCATCATTTATAGGAGGGGGTTAACTTGCTCGGTTGGTTTCTGTGTTATCTGACCTTATATTTTTTCAGAATAGTCAATAATAGCATTTGAGGATTAAAAGCCTAAACTAGAGGATTCTCATTCTCTTATTGGCCTGGCCTTTGGGCAATTAAGATTCTTTAAAAGGCAACAGGTTAGAGTATTCTAGGTGTCTAATTTAAAAAGTATTTAGCTACCTTAATAATAAATATATACATAAAGAAATGAGGTAAACCAAAACCAGATACATGTACTTGTATATGTGTGAGTCTTTACACCGTTAGAATTAGGCTCTTAAGCATGCTAAGTCAGTAATTGTATATGTCTTAAATAACAAGAACACTGTAAAAATATATATTACCTTTCTTTCAAGTAGCCATTATTATTCAGTTTTGTAATTCTAACTGGAATGTACAAAGCAAATGAACCTTTACTTTTGGCAATTGGTAAAGTAACAGAAATCATTATAGTAAATGCATTTATTCATTTGCCTAGAAGGCTCTTGGAGATTTTTATTTATTTATTTATTTATTTATTTATTTATTTCACTGGGAGAATTTTCTTTTCAATTTGATTATATTTGCAGCTGTGATGTTTTGGAATTTCTGCACATATATCTAAAGAGAAGGCAAGACTATTAGGAAATGAAACAAACTATTATATATAGAAAATTCTTTCTGCAGTGGGGTGATAACTGAAGCCTGTATTTCATGAAGGTGTTGTGAATGGTAGATTTCCCAGAATACAGGGAACAAAAATGAAGACATTCAGTTTTCCAGAACAAACACAAGAACTTTTTGTCAAGTCTTCGTACTCATCAGTGCAGATCAGTACTGACAGAATTAATTCACAAAATAGAAGTGCCTGTTTCATGCTTCTGTGTTTTTTGTTTGTTTGTTTTTTGTTTCTCTTTCTATATTTCTATATACATTTTATTATATAATATTTTATGAACAGGTGAGTGTTGGCAATAAACAAATGTGCTATGATTATTCTGAATTTCTATAAATAATAAAACTAACAATGATACAAAGAATGTGTATATGATAAGTTGAAAACTGTGTAGTATATTTTAAAGCTAGTTTTACAGCAAAATAAGTAATGTTAAGTGGAAAAAGTAGCACTACAATAAAAAGCCATAAATTAATTTTTAAGGATGATTTTAATGTTTTATAGCATAAAATGAAGTAACAGAAGTTTTTTTTTTTTTTTTTTAATTTCCATCATTGATTGTATTAAACAGTAAAATTTCCAATATTTGATTTACTCTACTTGTTAAATATATATGCTTCAGCTGCAGTTTAACCCAGTATACAGGTAATCACCACACAGCCATTTGCTCACTCCCTTTCTTGGGGATGGGGGGTGAAAATTGGGCAGAAGTACAACTCATGGATTGCAATAAGGGCAGTTTAATAGGACAGGAAAGGAAGACAAAATAATAGTGGCAATATTAATAGAAATAATAATAATAATAAAAGCATATAGAAAACAAGTGATGTACAATGAAATTGCTCTCCACACACTGACTGATGCTCATTCAGTCCCAGGCATCCCCAGTTCCTTGCTGGCAGGGCAGTATGAGACGCTGAAACATGCTTGAGTTACTGTAAGCATTGTTCAGCAACTAAGACATCTGTGTGTTATCAACATTATTCTCATCCTAAATCCAAAACATGGCACCCTACCAACTAGTAGGAAGAAAATTAATTCCATCCCAGTCAAAATTGAGATATAGTAATGCAATATTTTATAGCATATAATGAATTAATAAAAGTATTTTTTTAATTATTATTTCCATCAGTGATTGCATTTCATAGTGAAATCGCATCCACAGTTTGCTGAAGGCCTCAAATCTTTCTTTGTGTGTCTTGTTCCATCTGTCTCTATTATTATTATTATTATTATTATTATTATTCAGTTTTACATTAGCATTATCAATCTAGGGATTTCACTATTTCAGTTTAATATAATACATATCTAGTAAGATATATTGTACATTGTAGCAGATATTAAGGAAGATTTATATCTGTTCCAAATTCCTTTTCAGTTTACTGAGATCCTCATTTTAACGTTTTGTCTAGAAAAAAAAAAAAAAATCAAGTTTGTACCAAGATTATCTGCATTCCCTACTCTGGCACAAAAAGTCTGTGGCTACAGCACTATCTATGTTTTTTAAAAGGTTTTTCTGTTATGTCTCATTACAGATTCCTGAACTGTGTGAACTAGCAGTATATGGATATGGTTCCACTGTTAAGGCTATAACTTTGCCCTGGGACCACAACAGAGCAAAAATGAAATTCTGAATGCTATCGTTATGTCCTTGATTATTCCTTTGTTTCATAGAATAGCACCAAAACAGTGAATGATGATAGGAGAGATCAGTTCTTGCCCTGGACTCACAGGATACTGCATGCTTTCCTATTTGTCTCTGTAGTATATATTTTTATAGCCACGTGTATTTTCTGTACATCACATTAAGGCTGCTTTTCTTCCTCTAGGAGTAAACATATGTGTCTCACCGAGTATTTTTCTTCAGTGTCCAAAGTGAGGGTACAGGTCATACATATACCTCCCCTTTACTGTCTGCTTTTTTTTTTTTTTTTTGGCAATGATCAGTCAATTTTTTCTCAGTATGTAATGGAGAAATATAAAGCCTAACAGTAAGAGGAATAGCAAAAATTTCTACTGCAATTTGTATTATTAATGTTTTGGTTCTTCATTTTCTCCAAACAATGGAAACAGTGCTTTTGAAATTATTTATTTATATAGAAAATAGAGTAATGTGAATATCTTAGAATTCTCCTGTTTTAAAATGAAACACCCAGAATAAATATTATAAAATACTCTCTAAATTCATACTAATTAAAGTTTAAACTTTTTTTTTCTTTTTTTCTTTTTTTTTCCCCCAGGAAATTTGTATTATGTAATCAACTAAGGCTGGGTTAAAAACAAGAATTGTAATGACAGTAAATATTTCACTGCTTTTTCACCAGGTTTAGCTAAAAACTGAAATGTGTAGTAGACAAATTTGTGTAATATACACTAATTATTTAACATTAACATCCAAGTTTCACTTGATTTCTATGATATCAGAAAATATTATACAATAGCACTTTAAATTGGAAATAAATTCTAAACATAATATAATTATTACTTGTATATTGTCTACTTATTAATTGTAAAAAAAAAAAAAGTTTTTCTTTTATCTTTGTTGATTTGTTGATTTTGGTTTAACTGTAAATAAGTATTTTATTTTGCTGTAAAGTTGCCAATGAGGATTAAACTTATAGTTTGCAGTGTGAAAGTATAAAACTGAAAGCATTTAAGCTAGATGCCTAACTGCTATTTAAATCCTTTTGATCACAAAATTCCTGACTGAGATATCAATTTCTGAGTTCCTCTGATACAAATATTTGATGTTCAGGATTATTTTGTGCTTATTAAATGTAGCTGTTTGGATCATAATGCTATATTGAGTACAAGTTTGATTTTTTATTTCTATGCTTTTATCTACTGTCTTTCACCACAGGAGAGACAGGGTATACCGGCTGTGTGGGATGGTATTAATTTTCTTCATAGCAATTTGTACACTGTCATATTTTAGATTTGTGACCAAAATCATGTTGATAACAGACTAATGTTTCAGCCATGGCTGAAGAGCATTTGCACAGCATTAAGGCCTTCTGATTTTCACTCTGCATCCCTAGTAAGTAGATTGAGAGTGAAGATGGGAGGGGAAACAGCCAAACAGATGTCCTGAATTAACCAAAGAGATATTGCATGTCCTGTATCATGTTCAGCACCAAAATGTAAAACACTGTGTTTAGAGAAGATAGATACCTTTTGCTTGGAAATTGTCTAGACACTGTTCTACCCACAAGAGGTATTAAGTGATTGTCTTTGCGTAGAATCATATAATCACCAAGGTTGAAAAAGATCTCTGAGATCATCTAGTTCAACCGTCCACCCACCACTAATATTTCCCCACTAAAACATGTCCCTTAGTATAACATCTAAACCTCCATGGACAGTGACTCAATCACCTCACTGGGCAGCCCATTCCAGTGCCTGACCACTCTTTCAGAGAAGAATTTTTTCTTAATATCCAACCTGAAATCATTTGCTTTTCTATTTTCTTTCTCCTTTCTTCTACTTCTTCACTTATTACACAGTTTTTAACTCAAGCACATTATTATTATTATTATTATTATTATTATTATTATTATTATTATTATTTTCTTCTTAGTTTCCTCTTTCTGTGCCCCTCTGGGGCAGTGTTGAGTGTGAACAAATGTCTGTATGGTGTCAGAATTAACTCACAACACTGTGGAAATAGACAGGGTTGACCATCTGGGAGACTGACAAATGGTAAACAGCTAATGGAAAACGTAGATAAGTTTAATGATCCAGTGTTGAATAAAATACAGTAAGAGACTGATCTGTACACTTGAAGAAAAGTTATGCGCCAGCTTATGTACCGATTAGGGTTAAACTCCCCTAGTCCTGGTCAGTCATGTCAATATTATCAGGTATTCAGCCTTTGGCTCCTTCAGAAGCCCATATAGTGTCCTTCTGGTCCTATGGTGAAGTTAGTTTTTTTACCTAATACTAGTTATGATACCAAATAATGGAAATCAGTGTTTAAGTTTGTGTGAGTACAATATTTGTATCAGAAAACTGTTTATCTGTTGCATGTCTTGTAGTGTGGTAAGATGGCATATGAATTATTGGACTCCTATGGATTTCCAAGAGATTACTGAACCAGAAATAAGTGAAATAATAAATTAAATAGTTCTAGATTTTTTTTTTCACTACTCATTTGCCACTTGCAAAATGGATTATATATTTAGCCTTCTGTAACTGTGCAAGAATTTATGACTTTATTATATGCCTCCCAAAAAGTTGCAAACCAGTAAGTTCACATATGCACAAAGATAGGATTCCTGCTCTGCTATATCTTAGAAGATGGTATGTAATACTATAAAGACATTTGTACTCCTACTGATTTACTTGCTCTAATGCCAGAAGCTTAAGAAGACCACTGTATTCAGTGTATCTGAACAGCAAACTGATGACAGACACACAATCACATGCAATCCAAATAGATGTAATTCTGTTTTTGAGATTTCTTGTGCTGTAGTCAGGTAAGCACAAATAGAAGTAGAAGGAAAAAAAGATGACAATCAGACTAAAATTTAAGTATATAAAGAAGAAGTTGTTCCCTGATTTTTATTTTATTTTTACTAAGAAAGACTACAGAGGTTTTTAGAACTCTGTAGAGAACAGTAATATAGTGTCTGAGCTGAGATTATGTATGATAACTTAGCCTGCTTTCAAAGAAGTTATTAAGAGGAAGGGATGTACATTTTATATGTCTCTGGTTTAATTCAAGTTCATCATGGAGGACTGAGTTCAGATAATCAATTTAAAACTATATTTGCACTAGAAGCTGAATTAAAGTAAATAGAATAATTTGTCCATGTAAAGCAGTAGAAAAAATAAAGTATTTTATATATAACTAGAATCCTTTAAATAATGTCTGCCTCATATATCTCAAAAGTGAATGCCTCAAAATTCCTCCAAAAGCCATTTTTAAAGACTACACATTACTAATTACTAGTCATAAACAAATATTGGAGATCAGAAGTTCCATATTCAAAGAATTTGTTCATACTTCTCTGGCTGATTACTTATCCATAACTGTACAGGAATATTTCTAGATTAACATAACACCAGAGAAGGATAGAGCCTCAGAATGAAAAGCAAGGATGAAAGAACTCTACAATCAGATATAAACTATTACATCAAACAATATGGTAGGTGCATACAACAAAAGACTTTCACATTAATCTAAGACAATCTGAAATGCCCAACCATAGGTTTGCATGTGAGCTTGCAGAACGCATAATATATTTATAATGCCACAAAAAAAAATGTATGAAGGAATAAGCTCGATATTTCCCTGATAATGCACACTGCTTAACTGAAAGCACACTACACTACTAATTCTTGAATTGCTATCACTAGTTCTGTCCAAGTCTGTTACAGAGTGAGCTTCCCGTAAGAAAAGAGTAAAACAAACAAACAAATACAAAAGTTCTAGTTAGCCCTGTGGCAAAGAGCTGTTTGCTGTGTAACAGTGTAGACATCGGGAGCCTAGATGATACTTACAGGACACATTAGATCTTTTGCAAACATAATACTTAGATTTTGGAACACATGCAGTAAATCAGTGTGTTCTGGGTGGCTTGGGCATCTGAGTGCAATGACAATGCTCTGCAGAACATATGGATGTTAGGAAGACTAATGATAGTAATCTCAGCAGACTAAGTTGCTACTGGCATCCAAAAAAGCTTTCACAAACATTCTAACCAAATACTGTTTCAAGTGGTGCTAACAATTCTTGTCTAAAAATCTGCATATACTCCTTATTCAGTTGTTTATTTTCACTGAATCACAAGGGGCTTGTCACTTCTGCCTTTCAACTGATCCTTCCATCTCAATTTAACTTGCATTAACGATTAACTTAAAAACAAACAAACAAACAAACAAAAACCAACAGCAAACAACAACATAAAAAGACATCTCAAAAACACTGTTGAAATATAAATAATATATATGTGAAATTTTGAAAATGTTGCAAGCAGAAAGCACATCAAAGTTAATTGAGTACAAGTACAAGAAATTAGGATGCTGAAAGGAGAAACAAAAGCTGAAACAAAAGAGTAAAAATGGTAGTGCATTGACTGATTTTTATTTTATTTTATTTTATTTTATTTTATTTTATTTTATTTTATTTTATTTTATTTTATTTTTAATGGAATATGAAAGTCCACAAAGCTACAGAAAACAGAAAAGGGTGGAAAGTATTTTTAGGGTAGCTAAAAATAGAAACTTAAATCTTTTATGACAAACTTAGCAGTTAAAAGGCTCAGAATAAATAAGTCATATTAAATTATACTTAAGTAATATTCATTATGTCCTAGTCAACAATAATAGTGAGTCTTTTTGCTAGAACTTCAACACTATTTTTTTCCAAAAAATATATGCCGTCAAAATGAGATCTTGTATACATGCTTAAAGCTCTTCAGTATATATACCAAATTTTCAACATGTAAGCTAATAAATAGTTGAATATCAAATCAGAGAGAACCCAGGTAAGTTTTCATCTCTTTCTTAATCTGAAGGTTACATAATTGAAATTCACATTTAACCAAGTTTGAGGGTCCTTTGTGCAAAAGGAAGCTCACACGGTTACAAAGCTACTAAAAATAAACATTAAAACATACTTCTACATTTATTCTAAGAAAAGATTTAATGGATTTCCAGCAGTGGGATCAAATTTTCTGTGATAGCATAAATCATTTAAGAGTGGAATGATATGCTTTATTTTCACTAATTTACCCTCTTTAAAGATGTCAATTTTTTTTTCGTTTCAGCAAAGAACAAGTGTTTATTTTAATGTTTTAATTGTGAACACTAAGGAGAAAGTAATCATATTAAAAACAAACAAACAAACAAACAAAAAACATAAGATGTTGTAGGAAATTATTATTTTATATGATTGACTCAAAATTTGCTGAGGAACAAGTCCAGGCAAGCCCTGGGCAAAGGTAGAGAAATCTTTTGTCTTGAGGACACTGATGGACAGGTCCTGGCTAAGGATTGTGAAATCCTTTCAGGAGCACAGATGGACAAGGCCAGGGGCAACGAGAGAGAGATAAGCTGCTGCTAATGGCCGGGAAACGGTCTTTTTGTGTGGACTTATCTCGAGGAAGATGGCCATCTCAGGAGGTATGCACATGACTCTTGCTCAAGCACCCAGGGATGTCACCTAGGCAGGAAAAAGAGGAGGATAAAAGAGGGTCCAACAACCAAGAGACTAGGGGGGTTTTCTGCCATCTGATCTCTCACCACGACAGACTGAGAGGGTTTCTGCCATCTGATCCTTCACCACGACAGACAGAGAGGGTTTCTGCCATCAGATCCCTCACCATGACAGACTCGAGGTTTCTGCCTTCAGATCCTTCTCTACGGACTGTATGCTGACGGACTTCCCTGGGCCTGCTACCTGAGACCTGCTGCTTCCTCCCTGACCTGCACCCTCTCGTTGCCCAAGACCGGCCTCGCTGCTCCTGCCCTTCGGCCTCGGACCATCGGAACGTCGTGCAACGGGACTACTGCCGGATCCTGGTGGTGACTATCACCGCTTTACACAATTCTTGCTTCTTTCTATCTTTTCTATTGCTCGCCTTCCCTTCTCCATCACCCCAATCCATAATAGTGTCCGTCCTCCCCTTTCTTCATCTCCCTTATTAACATTTGTAATAAACTGGTCAGACCAACATTTGAACCGTTGTTTCTGAATCTCACTCTGGGCATACATATATCAAAGAACCTCCTCTCCCTCCTATAAATTGGAGAGAGACAGATGTTTAAGTCATTCATTTTTAAAACTTACTTTCTGGTTAATAAAGAAGTCTGTTTTTTGTTGTTTTGGTGGTCTTTTTTTGTTTGTTTGTTTTTGTTTTATTTATTTATTTATTTATTTATTAAGAAAAAAATTCACTGCAGATCCAAAGGAACATGGGATGTACAGAAGGTACCAAAAATGAATTTTAGTATAGATATATCAAAGATCTATAATCAGGATTGGAAGCTGCCATATTTTATATATTATAATTTTCATTTTTGGAGGCTGGGACATTGCCAAATAATAAAGATACTTGCACTCGTAGAGGTGTTTTTTATTCAATTTTATCTTGTGCTGTAAAGTAAGATTTTCATTAAGCTTCTAGGTATGCTTACCAACACTTGGTCAAAGACAAAAAATATGGCAAATAAGATTCATTACATATTCATAATTGTGTTGCACTCTAATAGCATATATCTTTTACTAGTAAAAAGCTTTGTACTGAGCTTGCAAATTTGCAGGATTGCATTTTGCGAGGCCTCCTATGTCAGAACATTTTTTTTTTATCTGCTTTCAACTTCTTTTGATCTGATTTTGATTCTTTTGAACTGTGGCAACAATTTCTCTAAGGGACCAGGTGACAAAAAGAAATTTGCTCTACTTTTTGATATCTTTATTTTGCTGAACCATAGCTTGATATAAGTAGCAGTAACAAGCAGTTACCCTCAGCAGGATGAGATATTTACTTGTGTAACACTGTGAAGTAGTGTAGAGAAATACAAACAGTATTTTGTCAGCAATATTGTTCCGAGGATGATCATATGTAGAGATAACTCCCCATAAAATATAAATTTCTTATGCTAATATTTGATAAATTCATTTGCTAATATTTCAATATTAACAAATATCTGGGGAGACCTCATTGCAGCCTTCCAGTACTTGAAGAGCATATATAAACAGGAGGGGGAACGGCTGTTTACGAGGGTGGATAGTGATAGGACAAGGGGGAATGGTTTTAAACTGAGACAGGGAAGGTTTAGGTTAGATATTAGGAAGAAGTTTTTCACACAGAGGGTGGTGACACGCAGGAACAGGTTGTCCGAGGAGGTTGGAGATGCCCCATCCCTGGAGGCATTCATGACCAGGATGGATGTGTCTCTGGGCATCCTGGTCTAGTGGTTGGTGACCCTGCACATAGCAGGGAGTTGAAACTCAATGATCATTGTGGTCCTTTTCAACCCAGGCCATTCTATGATTCTATGATTATGTGATTCAATAGAAAGCTTTTCCACTCTTTAATTCATAAGTAATTGTAGGAGGCAGTAGGTATATAAAAATAGAAAATAAATAAATAAACAAATCACAAAACAACAGCAACGACAAAATAGAAATAAAATGAAAAAGAAGTAATTTTTTTCATTTATATGTTTTTGGTTACATGGTTGTAGCAACAGTACCATACATGTGTACATGTATCTAAACATGCATACAGTTATATACATACATGTCTATGGAGCTCTGTTCCTGAACTGAAAAACAGTGAATATATTATAAATTTTTATTAATCTCTAATATCTTGCTGCAAACATCATGAACTCAGGCAAAAAGCTAGAATGCTCATGTTTTTCATCTATTCTTTCTGGTAATAAAAATAGTGTTCACAGAGTTAAGCAGTATTTTTGATAATAATTAAACTATAGATGTAAACATTTGGATTTCATAAACTTCTGCCTCAGAACACTACTAAATCCCTCAGTAGTAACTAATTAGTTTGTTTCTTAATGGTGCATTGACTATATATATATATATATATATACTTTTGTTTGTTTGTTTGTTATTATGTAGATGATGATAAATAAGTACTTGCTTTCTGATCTTAGTAGATCAGAAATCTTAGGACTTCTAGATAGTCTGAAATTCATAGTCTCTGTTTTCCACTTACTATTTAGCTGATAGGGAAAAAAAAAAAAAAAAAAAAAGTCAAGAGAAAAGTACATGTGTTGTCAGTATCCCTCCTCCCTCCTTGTCCTTAATTCCTTGTTAAAGGATACATACTTCACATCTAATGCAAACCTCCATAGTTTCCCTACAAGATGATTTCTGCAGAGATTACTTTTTAGGCCCTTGTAACCTCTCTGGAAAACAGCAACACTTGGTAGCAGCTGTATCATCCCAGAGGTCTAAATATAAAGGACGGTGATTGCAAACATTGAGAGTTGATTAAGCTGTGTACTGTTAACACTCATACTATTTTTTTTTTAAGAATGTTTATTATTATTGTTCCTGTTATTAATATTATCATTGTTATTATTATATATGCATTCTCACTACAAATTCTTAACAATGTAGCAGACATTGAAACACGTGTTATGTGAAATTTACGTTTTCACTGTTTTTGACATAATAATTAATTTTAATTATTAATTACTATAGCTAGTATTACAACCAACTTAGATACTTAGTGTGCTGGATAACTTTCCTGTCTTTCTTGTTCCTGTATTTCCCCAAAATCTCCCATTTTATAGCAGATTTAATTTATTCCTGATTTCTCAACAAAGATTTACCTTACTAGAAATTTGTCAGCGGTTTAAGGTCTGGTCCAGCCTGGTTCCGTGACTAGTGGAGCGGAGGGATTTCACAAAATCTGCGCCTCCAGGACGAGAAACAGGGGACCCCAAAATAATTAAAAACAGCGGCAACGACCTGAGGAGAAACAAACTAATTTACTAAATATAGTATCAGGAATGTAAGATAACACACTATAATACAATATAAATCAACAATAATTGAGAGAAAGATTGTCCAAGAGCCAAAGGCCTTACGCTAATACTGAAGCCTTGCATGCAGTTGGGCGCAGCAGTAGCAAGCTGATCCGACAGGGAACATGGCAAGACGAGAAGAGGGGCAAGTCAGATGACCTGCGCCCTTATATCTGTTTCCTTGAGCAGGAATGATAACAGTACTCGAAAAGGCTCTTGGGGAACATAGTTCTTCTCTTCCAGACAGGTACCCGGAACTAAAGCATTTGCTGTTTAACTCCCAGTACACTGCATGATGTTGTGATGTAGAATACTGATAACCAAAAATCATAAAACCATGACAAAATTAAATGCATATCTTCTTGGCTAGTCATTGGCTGTAATTTCTCCATTTTTTTTTCTTTTTTTCCCCTTTTTGTCGTTATAGCAGTGTTTCAAAATCTTGACCTTTTATCAAACCTTGTCAGTGTTGTTTTCTGCAAATATCTTTATGCTGTTAAAGATACATCCTTAATAGAGAAAATATTACTTAATTTAATCTTCAAAACTTAAATTTAAAAAAGACAAACACAAGAAGTTTTGAAGAAAAGGAACTTACTTTCTCTAGAGAAATAAAATGTTATGAACAGTTATAACCTACAGGAATTAAGATGCTTTCTTGGCCTACAAGACTTACAGGAAGGTGACTTTTTTCTGCTGCATGTGATCTAGTCTCCAGAAATGATTTTAAGTCTTTGTAGACTCCCTGTGGGGCTTTCTGAACAAAATCTTTGTGACCCTTTATTGCAAATGTTTAATTAGGAAGTCATCCTCTTCCTAAAGACTCAAAACTTTCTCTGTTAGCTTGCCACAGTTCAAAAAAGCTCTCATAGAATGTAGCTTATCTCAAGCACTAGAGGGGCTTAAAACAGTTTTAGACAAAAGTAATGTCATAAAGCTAAAGCAGTATAATTTATAAAGTCATTATTCCGTGGTATTCCCATAGCTAGAAATTGTCTCAAATAGTCTTTGCAAACTACATACAGAAAATTGTCTAGGGAAACAGAGAAGGTAGTGGTGTTGGAAGGATTTTGTATTATTTATTTCCAGTCTTTAGATAGCTTAGGATTTGTGGGTTGTGGGTGTTATTTGTTGTTGTTGTTTCCTTTTGTTTTATTTCTTTTCTTTTTCTTTTTCTTTTTTTCTTTTTTTTTTTCTAAAGGAAACTAAGGACACACTAGGAATTTTTTCTGTCCCCCAGTATTCGCACCTTTATGTAGTGTCTGCTGTTGCGAAAAAAAAAAAGTACAGACACATCATGTCATGTATATAATGCCAGGGTTTTACAGTTTAAAATAAAATCCTTCAGGTACTCGAGGTCTCGTACAGTCTACATAAACCACTGAAAAGGCAGGAGATCAGAATTAGACACAGTGAACAATAACTCTAAAAGAAGTTCAAAACTTTTATCCCTATATAAATAAATGAAAATATTCAGCTTTTTAATATATTTTTTAAGTTTGTTAAGAAACTATTGTGGGGAGGGTGGATGGTTTCATTTTTTTGCTTAGTTTATTTCCTCTATGATTCTAATTTTTCAAGCCTGCAGCTACTGAAGAAAATGGCTCAGTGGCTCACTTGAATGAATAGTAGACTACATTCTTCTAAATAGGCAAATTTAGCTTCTAAGGATATCCAGATATATTAATAGTTCTTACTCAAACAGCATAAATTCAAAAAGAAATTACACATTTTCACTTTCCATTCATTTTAAAGGTATTATTGGCTGGTAATACTTGCTGCCAATATATTTACATAGACATAGAATCCCTAATTGTTTTCTGAACATGTCTGTTAGATCAAGTTGTACTTTACAATTAGGTTGAGGAATGCTTCATCTTTTTAGATGATTCTGAGATATATCTGGGAGATAGGTGTCAAGATCTTCCAAACTTGATGTGCTTCTCTACAGAGACAGTCTTTCAGGGATTGTGGAACTCAGGAGATTAGGTGTTACCTGAGTAAGCTTGTTTGAAACAAAATTCCACATTATCCCTGTGTTAGGCAGCCATGAGTACATGTAAACTGAAGAAATACAGTAGTGATGCTTTATCTAGTTTTAAATAAACTAAATGGGACATCACATTTAGTCCATGTGTTGTAGCACTTTATTTTACTCTACTTCTACCCAAGTGTAGGAGTCTTATTTTAAATTCTCTGTTCTAACTGAACAAATTTAAGCTCCCATCACCCATCTCCCAAGTTGAATGTATTTTATAAGAGAACATTACTGCAAAGAGTATGGAAGACCATGTACACAAATGTATGATATGCTCTAAATTCCAAGGAAGGAAACAGTACAATAGACTACAGAAATCAAATATTGCCCAAGAGAGTGAGAATCAACAAAGGAGTCCATAGAATATCCCAGCAGCATGCCTTACGCTATACTAGTTGTAATACATTATTTTCCCCAATATTTTATTTATTTATTTATCTATTTTGCTGGATATATTACACTGGATACACTTGGATATATTTACAATACTTATTACCTTGATTTTACAGTTAGTATTAAAATGACATAAACAAACAGAAGTACTATATGTGAATCAATAGAGGATTATAGAGTATTATTTCCAATCTATTTAAATGTAGAATATGCTACAGCAATTTCGGACTCTTCGTTCTTCTGAATGGAATCCCCAGTTACCATCATGGGCAGAACAGACTTTGCATGGGGAAAATAAACTTTTTTTGCCACTTAAAGTAGATTTTGATAATGAGAGACAAAGAGAAAAGTAGTAAAACAACACCTTCCCTCCTTTTTTCCTAAGGTCAGTTTCACCCCACGTTTCCCAAATTTTCTACTACCTCCTCCACATCAAGAAGTGCAGGGGAACGGGGAATAATGGTTGTAGTCCCTCCATGACAGCTCCTCTCACTGCTCCTTCCTCTTCACACTTTTTTCACTGCTGCATTTTTGACGTTTCCATGGTTCCTGCTCAAGTCCTGAATGGACAGTCCAGGCAGTTCCTGTCAGGAAATATCCACCTACTTCAGTATGGGATCCTTCTTGGGCTTGGCAGCTGCTCTGATGAGGTCCTTACTGTGAGCTGCATCATGAAAGTCCATTCCACCATAGTCCTCTCTAAGGGCTACAGGTAAATACCTGATCCTGCATAGGCTGCAAGGGAGTCTCTATTCTGGTGCCTGGAACATCTTTTTTACTTCCTTGTTCTGACCTGGCTGTTCATGGGACTGTTCCTCACACTTGTTCTCCTCACTTTTTACTGTCTGTAGTGCTCTGTCTTTTCTTAATTCATATTCCTAAAGGCACAGCCAGGATTGTGGCTAATGGGCCCATCTATGCCCCCTGCTTGAGCTGCTGGAGCAGAAGGGAACTGGTTGGGGTCTGTGTCTGGCATGGGACAGACCCAGCTTGCCTCAGAGAGGTCATCCATGCATCCCTCCCACCAGCACCAGAGCACATACACCCAGTACCAGCACCAATATAAAGCAATCACCACTATTCTGTGTTTACTTCATAGTATTCTGTAGCTCAGTTATACTCCGTGTAGTTATTTTCCAACACAGAGAGCACCAGTTTCCCCTTTTAATTCAAGACAAGAAACCTCACTAGAAAGGGTACAGACATTTACTCCAAATGTTGGGATCAGACTTGTGAATAAGAAACAACATCAGCACGTTCTGAGAATACACTGAAGTAAGATTTCAACAGAAACAAAAACGTATTTCATGATGTATAAGCAAGAAATCCATATAGAAACATATAATGACTTAGATACTGAAATAAAACACATATTTTTGAGTTTGTATAAGGTTTATGTAGTAAGGTTTTGTTGGGAAGGAGGGGTAAGATACACACGTGGCTTCTCTGAGAAGAGTACAGTCCTGGCCAGTGCTGTGCCAATGAACAATGACTGAGTGAAACCCCCATCCCCCTTCCCCTGTGCTACTCAGAGGGAGGAGATAGAAGAGAATGGAGAGAGGGAAAGGTATTTTTATTTGGCATTTATTTCTCACTTCCCTAGTTGGATCAGGAAGTAATAAATTAGAAATTTATTTCCCAAACAGTAGATGTGTTTTCCCCATGATGATAACTGGTGAGTGATCTCCTTGTCCTTATCTCAACCTATGCAGTTCTTTCCATTGTATATTCTCCCCTTGTCCTTTTGAGGAGGAGAAATGAAAGAGCAGTGTTAAATCACTGTGGTGTTCTGGAAAGAGACATCTAAGAAACGGTTCACTTTATGGAAATGATTACAAAAACAGACTCAGACAAAACTAGTAGAAATTGAAAAATGAAACTAGTTCCAAAAATAGAAGCAGTATTGTTAAGAAATTTTTGCGTATCAGACATGAATATATTTCCTAAAAGCCCAGAAAATCCTGTTTTGCTTGATGTGCAAATGTAACAATAATATCAACCTGCAGAAGAAATGTAACCTATTGAACTCATACACTTGCAGTAATCAGTTTAGCACATGCCGGTGTAGTATGACTGGATGCAGACATGTAGAGATTGGGCTGAAGTTAACTCGCAGCAGTACATGCTGGGAAGCATACATTTCATCTTATAATGGATGCCTGGCTCTCTTTTCAGCATCAGTGGTGGGGTGTTTTTTTTTGTTGTTGTTTGTTTGTTTGTTTGTTTGTTGTTTTGTTTTGTTTTTCCTATCCTGAAATCCACAGTGCTTCTTCAGCTGTTGCTACTGACATCATTTTATTTAAAAGCAACAGGCTATGTGTACATTAGGGTTTTTCTTTAACTGAACACCTTAAATCACACTTTTATCAGTCATTTAGATATTCCATAAGAAATGTTATGCGTATATGAGGGTCATCTTCATGTGCATGTACAATTGTAAGTTAATAGCCTCTTTTTTTAAAATTATTTTTTTATTTTTTTCCCATCTATTATTTCTGTATCCATTAACCATCAGGGAGATCTATACAAATTACTGATCAGGACTCATTACAAAAAAAAAAAAATAATAATAATAATAACAGAAAATCTGCAACTTCTCCTTAAATGCACTGAAATCCCATGTAAACTTAATAAATAACTAAATAACTTCCGTAAAAGGATATGCATACTTCTGTCAATAGTTCAGTGCAGACACAAAACACTGATTAGACAACAGAAAGATAATATGTTTCTATATGATGGAGTACTCAACAGTTCTCAGAACATAATGACAGCATGACCTTCAGAACAAGCATCAGTATTTATGCAGGCCAACATTTACATTACATTTCAACAAGCTGTCTGCTACGGGCAATGTCAAGACGCCAGGAAGCGCACTGAGCACCTTAGTGCAGACTTGTCCCATGGTCAATTTGTAGCAACAGTGTAAGCCTTGGGACTGAGTCTGTGATGCCTTTCCAAGATGTTCCTTCATTCAAAAAGCACCATGGATTAAATACCACAAGAAAAGTTTAGGAATTCATTTGTCATTTCTAACTTACAGTCCTTTTCATTTATATTCACAATAGCAAGTGGTACAAGTGGTAACATCAAGTGTAAAACATATTTTCAGAAGGCAATGCTACAATCATCCCTGAATTCAACACAACCCTGTAGATCCCTATATAGATGGAACTAGACCCATAGAAGCCAGGATTTCTTGTTGATCAATTTAACACATTTTACAGCTTTTTTTTTTTTTTTTTTTTTTTTTTTAACTCTGCATACTCTCTTGGGTAGCAGGCTGAATATTCCTATTGCAGAAGGAGTAATTCCAGAAAGTTCAGCATCATATCAATGTGTTTCTACACTACAGTCAATAATAATTCCCTTAACAGAGAAAATCTCTGTGTTTTTCAAAACAAGATTTCAGGATATCATTCAAGATGTAATTCTTGTGCACTGGTAACACCAGAGCTCCTTTTTTAAATGAGAGTTAAAAGTAATACACTTCTACATTTTACTGTGAAGAAAAGTATTAATTAGATGAACTCAAAGGTGCTTTCCAAATCTATTTTCCATTATTTATTGCCTTTTCTCACCTCAGTTCCCCCAGGAAACAGCTTGCCACTCCTCAGGATACATTAATTAAACACATTGGACTCCCGCAGCAAAAACAGGTCAGGTGCAACACATGCAACATAATCACATTCAGCAAGCTGACACCTCAGGGAAACCTTTTGAGTTGCAAACAGTATCCAAAAGCATAATAACCTGGCTGGTAGTGACAGGACATCCAAGGTTAGAGCTCAAGAGAAACTGTATTTTCTAGAGTAGGTGACTTTGCCATTTTAATGAATGTGCTCCTTCCCTAGGAGCACATTCTGCTAGAGATCACAGTTATCATTTGAGACGATCAATGACTTGTATCTTTAGCAAAACACTAGGATTACAATGTGTAAGTATGTATAACAATTCCCTTTATACTCTCTGGTCAGCAAAGCTGCACGTATTAACGAATTCTACCTATGGGAGAAATGCTCTATTATTATTTTTCAAATTTATTCTTCCCCCATTAAATTATATCCTTAGCAATGCTGAACCAGGAAAGAAAATGTACGGCTCACATAACTGGGTGAAAAACATATAGATTTACTGAGATACTTATCCCTTCATTTCAGTCTTCCTGATTAAAAGCCTTTCAATTGTAGCCACTAGCCACAGTATTCCTAACCAAAATATATGTATTCACACTCACACAAATAAATCCTTTACTCGATGAGAGAAATACTGTCGGGGGCGGGGGGGGGGGAAGAGTATTAATAAATGCATGAACATATTTTCCCCATTACTTGGGAAATCTCAGTAGGAGGTAGAGAAAGTCCCAGTCCCACAATCAGTTTCCGTACTCAATGCTCTGTCCTAAAACACCAGAATAAGAGAAAGCTTTTTCAACTACTAACTCTCTCATGCTGTACAAATCTCTTTTAAAGCTGTGATAATTATTAAAAATAAAATAAAATAAAATAAAAATAAAAAAAGATGTGAATTTCCAGATCTTTTATTTCAAAGCAAGTAAGGCCAAGAAACAAAATTATAGTAAACAGTTTGTTCTGGTTTGGGATAGAGTTATTTTTCTTTCTAGAAGTAGATATGGTGTTGTGCATTAAATATAGGATGAGAATAATACTGATAACACACTTGTTGCTGAGCAGTGCTTACAGCAGGTCAAAGACTTTTCAGCTTCTCATGCTGCCCTGCCAGCAAGTAGACTGAGGATGCACAAGAAATTGAGAGGCAACAAGACACCTGACCCAAACTGGCCAAGGGAATATTACATATCATATGACATCATGCTGAACAATAGAACTGGGGAATTTAGCTGAGGGAGGGTCTTTCACTACTTGGAGACTGGCTGCGTATCACTCAGTGGGTAGCGAGTATTTGCATTGTGCAACACTTGTTTTGTATAATCCTTCATCCTTACTGTTATTTTCCCTTCCTTTTCTGTTCTATTAAACTGTCTTTATCTGAACCGAGGAGTTTTATCTTTTTTTTTTTCCAGTTCTTTCCTGCATCATACTGGGCAGGGATGATCAAATGACTGTGTAGTGCTTAGCTGCTTGCTGGGTTAAACCACAATATTGGTCACAAAAGAAAAGCAATTGTATACTCCTAAAGTTGTCACGTCCTAAAAAGCTAGAAAATCAAATTTGTGATGCCTTGAGCAATTTTAGTGCTTTCCATATGTGTTTAGATAAAATGTATATTGTTCATCCTCAGAACCCAGCAAACATGACACTATGACTCAGGCTGATACCAAAAATTCATTAGAGAAAAGGGTTTTACATTTGGGGAATAATTATATTAATAATTATTGAATAATATTAAAGATACTGATAAATTAAATAAGGAGAGTATTTTTTATTGTTATTTGGAATTTATGAAAAGAAAGTCAACATATTCTTAAGCAGTCTTAAAATTATGACATTTTATACATCACTACTCACCTAAGTCTGTAGGGGAAAGAAGTGAAGGAATGTTCTATGCTAATTAAAATGATTTCATTCTAAAATGCAAATATGCTCTCAGTTTATAGCAGCTTCAGTTCCTAAATCTGATTGCCTGTAGCAGAAGAACATCCTCATAAATTTTAATTTTAAAGACTTCAATTTAAACAGATGAACACTATGTTTGTCTTACTTTGTCATGTAAGTTTCACTAGGTGGAGCTCTAGGTCAAAGATCCTAGTAGTTACAGTGGACACTTCATTGTGTCAATCTTATTTTACCACATCTGTTGCTATAAAATCAGTTGCTATAAAAATTCTCTGGAAACCATGTTCCAGCACCTCACCACTCCCTCAGTGAAAAACTTCCTCAACATCTAATCTAAATCTTCCCTCCTTTAGCTTAAAACCATTCCCCCTTGTCCTATCACTCTCTATCTATGTAGAAGGTTGATTTGCCTCTTGTTTATAATCCTTTAAATATTAGAAAGTTGTAATGAGGTTTCCTTGCAGCATTCTCTACTTCAGACTGAACAAGATCAGCTCCTTCACCCTGTCTTCACAGGAGAGGTGCTCCAGCCCTTTGATCATCCATGAGGCTCTCCTCTGGACCCTCTCCAAAAGCTTGACATCTTTCCTGTGCTGGGGCCCGCAGACCTCGATGCAATACTCCAGATGGAGCCTCACAAGGACTCAGTAGAGTGGAGGCAATCACATCCCTTTTCCTGCTGGCCACCCCTCTTCCAATGCAGCCCCGGATACTGTTGACCTTCCAGGCTGCATGTGCACACTGCTGGTTCATGTTCAGTTTTTCATCTACCAGTGCCCCTAAGTCCTTCTCAGCAGAGCTACTCTCAAGGAATTATTCTTCCAGTCTGTATACACATCTGGGATTTCTCTGACCCGAGTGCAAAACCGTGCACTTCAGTTTGTTGAACCTCATTAGGTTTGCATGGGCCCAACTTTTGTGTTTATTAAGGTCTCTCTAGATGGCATCCCTTCCTTCGTGTCAAGCGCACCACTCAGCTTGGTGTCATCAGCAAACGTACTCAGGGTGTACTCAATCTTATAATCTATGTCATTTATAAGAATGTTAAAGAGCACTAATCCCAAAACAGATCCCTGAGGAACACCTCTTGTCACTGGCCTCCACCTGAAGATAGCACCATTAACTATAATGATCTCACTGTTACCTTCCAACCAATATCTTATCCACTGAATAGTCTACTCTTCAAATTTATATCACTCCAATTTAGAAATGAGGATGTGGGGGAGGACCATATCAAAGGCCTTGCAGATGTCCAGGTAGATGACATCAATTGCCTTCTGTTTGTCCACTGAGGTCATCACTATATCATAGAAGGCCACCAGATTGGTCAGGTATGACCTTCCCTGGCTGTCTTGAATCACCTGCTCATCCATCATGTACCCTAACATGTTTTCCAGGTGGATCTGCTCCATGATCTTTCCAGGCACAGATATGAGAGACTCATCAGCTTGTAGTTCAACAGGTTCTCCTTTCACTCTTATGGATGTGAGTGATGTTTCCCCTTTTCCAGCTACTGGGGACTTCACCTGACAGCCACAACTTTTCAAACATGATAGAGAGCTGCTTGGCAACCATCACAGCCATCTCTCTTAGGAGCCTGGGACACATGTCGTCCAACCTTATCGACCTTTACACATTCAGTCTCATGAGGTGATCTCAGACTTCCTCTGCTATTACTATGGGGGGGAATTTTCTCACCCATTTCCCACCTACAGATTCATGAATGTGAGATTCAAGGATGTGAGGAATACAAGAATAATGGGTGCCTGTAAAGACTGAGGCAAAGTCACTGAGTACCTCAATCTTCCCCATATCTGTTGTAGCCAATTATCTATTCTTATTTATCAGAGCAGGTACACGCTCTTTTGCCTATCCCTTCTGACCAGTGTATCACCATGTTCAATTCCATCTGTACCTTGGCTTTCCTACTTCCATCTCTCCATGTCTGGACAGAATCCCTGTATTCTTCCCGGGTGACACATCTTTGTTTCTACTGCCTGTACATGCCCCTGTTTTCTCTTAGTTTGACTAGCAGGTCCTTGCTGAGCTATGCTGGTTTCCTACCTCCTCTGCCTGCTTTCTTATTCTGAGGGATAGAATGCTCTTGCACTCTCAGAAAGGCATCTATAAAGAGTGGCCAGCTTTGTTCAACTCCTTTGTCTCTAAGGATAGCTTCCCAAGAGATCTCATTCAGCTCTGGTTGGTCTGTCCTGTACATGAACCAGAATGTTATCATCAATGGACTCCAGGAGTCTCTTGGATTGCTAGTAACTTGCTTTGTTGTAGTACCAGCAACTATCTGGGTGGCTGAAATCTCTCATCAGGATAAGAGCCTGTGAGTGCAACAATTCTTGCAGATGCAGAAAGAAGGCCTAGTCAACAGGCTCCCCTTGATCAGGTGGCCTGTAGTAGACCCCAACCACTCACTGTTTCCCAGTTGTTTGTTAAAGGTGCATTCGAGATCATAGAACCCATAGCCTTTGGCGTGACGCCACCCATGTAACCAGTGATTCACCTGATCTTGTCTCCTCCTTCTGCCCAGTTCTCAGCCTCCAAACGGGAGGACTGAGAAGAACACTACCTTTACTCCTGATCCCTTCAACATCTTCCCAAGGGATGTAAAGTCTTCTTCAATATTTTTTAATTTTCTGGTCACAACTTCATCCAACCCAGTGTGAAAGATGAGGAGAGGATAGTAGTCATCCGGCTTTATATCCTCCCAATATCCTCTTCTTGATATCCTGAATGCAGTCAGGCAGGCAGCAAAACTCTCTAGAGAGATTATTGGGGTGGAAGATGGGCACCTCGGTGCCTCTCAGCAAAGAGTGTCCAAATACTAATACTCCTTGCCTTTTGTTAGCGACATAAGTTGTGACTCGGGTCCTCGCTTGGATCTTTTTAATATGTTCACCCCTTTCTGGTTCTGAGCTGCTATCCATACCTTCTTCTCTCTCCCACACCAGAGCTTGAAATCTATTGACTTCAGAAGCAAGGAGGAGTCTTATTCTTTTGTCCTGAGCAGAGACAAAGTTCCAGTCTCCCTCACTCTGCATACATTTACCCTTTGTCAGGTGGGAAGCCTCGTTATCTTCCTCTGCTGGCTGAGCCCCAAGACAGGGCTGTCTGTCTGCCTGTGCCGCTGCACAATACCAGGCATCAAGCATTCTCTCACACTTTTGAGTACATCTCAGCCTGGCCACTTTCTCCTACAGCCTGGTCAGATGCTCAAAAAATTGTCATGTTGGGCACATCTGCATACACATCACCGTTCACCTACCTCGGTCTCTCAGGTGACCTCCAGATTCCAGAGCTTCCCACAGACAAAGGTCTGGGCAGCCTTCTCACTCCCCAGGAAGTCTGTCTGGGTGTATGAATCAGTCCAGGAAGGTTGTGTGCCCCCCATCTGTGTTTCTGCCTCAGCCTGCCTGTCACACTGAATGCGCATTTCAAGGATAAAAATTCCCTAGTGTGTTCTGTGTTACCACTGACCAGACAGGTAGACTGAATATCAAGATAAATGAAAATCTGTAGAATATACAGAGACACAGATAATTTTCTGTCACTGATTATTAAGATTCAAACTTCCATATAATGCCTAATAGCACACACATATATTTGATGCGGAAAAACTAAAATATGATCGAAACTTTTGAAATGGACCATTGGTCAGTTGACTAAGTGTGAAATTAGGAGCCTAATTTGAGATACATTCCTAAGGCTTGTGCTACTGAACATAGATTCATATTCTGCTAGCGTTTGCCTGACCCAAAGGAAAATGACAGCAATTAATTCAGTACAGAAGGAAGTTTTTTTTTTTTTCTTGTGACTTAGATAATGGTTTTAGGATGGCGTTATAAATTTAAATGACTGAAGGAAAAATCAGAAGTAATGATATACATTTTCCAATCAGTTTTTAAACTAAAAGGCAAATACTGTAGTAAGAATTTATGAGGTAAACTGTTCTAAACATCTGATTCTGTAATCCTGTGCCCTACAGAAGAAGGGTCAAGAACTATGCACATTATAAGGCAATACAATTATTCACATTTTCTTATATGAAAGCTTATATTAAGCTATCCTGTTAATCTTTTAATTATACACAATTCAGATATGTCAATTCTTTGTATTAGGTTTCCAACGTAGAAACTGCTATAATGAAATAATAGTCTAATGACTGTTTATGATTTGTCAGTACTCAGTCTGAATAATTCAATTCAAAAATAAATGTTTATTCATATTAAGAAAGACATGTCTTATCAGACTCTTTATATAGGGGTATTTTTTTTTCTTCCTTTTATAAAACATCTATGTTTCAGAAGAGGATCGTTTGCAGTAATACTTAGGAAGCTACACTTAACCAACAGAGAATTTCTTTGGATTGTCTGTCATTATATATTCTAATTAAACCAGACCAAACAAACATATCACACACACACAAGTGCACACACAGTTCATTATTTTACTGAATATTCAGTGACTCACAACAGTTAAAGATATCTGTCCTTCCTGTAGAAAAATTCTAAATCAACTTGAGATTTAGAAAACTGTCTATTTTATTTCTGCTAAAATATTGTACTGTTTTGAATTAGAAAATCACAGAACTTTTGAGGGGACCCCCGGAGATACCTAATACAATTTCCCTACTCCTGCTCAAAGCAAAGTCACCTACAGCAGGTTGCTCAAGGACATGTGCAGTCAGATTTTTATCATTTCTAAGAATGTAAACTCCACAACACTTCTCTGCAACCTATTCTACCATTTGACAACCCTTTCAGTACAGTTTTTTCTCATGTTTAGGTGGAATATCCTATGTTTATATTTGTACTCTCTTAGTCTCTCATCTTTGTGTTGTACACCATTGAGAAAAATCTGGATTCTTCTTCTTTATCCAAGATGGCTTATCACTGTCTCAGCTGACTATCGTCATCATCTCTCCCCCCTGTTATTCCTAGTTTAAAGTTCTCTTCACTATGTTGATGTTTCTGTCCCACCTGGAGAGGTGGATGTCTTTTTTTCCTTGAAGTCTTCAGTCCCCAAGGAGTATCCCGTAGTCCTAAAATCCCTGTTTTGGACACCAGTTTTGCAAAGAGTCATTGATCATGAAGATACATTAACTTGCCTTAAAGGCCTTCCATCTCACTGGTAAGAACAAGGAGCCTATATACTTTGATGCCCACGTGGAAGAGCAGCAGGAAACAATAGTCAAAGGCTAGAACAAGCTTGGCAAAATCTCCACAACATACTGGATCCCAAACCCAGCAAGCATTATCTTTGAATACATACTAAGTTTGTTTACAGACAACAATAAATTAGGAGGAGCTGTTGACTTCTTTGAGGACAGGGAGGTCTTGCAGAGAGATCTCGACAAATTAGAGGGCTGGGCAATCATCAACAACACGGAATTTAAAAAGAGCCAGATTCTACATCCGAGATGGAGCAATTCTTTATGTACAGGTTGGAGGATGAGAGGCTGGAGAGCAGCTCCACTAGGAGGGATCTGGTTGATAGTAAGCTAAGTATGAGTGTGCAGTGTGCCCTGGCAGCCAAAAGGGCCAGCCATACCCTGAGTGCATCAGGCCTAGCACTGCCAGCTGATCAGAAGAAGGGATTGCCCTGTTCTGCTCTGTACCGCTGCAGCCTCATAAGAAAGATATAGAATTATTAGACAGTGTCCAAAGGAGGGCTACAAAGATGGTGAAGAATGTACAGAGGAAGACATATTACGAGTGTCTGAGGTTCTTTTTTTTTTTTTTTTTTTTTTAATTGAGAAGAAACTGAATAGTGAACTCCATAACTCCTTGTCTACAGATTCCTCACAAGGACACACAAGGAGTGTGAGATACTCTCTGGTGTCTGTGAGATGATCAAATGAAAGTCATGAAGCTGCATTGGGGGAGTTTCAGGTTGGGCATTAGGAATAAGTTCTTCACTGTTTGGGCACTGGAACAGGCTTCCTAGGGCAGTAGTCGTAGCACCAAGTCTGCTGAAGTTCAAGAAGCATTTGGATAACACCTCCAGTAATATAAATTGATTTTGGGGTGGTTCTGTGTGGAGCCAGGAGTTGGACTTGGTGATCCTTGTGGGTACCTTCCAAATTGTAATATTCTATGATTTTATAGTTCTGTGCTTCTATGGATGACAGGTCAGGATAGCAGACAGGGCCCTCTGCCTCTTCTTGCAGGAATGCTGCCCTCTTCTTCCTGCTGCTGTTAGTCAGCAGTCTCAGACACTGCTGGACACAGCTGTTAACATGTCATCTGCTTCCATAGATGCAAGTCTGCAAATGGACCATATTCTCATGCCAGAGATTGCATGCTTCCAGCCTTTGCCATCATGGGCACAATTTCCTAATCTGATAAACATAGACTGTGCCCACACCTCCTTCATTACAGAGTGGGTTGAGACTCCTTCAGCACATGCAAGTTCTTAGAGAAGATCTGGACAATCTCTTCTTAGAGAAGATCTGGACAATCTCTTTCTGGTGATCTATAATGCCGTTCAGGCAGTTGGGCTCTTCCAGTAACTCCTTCACTTGGTGACACAGTCCACAAGCTCCCAGATCCCAAAGGCAAGCAAATTACTACCTGCCACTCTAGCTTCAGTTCAGGGCCCAAAGAATCCATGCACTTGGAGTTGCATCTGCCACTGGGAGCTCTGTCTTAGTCAAGGCTGCTGATATTACGTAATTGGATGATAGTGATTGAACTCTATGGTGCATCACAACCACTGCTGAGGTCTTGTATGTTGCCTTCAGCACAGTTGTTGGCATCCTTCTTTTCACTCCCCTTCATGAACTGCTGCACTAAAGGCTGCAACTTTCAGTGCTCTTTCCTAGACAATATACTGTGTTATCATATCATTACTTTGAAAAGAAATAAAGGAAAAGAATATAACAATTAGTGGCATGTAATTACAGAGTTCACAGAATTGTAGGGGTTGGAAGGGGCCTCTAGAGATTACTGAGTTCGTAAAGATTATCGAGATCACAGAGATCATAGACTAATTCCAGTAGTGGCTCAAAATAATAGAAAACATAAAGAGGAAAAAAAAAAAAAAAAAAAAAGACTTTATGAGAAACAGAGTAAGAAAAAGTGGAAATATTATTTTTTCCTGATTAAAATCTTTGATAAAGTAGAAACATTCTCAAATTCTGGGTGTAGATCCCAGTTGTAAATTAGGACAGATTAAGACAAATAAATGTGCATGTTTCTCTTAGATTACTTATTTGTCAACTTCTTTTTGAATCTTTTCAAATTACTTATTTGTCAAAGTCCCCATCATCATTAGTGGAAATATAATGCTTGATCCATCATCCAGAAATCAGCATTTGTAGAGCTTAGAAAAGTCTTTGGTAACACACTTGAATCTCAGCTACTACTTCAGATTAGCACAGTTTAATGTAAATTTTCTGTCACATCTATTAAACTACTAGTAAATCTCAAATACCATACCATAGGATGCACTGTAGAAGGAATAGCAGAATAAACATAGGCACTAAATTATCTCAAGCTGAAAAATGCTCCTTTTCAATATAGTTAATGCAGAAAGGAAAATAATGTTCAGGAAATTGATTATGTTGCCTAGACTGTGTATCTCTCTGGAAGTTTGTTTCTTATCTCTAAGTAAGGTTACTGTTCTAGGCTTTTCATACCTGAATCTAATTTTTGTTGTTATCTGAATCTTAACATGCATTCTAGGATCCCATCTCAATACATTTGTAAGACATAAGTTGATAAATGTAGAGTGGACTAAACATCATCCGAAACTAAAATACAATTAGCTGAGCAAATGTAGATATTCACTAGTTGGACACAAGTTCAGTTTTTTCCATCTGTGAATCAAAATATGAGAAGTCTTTCACTGATAAATTTCTTCTAGAGCATAAAAATACAACATATAATGACACTGCAAACCAGACATGGGTGATCAATCTTCCTGGAAATATACAATGTTTTGTTAAAGTTTATATTTGCATAGATATGATGTATGTGACTGTCCTAGTTCAGCTGGGACAGAGCTTATTTTTCCTTCACAGTGTCTCGTATGATACTTGCTACCTGGACTTGTTCTAAGTGTTTGACACTGTCCCACATGACATCCTGGTTGCCAAATTGGAGAAAAATGGATTTAATGAATGGACCACTCACTGGGTAGGGAATTGGTTGGATGGTCACACTCAGAGAGTTGTGGTCAACAGCTCAGTGTCCAAGTGGAGACTGGTGACAAGTGGCATTCCTCAGGGATCAGTGTTGGGGCCGGTGTTATTTAACATCTTTGTAGGTGCCATGGACAGTGGGATCCAGTGCACTCTCAGCAGGTTTGCAGACGACACCAAGCTGAGTGGTGCAGTAGACATACTGAAGGGAAAGGATGCCATCTAGATGGACGTGCACAGGCTTGAGAGGTGGGCCCATGCCAATCTCATGAAGTTCAATGCAGCCAAGTGCAAGATCCTGCACTTGTGTTGTGGCAACCCCAACCAGAGATACAGGTCAGGCAGAGAATGGCTTGAGAGCAGCCCTGAGGAGAATGATTTGGGGCTGTTGGTTGATGAAATATTCAACATGAACTGGCAGTGTGCATTTGCAGCCCAGAAGGCCAACTGTATCCTGAGTTGCATCAAGAGAGGGGTGATCAGAAGGTCGAGGGAGCTGATTCTGCCCCTCTACTCTTCTCATGTGAAACCCCACCTGAAATACTGTGTCCAGTTCAGGGGCCCCCAACACAAGAAGGACATGGAATTGTAGCAGGTTCTGAGGAGGGCTATGACTATGATCAGAGGGCTGGAGCATCTCCCCTGTGAGAACAGGCTGAGAGAGCTGGAGCTTTTCAGCTTGCAGAAGAGAAGGCTCCAAGGAGACTTTATAGCAGCCTTCCAGTGCATGACGGGGGCTTACAGGGAAGCTGGGGATAGACTTTCTATAAGGGCAGATAGTGGTAGGACAAGGGGAAATGGTTTTAAATGGGAAGAGGGTAGATTTAGACTAGATATCAGGCATAAATTCTTTACTTTGAGGGTGATGAGACACTGGAATGGGTTACCCAGTGAGGTTGTGAATGCCTCCTTCCTGGAGGCATTCAAGGTGAAGCTGAATGGGACTTTGAGCAACCTGGCCTAGAGGGAAGTGTCTCTGCCTATAGTAGGGGAGTTGGAACTAGATGATCTTAAAGGTTCCTTCCAACTCAAACTGTTCTATGATTCTATGATTCTATGATTCTGTATTCTGGTTTTGGGAGAAAAACAAAGTTGGTAACACGCCGATTATTTATTTATTGCTGAGTAATGCTGTACAGAGCCAGGGGCATTTCAGTCTCTCAACTTCTCGTACCAACCTACCAGTGAGGGGAGCTAAAGAGAAAGAAGGACTTGTGGGGAGACAGAACCAGGACAGCTGATCTGAGCTGGTCAAAGGGATATTCCATACCATATGATATAATGTGAAAAACAAAACAAAACAAAACAAAACAAAACAAAAAAACCCATGAAAAACAGTGGGCAGTTGGCTAAGAGGGCAATCACTGCTAGGGAATTGGCTGGGCTTTGGTTGGTGGTTGATGAGCAATTGCTTGTGCATCAATTGTTTTATAGGTATGTGTGTATATATATTAAAAGAAAAAAAGATCAGTACTACTACCCACCATACCATTCACTTATTCCTCCTTCTCAACAGAATAGGGAAAAAATAGGATGAAAAAATCTGATTGTTTAAGATACAGACAGAGAGATCAACCAACAGTCACCATCAGAGACAAAACACACTCACTGTAAAGGAGATTAATATAATTTATTAGAGACTAGAGAAGCAAGAAGTAAAATTAAACAAAAAACACCTTACCATCATTTATTCTTTTATACCTCCTCCCTTTGGCAGTGCAGAGGAATTGGAAATGAAGATTGTCATCATTATCAGTTTATAATGCCTCATCTTTGCTGATTCTTTATGAATGGTGTCTTCCCCTGCCACAGTGTGAGTTCCCTCCCATGGCGTGCCATCTGTCCCAAATGGATACCATGTCAGCCTCCCACAGGCTGCAGCTCTTCAAACACTGCTCCAACAGGGGTTCATATGATGAGGCCCATCCATGAGAAGCAAATTATTCCATACTGGTTTCCACATGTGGCAGCTCCATCAGACCTCCTGCTCCACTGTGCATTCCTCCATGGCTGCGTGTAGAGATCTGCTCTGTGTGGTGCCCCATGGACTGCAGGGTGATAGTTTACTCCACCATGGGCCTCTTCTGGGCTGCAGGGAACTTCTCTGCATCTGGAGCACCTCCTTCCTTCGTGGGTCTCATCAGAGCTATTTACATTTTCCCACTCCTCCCTCTCACAGCTGTTGCACAGCAGTTTTTATCCTTTCTCCAATATTCTCTCTCAGAAGTGTAATCAGCACTGCTTGTTGGGTCAGCTTTGCCCATGGATCCCTTTTGGATTTGTCAGGAACTGGCCCTTGTCTAGCATGGTACACCTTCTAGCCTCTTCTAACAGTAGCTACCCCACACAGCACACATTTCCTACCACTACCCAGCTATCAAAACCTTGCCCCATAAACCCAAGACATTCACACGAATGAAATACCATTGCAGAAAAAATTTATTATTCTAAGAAATAAACCTTATCTGTTTATATTGCTGAAAAATACTTGTAAACAACTATTTTTATCTGTCTCTTTCTGAGTAGGCTTTACAGTGATTTAGCACATTCTGCTAATTTAGCAGCTTTTTAAATCTCAGAATCGTAACATTTATTTTTCCTCAGGTCTGCTTATTGCCTCAGTACTTGAATTCCATGCTGAATATTTCTTTGGTTTATTTATTTATTTTTTTTCAAATGATTTATGTGGTAGAGCATTCTTGGCTAATAGTATAGTGTTGTATATTCTTGGCTCTGAATATTTTATATATCTAGACACTCACCTCAACATTTTCACCAGAAGTCAACTTAGATATACAAGTCCAAGTAGGTCAAAACAGAAAAAGAGAGGTTAGTAGACGGGCAGTAATGTCAGGATATATGGAAGATAACAGAGGTTTTAGAAGCTCAACATTCTTCAAATGTGTCACATTCTCTAGATCGTATTATACTGATGACAGATTTAAAATGATTCTATTATAAAAAAAAAATAGTCAGTAACATTATTTTTACAGATTTTCTAAGCTTCTGAAACATTGTAGAGCCCTGAAAATTTCTGTTTCATATTATACTAAGCACTTCCTCTCCAAACAAAATTTTGCACAGTACAGATAAGAGACCAGTCTATGAGTCATGATTCATCTCATCATCTAATCATAGTTACTGATTCTGGAATTTACTTTTGCTTTCTCATTTAGTTTCTCATAATTTATAAATGCATATATATATATATTTGTTCTAATGCATAAATTTCAGAAATACATAATGAATAAAAAAATAAATAAATAAAATTCCTATAATTTTCATCATAGTGCCATCTCTGTACTTTTTCCTATTGGGTATATACAGGAAAACGTGATTATTTAGAAACTGAACAGTTTTCAGATATTTATATTTCATATATTTTATTTAGATTTATGTATTTTGAATTTAGATGCACTGTCTGTTAGCCATAGCTAATGCTGAACTAAGGTTCATTGAAAGATTCCGTGATTCTTTTTGAGTGTGCTACAAAGACACATATGACATATATAGGAAATAATTACTTTTTTTTCTTATTTCTGGTTCAGTGTTTTGGCCACGAGCACTCATAATAATATGGTCTAGCTATGCCTGGAGTTTGTAATAGTGTACTGTTTCTATAACTGACTTTGTATGAGCCAGTCTTAGAATTCTAAGAAGCAGACTAGCCCTGGCAGCTTCTCAAGTTAGCACAGCTTGATATATTCTTGCAACTGGACAGTAGCCACTACTTTATTTCATTTACAATAAGCTTAAGTAACTTTACTTTTACTGTTGTATATATATATAATGCAGATATCCATGAATGAATTAGCTGAAAAATTTAGGAGAATATAGATATAAATCTTGCCTACAAACCTAGCCTTAAGTTTATGGATACTGTATTATTAGTTTTGTTTCCATTATGTCATAGATACAAAATACATGGATGCAAAAGAAAGCATTTCCTGCTATTCCCAAGTGTTCCCTATGCCTTCTTCATACTACGTTCTGCTGTGTGTATCACGTCTGGTCATTTCTCTACTGATGTTTGCTAGAGACAACCATAATGGACTAATAACTGAAGTCTTATATTCAAAGCATTTTTGCACACAAACTATTTGTTGTCATCTATAAACAAACACAACACAGTCGACAATAACTACATATGTATAAATAATCATAATAATAAGCCTTGGGAGTGACTATCATAAAAAAATGTATAAATTTTAGTCAACAAGGAATTTAATTTTCTGCCTTTAGTAGTAAACTTCACAATTTCTGCTGTAGTCCCTGTTTTCAAACTGAGTTATGATACCCTCGAGGGTCACTGGAAGATTCAAAGAGGCTTACGAAGTGTTTATACTATTCAGTAGCATTAATTACCCAGATGATGTTGGCAATTAAAGGTAGTTACCTTTCCCAGGCTAATGGTATACTTAAAGACAATTAGAGCAGCTTCTCAGAGCAATAAAAGCTCTTCTGATTTGAAAGAGAAAGGAAGAAGTAGTTGCACGAGGAGAATTTTATTTCAAAAACAGATGAACCTTAAAGGCACTTGTGTTAGCAAAAAAATTGAGGAAACAATGATTTTCTGCAATGAAACAACAACAACAAAGTTGCTTCTTTTTGTTTCTTATTTCAGAAAACATTATTTTAACTTTATACCAAGGAGTATTACAGTTCCTGTGGCATAAAATCCAAACAGCAAATATTACCACAAAACTATGCCTGCCACAGACATTTATAAAGTGTCATTAAAGAAGAGAAACATTTATCATTTCATATTATGCTCTTTCTCTCTTTGACACAGTAATCAAAAGAACATTTGGTGCTTGCCAGTAGCAGACATTTAATTTCATACAATTTCGTTTAAAATGTTAATGCTGCTCAGATGTTACACAGTATTTTATATGTATATATGTATATATGTATATATGTATATATGTATATATGTATATATGTATATATGTATTACACAGTATTATATATGTAGTATATAGGTTAAGTTTTCTCTTCAGTCTGTACTGAATCATAGAATCGTAAAATCATAGAATGGTTTGAATTGGTAGAGACCCTTAAGGGTAATCTAGTTCAACTCCCCTGAACTGCACAGGGATATCTACAGCTTGATTGGGTTGCCCTGACTTGTCTGTTGTTTGTCCTTGGGCATAAAACACTACATAAGGGAGGAAAGATGAGGGTGGTAGAGTTTTTCTCATCTCAATATTGGTTTCCTTTGGAATCACAAAGTGATGCTGGACTTGGGGTCTGTGTGCAATGGTTGCGATTTATTTACTTGTGTCGGAAGCAAAAATGCATATCCTAACCACATGACTGGGGTTATTCTCTGTTCTCTCTCTCCTACTTTGACTGAATTGTTCAGTTGAAGGGCTACAGGAGTATAACATAAGCACCATTTTCTAGCCCAGTTATTAAGTTTTTTAGTTAGGAGGAAGGAGTCACAAATTCTGTTCTCTGGTTTTGGGGTTTTTTTTCAGTTTCTGAAGAAGAATGTCAACTCCAGCATTATAAAACAAGTCATTATGTACAAGGCATGGAGCATCACCATCTTTGACAAAAAGCAAACAGGTAAACAAACAAACCAAAAGAAAATAACATCACTTTTAAAATAAAACAGGATCTGTCAGTGACATAGTTCTCCAAGCAGGATTTTGGGGCTTTTATCTCTATATTATAATTGCAATCTGTCACATATATACAATTAATAAAATTGGAAGCACAAAGAATATTACTGTTATACCTACTTTGTCAGTTGTAGGGAGAATCCTGGGATAATACAAATCTTTTTGCACATTGACAAAGATGTGCACTGTCTGGTATACTACACATAGCTGCTGCATCTTTTCATAAACATTTTTGCTTTGTTAGGACAAAGCAAAACTAGACTTGCACTTTGCTGTGTTGAACTTCAGTGAGGTTCACAAAGGCCTACCTTTTGAGTCTGTTGAGGTCCTTTGGGAAGTGCTCTCACTTCTACCTTCAAACCACTATCTTATTCACTGAATAGTTAACTTATATTTAACTAACTCTTATTCACTGAATAGTCTACCTTTTAAATTCACCTCTCTCCGATTTAGAAATGAGAGTGTGGTAGGGAAGCATGTCAAAGGCCTTTCAGAAATCCAGGTAGATGACATCAGTTGCCTTCTGTTTGTTCACCAACTCTGTCACTCCATCACAGAAGAACTAAAAACTGAAGGAAAATAAGAAAAATAAGAATTCTTAAGATCAGTTCTAGTGTTTTAGAAGTATCTTCTTACTTCTCCCTACGGAGGTCAAGGATCAAGTTTTATATGGCTCTGTTTTACCAGAAAGTTAGAATAGGTCTAAAGGCACATACATATAGGGAGCTGCAAATGATGGCAGCTTTGCTGAAACCACAAAGATTGTCTTCTTCTACTGAACTACTATAAGCTGGTTTCTAAGCCTTAGAGTCTAATTTTCCCTAAAAATACGAAGATGAATAACGTGACAGAAACAAATCCTATCTAAAATACTGATTCCAAAGAGATGGAAGAATTTACAGAGTCAGATTTTACTCAAGACTTGAGATGGAGGCCTGAACAACATACACAACAAAATCTGTTCTCATTACACCAAACAAATAAACAAACGAACAAATAAAAACTGTGCATGGAAGTTTGATAGGAAATTTATCAAGAAAATAAGTAGAAGAAGTTTTCTTTCTGGAAGAAAATACATTTTCTTTTTTATTCTTTATTCTGTTATTTCATTTATTTATTTATTTTAACTGTTTGCTCAGATCTGTCCAGACAAAGGCCATTCCAGTGTTTCCTCATTCCTAACTGCACCAAGCCTAATATTGCCTCTATCCATTCCCAATGTCTTCTAATGCTCAAATCATATCTGTCAATGTTACTCAAGAAGAAGGATTTCAGCAACACGGTACTTATACGATACCTATTCCTAAGGGAGCAGGAGTCTCTATGAATTTCAGTGAAGTGGAAAATGTTAGCATTAGTCCATTGGACAGGTTCTCTTCGCTTTCTGTCTTTACAAGCAGCAGTAAGTATTCAGTCTTCCCTAGAGCTACTAATTGAAATGAAAATAAACTTGCATTAGATGCTTAAAATCAAGAAGTAGAAGTAGTGTCAAGTCAAAAAATATTAATGCAAATTTGTTATGCGAGGCATCACCCAGAATATCCGGAAAATAAAGACTTCAGATCCAGTTATTTCATTAAACTCTAAACACATTTCAGTTGTGGGTGATCTTATGGCCTCTACAGTACTTTATATTTGGAAATATAACAATAATAACAACATCAACAAAGTATGAATAAAATAATTTATTAACGCATACAAATAATAAGAAATCTGTTCGGACTTTCTGAACATACATAATTCAGAAAGTGGTAGAAGTAGCAATGTAGAGGGTTCTTTTAAGCCATGTTCTCACTTTTGCCAATCTGATTGATTAACTTTAGGCAATATATATATATATATATATATATATATATAAAGTAATTATTTGTTTTATAGTTTTGATCAACCGTATTGGTCCAGCTCTGTCATGGTAATATTGAATTAAGGGACTGCATAGCTGTGGCTTTTTTTTTTTTATTTGGGCATATCTTGTGTGCAGGTATAGAAAAGAAGACCTAAAGCATGACAAATATATGCGTTAGATCTATGATATATGAGGCTTTACATTCAAAAAACATAAGTCACAGCCTCAGCCCCAGTAAGGGGAATAATAAGGGATGCTCCTTCACCCTCACACTCTTCCTCAGCCTCACTGTGGGGTCTGCCCCATGGGATACAGTCCTTCATGCTCCAACCTCAGCTTCCTATAGCCTGCAGTTTTTCAAGAACTACCCTACCATGAGTCCATCCCATGGGGTGCAGTCCTTCAGGAGTAGACTGTTTCACGATGGGCACTCCATGAACTACACCTCTTTCCAGGAGCATGCGTCTATGTGGTTTGGGTCAACCACAGAGCAGAATATCAGAAGAATCTATAAAAACTGACATAACTCAATACATCATGGTCTGCAAGGGAGTTATAAACTTACTTTGAACTAGCCTACTAGCCTAAGAATGTATAGAAAAAAATGTCCTTATAAATGCTAACCCAAAAGCATGAAGTGTATTTGATGCCCATACTCAAATATTGTACCAACCATCAAAATATGAAGGAACATTATTTTTTTTTTTACATACAAATTGATAACACTTGTTTATCTCACAAAGAAAAATCAATGAATGCGAAGAGGGTATTTCTACTGCTATCAAATCAGTATCTGTATGTAGTCATGCAGGTTGTTTATTTAAAGTAGAATTTTATTTTATTTATTTATTTATTTATTTTTCTCCCCAAATACTCCCTTTCTTAAAATATTCCATGCAAGGAAGAAAGGAAAATCATTAATATTAAATATTGAATCTTACTAATCATGGAGAATGGAGGCTAGAAGGAAACTTTACTGAAAATTCTAAGGATGTGAAAATACTGTAGACTTGCTATAAGTACATTTAAAAATGCTTGTCTGGCTATGTCTGAGTGCTAAAAAAAAAAAAAAAATTCCTAGTTTTCCATGGTATTTGAGGTTTGTGTCCTTTGGCTTACTTAGCAGAAGGAGCTGCATATCAGGACCTAGCTCAGTTTTGACCTCACACTTCTAATATTATGTTTACTGGTGAAATTCTACAGTAGAAAATTGGAAATGGCCTGTCAATTCTGCTTACAAAATTTCAAGCACATTAAGTTGTGTCATGGTTTCTAGGCCAGTTTGGCCCTAATGGAGTGGAGTGACCAATGGACCCACACCCCAGGAAAGGGAAAAGGGGACAAGATAGGGAGATGGGCCTAAAAACAACACTGGAAACAAGTTAAGGGATAAAACTAATTTACTAAATATGATATTGGAATGCAAGATAACACAATATAATACATTATAATTGGAATTCAAGCTAATAAATCAAATGAAAAGAGAGTGTCCAAAACTGAAGGCCTTACTCTAGTGCTGAAGGTGAGATGGCTAGGGAGCACGTACCACAGTGACGAGCAGTAAAAGAAGGAACAACCTTCTTTGCAAGCAGTAACTTGCAAGCAGTTTTATCTTTCCTTCATAACAGAAAACAGAAACATAACAGTGAAAGCTGTCTGGGATATGTAGTTCTTCTTGTCTGAGAACCAGGTACCTGGAAAAACTGCATTTCCTAATTACTGACAACTAGTTATTTCATCAGTATCATGATGGAGATATTGAATTTCTGCAATTCTTAAGAAGTCATCTAAAACATCCACAAGAAGGATCTTTATCTAATATAAAACGAACAATTAAATCATGATTGAACAAAACTACAGATATACTGGGGTTTAGCATTATAATAGTTTGAAGAATGTGTCAGAAATATCTTTCTTAATGAGAGAATGACCTTTCCCACATCTGTGGAGTTCCTTAGCATCAGTCATGATTTGAGCATGCCAGATGCCATATGACATTTCGATACAACTTATCTGAGCTGTTACTTGAATCACCTAAAAAATACAAAAGTCTAGCCAACTTTTGAAATAGCAATAAAGAAAATAAAAATTGGTAAGCATCTCTAGATTCTATATTTTAATGAGTTAATCTAAGGTATTCATAATTCAGAAACAGTGAACAAATCATAACAGTGAGCAAACCATACTGTAAAAGAAATACTCTGCAAGGAAAAAACCAGCATTCTTCTTATCTAGTTCAGTTGAGCACCTGTCTTTTCACATGGGTAGCTGGTGTGCAAGCACCACAGTTCTGATAATAGATCCAACCTTCTGATGTAAAAAGCAAGCACAGCTGCATCAGATAGGGTAAACTGCATTCACTGGGTACTTACGGAGTTCAGAGTCACTGTGTACTAACCTGTAGGAATTGTTCTTGAATGAAATCTGAGTGCTACTGAAATGCATAATGAAATTCTCTTTGACTCCAGTAGGATGGTGACTTGCATTTTGCTGGAATTCCCTTTCATTTTATGCAGCCTGCCCATTGAGACTACTACCCAGAGGTTTGTGTTTGATTTCTTATTTTTTAAAAATTATTTTAGTGTTTTTTGTTGTTGTTGTTGTTGTTATTTTTTGTTTGTTTGTTTGTTTTGCGATGGACAGGGGAGTTCGGGAGAAGACAGGAGCATTATGGTCACTTTAGGCTTTCTGATCCTTGCAAGGATATGACTAGGGCTCAGATGCAGACAAATGCAGAGGCTGAGCATGAATAAATGCACTATTTCTAGCCTTCAGCCTCCCAGCGCATGCACAGATCACCTGGCCAGATTTAAGCTAAGCTCAGTTCTGCTTCAAAATATTCAGGTTTTTTGTTTATTTGTTATTAAGATAGTATGAATTCCTTGATTAGAACAATGTGAATAAAATAAGTGAATGTACTCTTTTTACTTATGAACTGGTTTGCATGTAGAAAATCCTAAGTATAAAAGACTGTGTCTCTGACTGAAAATTGGAGAAATCCATTCAAATTTCTCGGCACTTGTCATGAAGACTAGTCATAAGTATTTGAGAGAGGAGGAGCTACAAACTTATTTTAATTGAGAATAGTTCCTCTTCAACCTGATTATTCTGTGAATTCATTTTTGTAAAAGCCAATTTATCTGCCTAATATTTTCTTCTACAGCTATGAGTGAAGATCCAGTTTAGAGCTGTATTTAGTCTAAGCCCCTTAATGAGAATTCATTAAGGATTCAGCATATAGCACTCCATTACTTAGAAAGTACAATGAAGTACAAAGTACCAAAATGTCAAATAGTAAGTAATAATTCATTTATAATACCACTGTAAAATGATGGGCTATTTTTGGCATATCTGATTCTTTAGAGAGGAGAGAGAGAAAAAAAAATGTAGCTTGTTTTCTTTCTTCATTTTAAATTTCTATACTAAATATACCTTTTTCTATTGTTTTACCCTGTGCCAAAATTTAAGCCATAGTATATCTGGCTTTAGTAAGAATTAATGATATGATATCACTGCACAATTTCAAAGAAAACAAACAAACAAACAAGAATAAATACCAATATTATATAGTGCATATTCTATAAAATCACAACTTCAGTTACCACACTGCATTTAGATGTGCACACATAACTTATCAAACAGGCAAGACAAATCAGAAAAGTAAAATACTATCTTTAAACAATTTTTCTAGTTTTCCTTATTTTGTGAGTTTATGTCATAAATCTTATACTAAAATTGGAACATCTTTTTAAGTTTATGACAGTGAAACAGATGGAACTATTTTGACCCATCTGTTTCTTTTGACTATCTGTCTACAGAAGCAGACAAGGAAGATGAGATGGTAGCTTTGCCTTTAGGAGAAGCAGCAGCTTGTGTATCTAAAATAGTGACAGCAGTCAGCAAGACTGTAGCTGCTTCTTACACAACTCTGCTACTCCCTTATTTCTGTGCAGTCTCAGAAAGTGAAGCTTTGTGCAAAATCAGGGTGAATCACAGTAACAATCTCACCTGATGATGGAGTGTTTTGCGTCTGTAACAAATCCTTCCAGCAATTGATAAAGGTGATGGAACCCTAATAAACTGTCACCAAGAGGCTTAAGTAAATACAAAAAATAAGCTGTCACTCAGGCATTTTTACTTCCAAACTGTTCAAGTCCAAATGATACTACAAGATATTTTATTTATTTTATTTTACTTTTTTAATGTTCAAACTCAACTTATCTTGCTCTTTCATTGATGGACACTGTGTCTCACAGTCAGATACAGTAGAAAAATACTAGCATTGCAAACTGAGCTGGCTGAAACTTGGCTTTATCTTTTACCAGTTTACATTCAAATGTCAGAACAAACACAAATGTACGTTCCACCATATGGCAGAAAACTATACAATAATTCTGAGACATTTTTAGAAAGCCATAGTCTGTTTCCTTTGAGCCTTTTTTTTTTTTTTTAATCTTTCCATTTTACTGCTTTTGTTCTCTTGTTTTAATCTTTTTTTTTTTTTTTTTTTTTTTTTTTCCCTATAGCATTTTGTTTTTCACCCACATTTTTTTTGAGGAAGTTTATCTTGTTAAATAATAGAGTGAAGTTTAACACTGCAGACCTAGCTGCTGAAGCTCCTTAAGTGACCTCATTTTGAATCTGTTAAAAAATCTCAGAGAAAAATCTGATATCAAGTGGACTAGCTCTAAGAAGTATGAATACAAGACGGTGGCACTGATCTCAAGCAAGGGGTCACTTCTTGGCTATCTTATGTAGAAATAAAAGTATAGTCTTTCAGATCATATTTGCTGAGTTTTCTTCAGTTTCAGGAAATCTTAAGTTATTTTTCAAGAGATTTATTTATCCTTACCAAACCTTCCTTTAAATCTTGCTTATTTTTGAATCACTGCCATCAGACTTCTATAATTCCTATCCATTATATCCACTTTTATCAACCTGGCTCATCTTCGAATCAAAGAGCTTGATGGGTAAGAACAGAAATGGCTCAATAGAAAGAAGATGACAGAGACAGGCCTAAACAAAACATTTAACAAACAGACTCTAATATTCTTCCTGACAATCCATCTAGGGAATAACGTTTTGAGTTTGAATGCCTATAAGAGTTCAAGTTATTAATGCTCTTGTCACTGACTCATGTAAGAGTTCATTATGTGGCAAGAGTAGATTTATTTATTTATAAGAGATGCAGGAGTGGAAAATGTCATTCCTGAGTGCTCGGGAATTTAAATCTGTCTTATTGTGTTAGATGTTACTAACAAAGATAACTACTCTAAATTCCTCATTCAACTTCACTATGAAAAAAATAAGCATTTAAGAAAGATTTTACTGATTTTGATGCAGCTGAATGTTGATGAGACTTAATTATTGAGTAATTTGGGACAGTATATAAAAGTAATCATTGAAAAGAAGTTAGGTTGTTACAAAAGGGCAATTTCAATTTAAAGCCAATTCTTGCAACTAATGTTCAGTGAACACAGCAAACAAGTGGAAAAACAGAAGGACGTTCCTCCTTCCATCTTTTTCCTCCTTGCTTCTAAAAAAAGGCCAAACTCTGTAGTCCTCATATTTCCAAGTGAAAAGAAGACCAAGAAAGAGAAATGTGTCCCCACGGAAATGATGTGTCAGTGTTAAATATATGTATGTGGTTGTGTGTATAAATAAATAGATATACCTGTATCTGTATATATCACACAGTATAAGTAATATAAGGAAGTTTAGCACAAGTGTTATCTTAAATGCAAGACAAGAATTCAAAATTGTATTGCCTGTATTCATCCCAGGTTTAATATCATACCTTCTAACATTTCATTATTTACATTTAAATATATTTCTTGGATCATCTGTGCATGAAAAAGTATTTTTCCCCATTTCGTTATTCTGCTGTTATGTTACTATATAATGCCTAAAGAGAAAATACAAATTTCTTAAAATATGCTGGCCTCTATATTGCCAATATATTCATTCCATTATCTGCTTCTTTAGGATGACACACCAGACAAAACACTAAGACTTCTAAATCATGTAACATATATTCAGTTCTTAATATAAACACCTTATGTAGCATTTATTTGTTTTGTTTTGAGTTTTAGGTAAACAATGCAGAGTGAAATTTATTTTTTTTAAACAGTCAGAATAACAGTATAGATTTTCCACACATACTACACACAAAGAACAAAAGTTACAGTATGAACCATGCTTTACTAAAGCAGCTGAACAAAATATTTGACTATTCTTTGACTATTCTGGAGACTTCAAGTACTTTGAATATCAAGCCTTCCTTGGAGATAAGTACCCTAAAAACTTTAAGAAAAAGACCAGATACTCAAGATGGCATGCTTCTTTAATTTCCTTTTCCCCTCCAGAAGCACAACATTCTTCAATGGTAAAAGAATCTGTACTGATACAACACACTGCAGAAAACTTGCTCACACACATGCCCAGTGCACTTGAACATTGATGTGTATGAATGAGTATTTGAATAGGTCCACAAACTGTAAATTAATTTCAGTAAATAGGATGTGAGTGGTGCACTCCTGCAATGATTTCTTTGTGATTATTCAGCTGTTCAAAATCTCTTCTAAGAGGCATCAGTGTCACAGTCTGTCCTAAGCCACATTCATCCGCAAAACAGCTTGTTTCAATTTTGCTGTTGAATCAAAATTCTGCAGTTTGACACAAATAAAACTCAGCAAAGGGCAGCAATATAGAATGTGAATATACAACATCACTGTGTTTAAAACTCTAGTCACAAACATATTAAATGTTCAGAAAGTAGTATCTTTAAGAAAAGGATCAATTTGGAAGCTACATCAGAATAAGACATCTAACAAAAGATTACAATTCTAAACTTGGGACATGGGATCCATTCAATCTACTTTAAATACTGTCTGTGTACTTACTTGCATGGAGAAAAAAACTGTAGCAAGGAAGTGCATGCTTTTGACTGTACTTGAAGTGAAAGAAAGCCCTGAACATTCAGCTCTGAATGCCTGATCTTATCTGCTACCTCAGTTTTGATTCTGTTTCGAACAGTTCTAACCAGCATTCTCCAGAACAATCTTCAGGAAAAGTGCTAGGATTATTTCATTGCCCAAACATCATGGTGTAAGGGGAGCATAGTTGAAGATAACACTAACATTCTAAATTATTTCAGATACACCAAGCAAAGGAAAAACCCACAAAAATGATAACTGGGGCCATTGAAACATCACCTGGCCAGCATACATGCAAATGGCAGAATACTGGTAAAGCCAATTTTCTTTATAGGCAAAAACAAAGATGGCTTGTTTTTCTTGGCTTCTTGGACAGGGATTAATCCATGCTCTATTTTACTTATTATTACATAGTTTGTGGCCATGTTTAATCTATGTTGTATGGCACATATCTATCAAGGGCTATACCTAACTTAGTTTGAGAGGATTTCCCTCTGCCAGCCTGTCTTTACTGGCTGTTCAGAGAACGTAAGTACTGCTGCAAGCATCTAATCTTCTATACAAAAGGACACTGTCTCATAGTCACATGTAAGTAAGGAAATTAATTCATCTTTTATCTACATCTGTTGAAGCCAAGTGAAGATAGGCACACTATTTAGCAGTGCCTACACCAAAGTGGCTCTAGAAGCAATCCTATTATGCTGCAAGTCAAGTAAGTGGGGCAAAAGATAAACCTAGCTGAACAGGAAATGGCTCCTAGATCGAGGAAAGAAAAAGAAAATATATGATCTCCAGAAACAAGGTCATGCTTCACAGAGAGATTCTAGAGCTGCAGTATACATCTGCAGGGAGAAAAAGGGGAACTTAATTACAGCTCCTAGATTTTGGATTTTGTTGGCCCTAAACTTTGGGTAATACATATTTTACTGTGAAGTTAAAAGTTGGCTGTTGAAAAAGGACCATAAAATACCACTTTAAAATAAGGTGATTGTAGCAGATGCGGCTGCCCAATGGCAGGCAAACTTAGCAACTGTGCAACAAATTCTAAATATTACAGACTGACCACAAGAAAATAAATAGATAAATAAACTGGATTTTATACAAATTGTTAAAGCAGTGCAATGGTCACAATTTTGTTACTACTAATGAAGTTAGAATCTCTGTTATAGACCACGGTAACAGCACTTGCAAAACCAAGGTGTGGAAATATTGTGTGAAACCCAACAATGTTATGTTTTTATAGATTATACAGCACTATGACCACAGCAGCCACAGAACTGTCAGAACTAGGCCACTGGACATGAAATATTTAACTCTGACAGCTTTTAGAAAACTATATATGAAGATGTGTTTCAAATTAAAGTATCTGCATATTTGCTCACAAAAGGAGACCATGTCTGGGTACCTAGAACAAAAGAGAGATTTGAGCAAACTGATTTAGTTATTAGGAGAAGTTTAAAGATTAAATTTTTGTAGTATCTGCAGTTATGAGAAGGGGGAAGATATTTGTATACCACTTACTAGAATATGGTTACAAAGCAGTACAAGGGACATTTAACCTGAAGAACTTTAAAAAGTCAGTCTTGATGATGGCAGATGGGGACTTCTGTATCACACTACCTACCAATGCCAGAAATAGAACATACATACGAAACACGAGCTTGAATTTTACTGTGCAAGGAGTAAGGCTCTCTGGAGTTCTCCAGAAAGTGGGAGATGAAAAACAAAAATACAGTGTCTGAACAGTTGGAACAGCATCAACAAAGGTACCATCTCTGAAAAAGTTCTGTAGGGCAAGATTTTGCAGAAAGGATATTATTTACCCCTCTCCAATGATTAACACTGAAATAATGGCTGAACAGGCATGAACAAGCTTCCATTTTGCTTTGGGAAGATGATTGGGAAACTGCATCTTTGGCCTTAAAAGTCTGTGTTATTTTCAGAAAACATGTCAAAATTCTAGTGGTAAAGTTATGGGGACCTGTCCCTGGAAATGAATTATTACAGAGCGTTGACTAACAATGGTCTCCACAGCTTTCAAGATGTTCCTGCGATGTATGGTTAGAGGTATATTCCGCAGCCTGTTTAGACAGGTCGTTCCACTTTTACAAAGGAGTTTGGAAATTGTTAAGCTACAACTTGGAGATGTATTCAGCATAACAGCTCTTAGCCTTGTCAGCAACCATGAAAATATTTTTTCTGGGACAGCTGTTCAAATTTTTTTATTTGGTTCACAGACAATAATGCTTTTAGCAGAAATTACACTAAGAACCCACTCCAATTTAAATATTATGATACAAATCTTGTGGTCTTGTACATGTATCATGAAGATTAGAGATTTCATCAACTCATTAGCTATTTCCCTGAGCCTTGTTTAGTTCCAGGGGACTTCAGATACCCACAAAACTCCCATTTCATTACTGTGGGTGCAGAGGGCCTAATAGATCTCAGTACAACTGGAGCACAAGGGAAACAACAGCTTGTTCTTTATCATCACAGAATGCAGAGGGAAAAGGGACCCATGGGACAGGTACGCCTTTACTCTGACCATCCCAAAGTAAGCCAGTAGAGTATCAAAGTTCACAAAATGCATCAAAATAATGTGGCCAAGAGTATATTGTTCTGTTTTGTTGACAAAGATGCAGTTTTATACAGCATATGAGAAATCTCAGAAAAGTTTCTCATCTCAAACACATTCCTGACATTCCTAACTCCATGATAACATTCAACATTTAAAAAAAATTCAACATTAAAAAAATATCACTTTATAAAAACATAGGTTTTTATCTATTTCTAGATATCCTAAAACAGGTCCTAGGATATCTTAGACTGTTTTTGATTTAAAAATCCCCAACATTTTTTCGTCTCAATATATTAACATACAGAAAGTTCTCAAAAAAGAGGATGCCACTCAGTGCAACCATTCTGTGCACAGCCCATTTCAGTTTGTCATGTTGCTCTTTGCTTCATTTAACAATTCTGCATCTGTCAGATCCCTCACTGCTCTAAGCTCTGTGAGACTGCCAGCAAAACAGAGATCATTTCTGCTGTAGTTTAGATTAATTGAAAAGCACTGTTTTTTTTTTTTTTTTTTTTTTTTTTTTTACTATTTTATAATGTTGGATAGACTTCAGGATTCCCAGCAGCTTTTACAGTAGTGGTACAAAAGTGAACATAAAACCACAAAACATAGCTATCCATTGTACCTTCTAGGAGAGTACTGACTCTCCAATGCAGTGTTTATACTGTTTCAAATAATAATGAGAGGATATAGAATCAAATACAATGACAAGTTAGAGCTGAACATATTAATCAGATGCATAAGCTTCATGTATTGATAGAATCATAGAATCATGGAATCTTAAAGTGGTTCAGAATATAATAGATCTTAAAGATTGTATAGTTTCAACCCCTCTGCTGTGTGTAGGGCCACCTCCCACTAGATCAGGTTGCTCAAAGTCCCATCCAACCTGGCCTTGAACACTTCCAGGGATGGGGCATCCACAGCTTCTCTGGGCAGCCAGTGCCAGTGCCACATCGCCTTCTGAGTAAAGAATTTCTGATCTCTAAACCTACCCTCTTTTCATTTAAATTTGTTAGAAATTGAGCTGTGAAAACAGCCTAAACTAAAAGAGTTAATATCTCAAAGGCTTGGCAGAAGAAAAGAGATGTTACAGCCACACGTCTGTACAGGAGTACCTGTAAGAGACTGAGATGCTGCAGTTTACTTTTCTGAAACTAACTTACAGTGAGAGAGTGAAAGAGCATAGGAGTATTCTCCTCCTCCCACTGCTCTTCTGGAAGGTCCTAGAACAACAGACTGAGTATGTATGGCCTGAACTATAAAAGACTCAGACCAAGGACACGTGTGTGCAGTCACCAACTGAAGGAATTTGATCTAAGACATTGCTAGTGGTGATCTGGACACTTTCTTTACCTCTACTATCTTTTTAAATTTCTCTCTGTCCCGTATATTCTATTGCTCTTGTACAGCCATATAGTTAAAACTGAAAGTCGCCTATGTGTTGTGATGCATAGTTCAGTCCATTGTAGATAATAAGGTTTAAATTGTTTCTATCAAAATAGCTTCTGCTACTAGTAAAACCTTTTAATTGGTTGTCTGGTGTCATATCACCTTTATTAAGCCCAAGGGTATCTCAAACATCAATTGTCTCCATGTGGGTCATCCAGAATGGTCCCACACGTCTGGATTGGTCACTCTCAATGCTAAATATCCTTCATGGAAAACATGGTGCAAACAGCTGCCTTATTCACAACCCTGCTACATTTGAAGGTAGGAGTAGGGAATAGTTTTCAAAACAGCCATCAGACTTGGGAGAGCAGTAGGTGGTCCCTGCTTGGAAACATCCTCATTGTGTTCAACAGTCTCTTGCAGGGGACTGCAATAAAACCCTTCCAGGGGGTTGCGTTTATCCTCATTGGAAACTTATTCACTGATACACTAGCTTCAGAAAGCAGTTTGCACTTAAGGACCCCCATGGTTCTCATAGGTTTTTATCAACAAGACTCTTGCAATGATGGCAAGTTTGTTCAACTTTCCTAATTAGCAGCCTTTGTTATAAAAGATTTTTACTGTTCTTCTGGCCTGTAAACCAAGGTCCTAGAACTTACAGCCTCACCAGCCTTTTTAATACTATCATCCTTCCTGTTATTCCTCTGTGCCTGAAAATAACACTGGTCTTTTAGATCCACAACACCTTCATCGCACTTATTAATCTGCTTGCTTTTTTCAGCAGAAGCCGTTATCTTGAAGAGCACAGGAATACAGATTGTGTCTCAAAACCTGAGTCTTGTTGGTTTTCAAGTAATCGTAATCTAAAAGGACAGTCTTGACTGCATGTTCAGTCTTACGCCTCTTTGCAGCATTGTTTATTCAGAGCTTCTGCTGCAAGCCGGAAGCGGGGCACCTGTCAGTTCTTGTCTTGTGTTTGTCCTTGTACTTTAGGAGCAGGGTGGGTGGAGAACTGGGATATATGAAACAAAAGAATGATTATGTTTTGGCTTTTATCCATTAACAGATTTAGAATAATTTATTATGAAACTGAGCTTGCTGTACCAAATAAGATAGAGCTGACAAACAATCTATGCACTTTTCTTGCCCACTTGAATTAAAACATAAAATGAAGAGTCCTTTTTTTGTTGTTGTTGTTTTGTTTTGGCTTTGGTTTTGTTTTGGTTTGTTTCTTTTTTTTAATCTTTAAAATATTCTAGGTACGTATCCAATGGTAGACTCTGAAGAGCTTTTTATTCTACTTTCAGTCAAGTTGCCATATCAAGAGCTTGGAGTGTGTTTCTCATTTGTATACATAAGACAAAAAGAAAAAAAAAATTACATGTTCCCAGAAGAGCAATTTCAGTTAAATCTTTTCCAGAGCAGTAACTGCAGATTAAATTACAGAGTTGATTTGAATGTTCACGTCCTCTGAGTTCGAGAGTTTATGTCATTTTGTGTCTGGATTGATATGTAAACTCATGGTTTAAACTAGTTTATTTTATAATGAAAGACCTCACCAGTACAAAAGCACGTAAAAACACATACTTATGCAGAAATGTATATAAAATACTAGCTAGAACAACTCAATGTGTGTTCACGCTTGCCCAGAGAAAGACTTCTCATGTTCATCCATGCAAAAACTTAAATAGGACAAGTATGCACACATCTGCTTCTGTCCATGTAGATTACAATAACATATGGTTAGTGGTGTTCTTTCCTTTGTTATAAAGGACTTAGTTATGAAAATATATATTATCTTGGAATTCTGGCATATTTTTTTCTTAAAAATTGGTTATTTCCCTTGCACTTCTTCATAAAAGCACTTCGCATCAGTGCATCTGCATGATTTGACATCATGATTAGTTTGCTTTGAAAGCAGAAATACATACTCTAGTGACATATGGATGATGACTGCTCAAACAACATTGCAGGAGAGGCTCAGGCTAATGTGTACAATCTGGAAAATGATTTTCTGAATGCCATACATCATTAAGACATGACATCCAGCAGAGAAGATGTATATCAGAAATTCTGTTAAATAGTACCTACACTAACTATAATGTTGTGAGGGATCCCTGAAAAGTCAGTGTAAGATTCCTCAGTAGAGAGCAGAGTCTTTCAGTAGAGCTAGTGTAGTTTAGTGTGCAATTCAACACCTCTTAAAGCAGATGACTACATTTGTTCAGATTGGACCTTATTACAAGCCTTACCTTTGCTATTAATGCTAGTTTGGGCAACCTGGCATCATCTCTTGATGAGAATTTATTCTCTGTCAATAGTTATTTTATACGTGAAAGTGATTTTTTCCTGTGGGAAGCTGAAAAGGATGTAAGGTGTGTACTTTGAAAAGAAGCTATTCTATGAAAGAAACATCTAAGTTAAAAATAAATTAGTCACTCAGATTAGCTGTGTCACAACAGTTTGGAACCAGTCTTACAAATACAATTTTTATTTATTTTATTTTTTTAGCAAATAGTGCTTTGGTCATTTTTTCCTCATTTAAAACCTTTGGCAATTTTATAATGTTGATACTCTCTTTATATAGGTCATGTGTCTTATCAGATAAGATTGCTTTCCTTCATAATACCAGGTTTGGCTCCTTAAGTCACAAACACATTTTTTTATTATTTATTGTACTATTTCTCTTTGTGATTCTACTTGATGGCAAATCTCCTAAAGTCTTGCAGCTGACAGACTGATTCCATCAGATGTAGCGCATAGTGATGAAAGCAGTGAAGCTGGGTCTCTTTTGGGTTTAACTACATTACTGAGTCTACCTAATTTCTTTCACAAAATTAGAGAAATCAAAATGGTAATAGCAAATATGAGGTTGACATAATTTTTAAACTTGCTGTTCCAACAATATTCACTATACACACTTTGAAGAAGGCTCCAGGGAAACCTCCTTGCAGCCTTACAGTATTTGAAGGGAGCTAATAAACAGATAAAAGACTAACTTTTTACACAGTGTATTATTGACAAGATAAGGGGGAATGGCTTTAAACTAAAGAGGGAAAATTTAGCTTAGATGCTTGAAATAAATTCTTTGCTCAGAGGATGGTGAAACACTAGACCAGACTTCCCAGATAAATTTTGGATGCCCCATTCCTGGAGGTTCAAGGCCAATTTGGATAGGATCCTGGGAAGCCTGATCCAGTGAATGGAAACTTTGTCCATGACACAGAGGTTGGAACAATATGATCATAATTCCTTTCAATCTAAGGAATTCTAAGATTCTATTATTCTATAAGTAACATCTCAACAGTTTCTTCCCCTCCAACATATGTGGTAGGCTATTTTTCTTGAGATGTACATTCTATGTCAAAGTTTTTAGTACAATGATTTTAAACACTCTAAATCCAGTGCAGATGTGGGTTAGTCTGATGAAAAGAAGTGCATATACCCCTAAAGTTGGCCAAGCCTGAGGAGACCAGGTCATAAAACCATAGAATCATATAATGGCTTGGGTTGGAAGAGACCTCAAGGATTATCAATCTCCAACTCCCCCTGCCACAGGCAGGGCCTCCGACCTCCATATCTAATACTAGACCAGGCTGCCCAGGGCCCCATCCAACCTGCCTTGAACACCTCCAGAGACAGGGCATCCACAACTTCTCTGGGCAACCTGATCCAGCACTTCACCACTCTCCTGGTGAAAAACTTCCCCCTGATATTCAACCTAAATCTTCCCTCCTTTAACTTTAAACCATTTCTCCTTTCCCTGCTATTACCTACCCTTGTAAAGAGTTGTCTCCCCTCCTTCTTTTAGGCTCCCTTTAGGTACTAGAAAGCTGTAGTGAGGTCACCCCACAGCCTTCTCTTCTCCAGACTGAAGAAGCCCAGCTCCCTCAGCCAGTCTCTGTAGGGGAGGTGCTCCAGTCCTCTGATCATCTTTGTGGTCCTCCCTCTGGACCATCTTCAACAACTCCCTGTCTTTCTTACGCTGGGGGCCCCAGGCCTGTATGCAGTATATCAGATGTGGCCTCATGAGGGCAGAGTAGAGAGGGATAATCACCTCCCTGTCTCTAAATTTAGTTTTTCATCCACCAGGACCCCAGGTCCTTCTCAACAGGGCTACTCTCAAGGCTTGCTCTTTCCAGTCTATATGTATGCCTGGGATTCCTCTGGCCCAAGTGCAAAACCTTGCACTTTGTTGTGTTGAACCTCATTAGATTCACCCAGGCCCACCTTTCGAGTCTGTTGAGGTCCTTCTGAATGGCATATATTCCTTTCATTATTTCAACTGCACCACTCAGATAAGTCAGCTAAGGTAATCACCAAATGAAAATAATGGAGTAGATGAAATGCATTACTTAAGCTGTCAAGGGACTCTTCAAGAATCAGAAAACTACTGAAATTCAGAGAAACTGTGTTCAGGGATTGTTTATAAGATCTTAGTATTCAGATTAATATGAACATTTTAATTATAAATCTGCAAAAAGACCTGCCAGTTTTACCATGGATATGTACTATAAATAAATAAAACCAAACAAATTAAGCAAAATAAAAATAATAAAAATTGCACCTGCTGCTCCCCCTTAAAATAATTAACTGCTAGAGTCACATTATCTGTCCATGCAACTTACAAGTCATGCATGAAATGAAGAAGAAATTCACCTGTCATCACATAACATCTCTCCGGTAGGTCATACATAGAAATTAATAAGTCATTTAGCATGTTTTAATTTGCTTAGAATCAAAGTAATCAGAACAATAGACACTGCATTTAATTCAAAATAGTATTAATATTAATCTATTGTTTATGTTCCTATTACAATCTAATAAAAGATTATTATGAAGCATTTTTTCGCTGTGTGGAAGCTATGAATGTTTCATTTAGTTGTTTATAGTTTAGGGTATTTAGTGTATTTAAGTGCAAAAATTGAGTGTCTGTTAAGCAGGAAATACAGATGTTTATTAGCTTATAGCCCTACCCTAACAGAGTAGAATTACTGAAGAGATAGGGATATTGACGCTTAATTAAGTTCAAACACAACTACACATCTTAAATTAATTTCAGGATAAAGCAGGAAAGAAAAACAAATAATAAAACTAGTTAAGGAATGACATTTTATTCAATTTCTCCAATTTAGAAAAACAAGAAAAGATGTCACCTGGGGAAAAAAAAAGTGCAAGGGACCTGTCTGGTGAACAGGTATACAGGTATTGGACCAGACACATTACCGCATTACAAAGGAGAAACAACATAGAGCTCACCCGTGTCCTGGGCTCACCAAAGGGCTCCAAGAGGACTGAGCTCCAGAGGGAGATCCTTCCTCCTTGGGAGTCAGCCCTTAAATGGGGTCGAGGAGGAGTGGAGCCTGGCTGCTCCCCTTCCAGTCACTCAGGTGAAATTGCATTCGCCAGTGCCCCTGCAGCTGACTCAACACTCACCTCAGGTGGTCAATCAGAGGTTCAGGCCATGATTCAACAGTTCCCATACACTCCACCCCTTCACAGCATGAACCAGTGAAGGAGTTAACTAAAGGGTAGGTCTTTCTCATTACAGAGATCCAATGCATCATGACACTTATACAGTTTCCCATCACGATGTACGACGACAATTTTAAAGCGAGCGATGATCAGTGAAAGTTCATGTTCTTTCATGGGCCAGTGCTTGATGATGTTAATGGAGGCATGTAGTTGTGAGGTGTAGGTCCATCCTATGCTCCATCAGACCCATGTAAATCATCACCGGATGTCACACGTGATCTAGCAGCAACACTGGGATACTTTAGTGACGTGTTGTTCCTTCCAGTGGTCCTGGAGGCTCAAAGACTAATGGACAGTAATATAGATGTTTCAAGGGTACCAGGAGGGGAAGGTCCACCCTCCAGGGCAAGATACAGGCCACATTTTTATCCTGGGTCAACACTTGAGCTTGTACTGGGGCACGTCCTGGTCACCTGTACCGTACTTTCTGGCCAGATGTTTGCAGCTGCATAACTGCATCAGGCATTAATGGGGGTGTCCTGATCTGCCATAGGGAGACAATGGGGGTCCCTCTGGTAATGTGTTGACCACAATGTCCGTAGTCAATGCACCTATTACCGGAGGGGCTACCGAGCCTCCCACCTCCAATAATCTCCCCAAGGTGCAAGTAGGCCACACGACTTAGGTCCTACCTGCACCTTCCAAGGCCATTTTGTTTTATGGGTACCTGGATCCAGACTCTCAGGGGCAGGGAGCAGAAGGTTGTTTTCATTACCGACCTGGGGTCTTACTCGATTATCAGTGCCCATAAATTGGATCCTAAGCAGGGAGGCCCATGTGGTTTGTAGCATCTTCAGGGTGCTGCGTCTGCCATCTCAAGGTCTTTCATTCAGGTCTCGCAGGGTCTCATAGAGTCCCTTTGTCCACCCCTGCAGAGACTGGGAGTCTGTCCTCAGGTCAGCCTTGAGAATACCATTGTAATGTTCTATGAGGCCTGCCCCCGTTGGATTATATGGCAGGTGGAATTGCCATTCGATGTTATTTTCTTCTGCCCAGCACTGCATCATTGCTTCAGTAAAATGAGTCCCTTGGTCGCTTTCGATGACTTGCGGTGTCCCGTAGGCAGACATCAGTTTGGTAAATGCCTTGATGCTATACGCCTGGATCGCTTCTGGCACCGATAGGCTGGCAGTAGCCTGCATGCAGCACTGATGCAGGTCAGGGCATATCTCGCCCCCTTGGACCGAGGGAGGGGCCTCGATATAATCAACCTGCCATCGCTGGAGAGGATTGTGTCCTCTAGCAAGATGGGCTGTTGTTTCAGGCAACCGTCTCGGTCTCATCTTAGAGCAAGCATTGCAGTCTTGGCATGCCTGGACTACGTCAGATAACTGTATGGGCAGCCCCCATGCTTTAGCGATGTTCTCAGACAGCGAATTCTCAATCCATTGAACTTGAGCCAGTGCTTCCGCTTCATCATTTCCCGGTGATTGTAAAGGTTGATGACTGGACACGTGGTAGACACATACAGTCCTGTGTTTAACTGTATTCCATATGTCTAGCCACATATCTTTGCCTCAGATTGGTCGGGCGTGGATAGTCCATTCCTGGGTGGCCCACTGTGCAATCCAAAGGGTGAGGCCTCGGTACACAGCCCAACTACCCATGCAGATGTTCAGGATGCCATCCCCAGGTTCCTTGGTTATGACCATCCACATGGCTTGCAGTTCTGCCCATTGGCTGCTCTGACCATCCCCCTCATCGAACCAAATTGTCTCTGTGGAGGGATGGTATGCTATCGCTCTCCACTTGCTTGGGTTGCCCTTGCTGGACCCATCTGTGTACCAGGCGTTCTCAGGAATAGGATATTTTCCCTCCTGAACAGGGCTCTTCTCCAGTGGAGCGACCAATGTTTCTTTTGCTGCGTCGCTACGATACGTCACTGGGCCTAGGATCTTTTGATGTTCTTCCTTTAATGATGATGAAGACAGACTGCTCCTCTGGCTGAGATAGGTGACCCATCGTGTCACCATTTGTGCTTGGGCCACCCCTGTCTTAGGAAGGTGGGTCAGATCTTTCACCCACCCCTGAATCTGCAGAGTGGTCTTAACTATAACTTCAACCGTTTGAGTTATTGGCTCCACCGCTTGTAATGCAGAGTAGGCAGCCAATAACTGTTTTTCAATCATACTATATCTTTCCTCTGCTCCGTGCCAGACCTGAGACCAGAATCCTATGGGAGTCCAGACAGAACTCTGGCGTTGCCACAGGTCCCAGCCAAAACCATCCTGAGTGAAATGAACATCCAATTTGTCTGGGAGGGTAGGATTGAATATACCCAATGCCTGGGCTTGTTTAACCTCCAGTTTCGTCTGTTGGAAAGCATCCTGTTCCGTTCTCCCCCAGTCCCATAGCTGCCCCTTTTTCATGAGTCTGTACAGTGGCCTCAGCAGCTGTGCTAAGTGAGGTATAAAAGAGAGCCAGTACCCTAATATACCTAGAAACTCCTGCAGCTGCTTTGGTGTCATAGGGACTGGGAACGCCTGAACCTTATCTATTACGGCACTGAGTAATACTTTGGTCTTTCCTGACCAAACCACTCCCAGGAACTTTGCAGACAGGCCTGGACCTTGCACCTTCCGGGGACTTATAGCCCGTCCCCTTTCCTGCAGATAGCTGGTTAACGCATCTGCTGCTTTTCCTACTGCCTCCAATGAGTTGAACATCAACAGGAGATCATCAATATAATGGTACAAGTTGACATTGTCAGTTTTTTCCCAGTTAGTCAGGTCATGTACCACTAGATTGTGACAGTATGTTGGCAAATGGACGTACCCCTGTGGCAGGATCTGAAAGGTCCACTGCCTGCCTCCCCACGTAAATGAGGATTGATCTTGCGATTCCCTGGTGCAGTTTGAAGCCATTCCCTCTAGTCCTATCACTAGTCACACGAGAGAAGAGGCTGACCCCCAGCTCACTACAACCTCCCTTCAGGTACTTGTAGAGAGCAATAAGGTCTCCCCTGAGCATCCTCTTGATGCTCTGAACAATCCCAGCTCCTTCAGCCACACCTCATGAGGCCTGTGCTCCAGACCCCTCACCAGCTTTGTAGCTCTTCTCTGAACACGCTCCTGGGCCTCAATGTCTTTCTTGCAGTGAAGGGCCCAAAACTGGACACAGTACTTGAGGTGCGGCCTCACCAGTGCTGAGTACAGGGGGACAATTACTTCCCTGTTCCTGCTGGCAACACTGTTGTTGATTCAAGCCAGGAAGCCATTGGCCTTCTTGGCCACCTGGGCACACTGCTGGCTCATATTTAGTCTAGCATCAATCAATACCCCCAGGTCCATTTCCTCTACACAGTCTTCCAGCCACTCTGCCCCAAGCCTGTAGCGTTGCCTGGGGTTTTTGTGGCCAAAGTACAGGACCCGACATTTGGTCTTGTTGAAACTCATTCCATGGGCTTCAGCCCAGCTATCCAGCCTATCCAGATTCCTCTGTAGGGCCTCACTAACCTCAGGCAGATCAACACTTCCAGCCAGCTTGGTGTCATCTGCAAACTTACTGAGGGTGCACTCAATGCCCTCATCCAGGTCATCTATAAAGATATTAAACAGGACAGGCCCCAGCACCGACCCCTGCAAAACAGCACTCGTGACCGGTCGCCAGCTGGATTTAACTTTATTCACCACCACTCTCTGGGCCTGGCCCTCCAGCCAGTTCCTTACTCAGCCAAGAGTGTACCTGTCCAAGCCACAGACTGGCAGTTTCTGCAGGAGAATACTGTGGGAGACGGCGTCCAAGGCTTTGCTGAAGTCTAGGTAGACTACATCAACAGCCTTTCCCTCACCCACCAGACGAGTAACTAGATTATAGAAGGAGATCAGGTTGGTCAAGCAGGACCTGCCATTTGTGAACCCTGATCTCCCGGTTGTCCCGCACATGCCACGTGATCTCCCTCAAGACAATCTGCTCCATAATCTTCTCTGGCACTGAGGTCAGGCTAACAAGCCTATAGTTCCCCGGATCCTCCTTGCAACCCTTCTTGTAGATGGGAGTCACGCTGGCAAGCCTCCAGTCTTCTGGGACCTCTCCAGTCAACAAGGAGCGCTGATAGATGATGGAAAGCGGCTCAACTATCACCTCCACCAGTTCCCTCAGCACTCTCGGGTGAATCTCATCCGGCCCCATGGACTTGTGGCAGTCCAGTTGGAGTAGGAGGTCTCTGACTGTGTTCTCCTGAATCATGGGGCATTTAGACTGCTCCCCAGAAAATGCCACTATTTAACAAGTGTAGTGGAATTCCAGGGTCACAGTCTGAACCAATGGGTGGGCTACATGAGTGTGTGGGTGCCTGGAGTGGGGGGGGTGGTCTGGAGCCACCCCTTCTTTCTCTGCAATACTCCTGTGCAATCTGAGTCTGCACCGGTCCCCTTTTGCCCCCACTCTTCTCCCTGGCGGTGTGACGGTACGCACGAGAGGGTCACATTCCTCAGCTTGTCCCTTTCTCCAGACTGTTACCGGGAGGGGTGAGTTAATTCATTTTTGATATCTTTTCCTATAGTGCCTATTTCTCAGACAAAGGCTCTGTTATTTCCTTCATTTGTTCCACAACAAGTAATCAAAATTTAAGAATGAAATCCTGAAAGTCATAAGAGATTTGGATGGTTAGTGGACATAATTTTTTCATTCTCATTGAAGGTGATATTCTCTGTTATTTATGAATGATTTCACTGATTTATTAGGGCTTGTCAGGCTTCAGCTCTTTAGGAAGAAAAGTGATTGAACCAGGCACAAAATGAATAATACTAGAATTGACATTTCCACAGATAATTAGCCTTCAGTGAACATTCATATAAACAATACTGCTGCCAAAAATTTTCCCTCTAATCCCCAGAGATTCAGTGATATAAATAAGTTGGCACTGAACCTTCAAACACGGAAGCCTGACGGATAAGATTTGCATTAAACAGCAGAATAACTCAGATCTTACTAGTTCATTTAAGCAGTTGAAGGGTAAGAAAGCTTGTCAGACAACTTGAGAATTTGTCAAACTTATTCTTGTTAGCCCCACCCACTAGTAAGCACGCAGTTTGGAAAAATTCTTCACTTCTAATATTGACTAAAACAAAAAGAAATAAAACCTGTCACATCAGATTTCACTGCAACACCTCATTATCAACACCTCATTACTTATTTCTGTGCAGATATTATCTGACATATTCTCACACATGTGCTTTTTAATTTTCTCTACAGAGCAAAAAGCTTATTTCTACCTACCAGTGATAATCAGTTAAAGTTCTTGCAGTTAAAATTTTATTTTTAAAAGAAATGCTGCTAGAGCTACCAATCATAGAACTCCTGTGCAGTGATTAGATATGAGTCAAATGACAGAAACATAGGGAAATTTTACTGTTTTTTTCTTTTTTTCCATGAAAAGTCCGTCCTAAACTATTACTTTTCTTTTGCAGTCTTCTCTTTTCAAAAGACAAGGAGTGATCATGCATAGTCTTTTTAACTTTTCATGTGCAGTTCAACAGCCTTGCATTTGGGAAACAGACATCATAGATTTCCAATATAAACACACTCGTAAGCAGAACTGTTCAAAACAAACAAACAAAATAAAAATCTTGATCTTACAGTTTTACTTTAAAAATCTAATTGTCCTTACTAACATTCTGATGATATGCTAAGCTATATCTTATGATATCAGGAATTTGAGTATTGTTAATGAATGAATAATGATGAATTAGTTAAACTTCAAGTTTAAGGCTCTCTGTACTTGTTCACGTATCTGAACATGATAAAACAGTAATTAATTAAATCTAGGTTCATCCTAGTTTCATTGGCAAGTATTTTATATGCATTCTTGTTAGTGTCATAAGTCACAAATATCATGGATTGAGATAAGAAGGGGGATAGTTCTATACCACAGAGAACTTAGGTTATGTGGATCTTGAATTAAATCTACTTTCCCCCCTCTTCTTCTAATGCAAGAACTTCTAGTGAATTAGATTTCCTTATGGGCTTCTGAACACCCTGGTTATGCTTATTGAAATGGTATAGTGGTTGAAAACTCACAAGGCTTTTCACTCTATCCATTACAATTAATTCCCTGGAGAATCAGAATAACATCTTCCCTTATCCCGCCACTAGAAACCAAAACTGAAGAAAACATTTTAGCCCATGTGTTCTTTGATACAGGCCTTTAATAGCATTATATCCCTGATATTCTCTGCATGATTGCCATCACTAGATGTGATTCGTCACCTGTTCTTATACACAGCTCTTATACATGCCTGTATACTTATACAGAATATATATATTATATACATATACAGAAATACAGTATTATCAGATTACAAATGTTACCTGAAAAGAGAAATAGGTCGGAGAGAAGCATGCCTGCAAACTGTATGAAATTCATACATCAAGATTTACTGGTGTATGTTTACCACTCTCTCTTTCATCACTCCTGTGAAGTCTCAGACTATGCCATTATCAATATAACAGTCTCTTGGTTTATTTTGTCTGAGAGAAATGAAGCAAACTGAAGCCTACAGCTTTACTCTTTTTTTTTTTTTTTTTTTTTTAACCTGGATTCCTCAGATTTCATTTGATAATCTCCACTTTAGCGTACCTATCAAAATGTTCTGTGTCAGAACTGTTCAAATGTCAAAGTAAAGATATTACTACAAAGAGTTAAACAAATGAACAACAACAACAAACACAAAAGAAAACCAGCCTTACACTACTATGGTGGCACCTAGCATCTAGAAAAAATGTCTCAACAGTACTACTCTTGTTTAGTTTAATCAATTCTGTAAAATCTATATTGGTGGATTTCAGGAAAAGAATCTTGAAAAATTGATTTCTTCTGACTGAAATCAAGGATTAGAGCCTCTGAAAGAAAAAGAACATAAAAGCTTTTATTAGAAAAGCAGCAGTGTAGTTACATGCTCATCGCTATTAGAGTGAAGACTGTAGGATGAGCTTCTGAACTTAAGGTCATGATTAAAATAAAACACAGGATAAATTTATACTTGGATTGCTTGTGGTTTTTTTTTTTTCTGCTTTATTTAAAATAATGTAACTCTACAGACTGCTTCATAACTTCTGAAAGTTGGTTCTTGATGTTTTGTTTTGCTTGGTCTTTTTTCTAGCTAAGATGACCTTTTGTTTATCACAAACTTTCTGATTTCTTGTCATGTTGTCCCTCAAGTTCTTAAAATAGAAACAAGCACTCAACCCTCTAGCTTCTGAGAAAATAATGTTTTTCATTTGTTTGTTTGTTTTTTAGTTAACCTCTACTTTTGAGTTAACCTATTATTCGTATTAACCTACTGTAGTATTAATATGAAACAGAGATCAGCATGTCACAGCAAAACAACTTTTCTATGTTTTATTGTGGATAATTTCTTCTCTGATGTACATAATATACAGTAGACAAGGTTCTGAAAGAAGTTAGAAACCTTCTTACTACTTTTTGGAAACAATACCAAGCTTCTTGGGGAGATTATATGACTACAGTTTGTGTCTGAAGGGAGAAATGTATATTGTTTATTTAAGTACAAGAGTACATATATATACTAAATGGTACACATACATCTTTCAAACTCATATTAGTTATGTTATATTAATTATATTATATTTCAAATAGCATCTTGACGAAATATTGGTCAAGCTGTTCATTCCATGTACACCGTAACAAAGAGTGCAGTAGCTCATTTCAATAGGAACTCTTTAATTTTGCTTCTTAAGTCAATAAATAGTGTTTATATATTTTTTCTTTCTTACTTCTGAATTAAATTATCTAAGAGTAATGGATTGTCGTGGTTTTACGATTTTTGGTTATCGGTATTCCACATCATAACATCACGTAGTGCACTGGGAGTTAAAGAGTTAATGCACCAGTTCTGGACACTTGTTTGGAAGAGAACTACATATCCCAGGGGGCTTTGCAGTCCCCTGGGGTGTGAGGGGAGATAACAGAGAGGAGATAAAACACCTAGAAAGGTCACCTGATGTCCCTTCCTTCCTTCGACTCTCCTCCCTGTTGTTCATCCCGACTGCACACATCACCTCAGTGCTACTGTAAGGCCTACAGCTCTCAGATACTCTTTCTTTCATTATATTTGATTTATTTGCTTCAATTCTAATTATATTGTATTACAGTGTGTTATCTCGTGTTCCGATGCTGTATTTAGTAAATCAGTTTTTTTCGCCTCAGATCACTGCCGCTGTTTTTTGTAATTATTTTGGGGTCCCCTGTTTCCCCTTTCTGGAGGCACGGATTTTGTGAAATCCCTCCACCCCACTAGTCACAGAACAAGGCCAAACCAGCCCTTACACTGTTGACACGGGTATATCCTCTTTTGAGCCTTGTGAGGTAATAAGCTCGAAGCACTGTACACTCCCAATGTATGTACAGCATCCGTTGATATACTATAGTGTTTGTTGACACAAATAATAAAATGTTTTAGAGTTCTTTTCTCTGAGCTCTGTATTTTAGCGTTGCAAAAAATGTAGCTGCAAGGTACCTTAGAGCATTAGAGATGTTTTCCTTCAGGAGAAACAGCAGAGTGAAATGATGGTCTTTATTTTGTCTCATTAAACCTTGTGTGAAACGTTCTCTAAATGTGAGCAGATCTGACGTTGTAAAACTGTGGGCAGGTATCAATCAGGTAGGATTCTTCATAATTTGATTCAGCTTGAAAGAGAAAGGAAACGTGACTTTTTTAACTCCAAGCAAGAGACACTGTATGAGGATGATAGCCACAACAAAGACTGGTGATACAGAAAATTAAATTTGAAACCCCTTTGAAGGTCTAAACTAGCAAGGAGAAAGCTGAGATAAAGACAGAAGCATAGTCCTGTCATTCATTATTCAGCTTTAATTTATTAAGGCTTAATAATTTAAGGCTTTATTCAGATTTAATTGTCAGGAAATTTCCAGGCAAGGCTGCAGCATGTGCTGTATAAGATTTTCAGGAACTGCCCTTGCACAGTGAGAGGACAGCACGAACCAATGGCAGTTCCAGTTTCTCTATGTATTTATATAAATGTACATACACATTTACAGGACTAAATTGAAGAAAAATTGGGGGGAGAGGGGGGCAGGGAGGGAAGCTGTTTAAGAGATTAGGAGCTGTCTTGCTCCAATTTATAGGAGGGAGAGGAGGTTCTTTGATATATGTATACCCAGCTTGAGATTAAGAAACAATGGTCCAGATGTTAGTCTGACCAGTCTATTACAAATGTTAATAAGGGATATGGAGAAAGGGGAGGACGGACACTTATGGATTGGGGTAATGGATTGGGGTAATGGAGAAGGGAAGAAAGGCGATAGAAAAGATAGGAAATAGAAACAAGGAGTCTTTATATGTACAAATTGGGGTGATGGGGAAGGGAAGAAGGACAGCAGAAAAGATGGGAAATAGGAGCAAGGAGTCTCTATATGGAGCAAGAAGGAGATAGTCACCACCATGGGTCCAGTGTGGTTCATAGTTCAGTCGTTGCTCTTCAGTAGAGGTGGGCTGTTGGGCATTGTTCCATTGATGAGGACGGTGACCACTGTGATGACGACAATGATGATGATGATGGCAGCACAAACTTATTTATAAGTCCAAAGTGGTTGAGTCAGCCTTTTGGAATGACAATTTCAGGCTTTTGGATCTCAGCAGGAACTCTTTTTGTTCCTATCTCCCTGGCCTTGCCAGGAGATAAGAGGGAGTATGGAGACACCAACTAGTATCTTGCCTTCACAAGATACGATGGTATCATCCCCCAATCTCCCATAGCAGACTTTGGTCACAGTACAGATCTTCTGCCAGTAAACAGTCCAGTAAACAGCCCCGAGCATTCCCTTGACTCTTGGACTGGAGGCAAACAGCTCCAAAGAAATGCTTTCAAATGTAAATTGTCCAGATAGTGATGTTGATTGCCACAGGGCAGCATCCACCTCTCATGTCCTAGAGTCTTATCACAAGAAATAACTCAGGAAGCAAGCTTTGAGCCAGAAAACAAAGAAGGATTCATACAGGAGCTACACTGATTCTGTTATTGGAAAAATCTTTCTGGATCAGAGAGGAACTAAAGTGTTGTAAATTGACATTTTGGAACAAAAGTTATATGAAAATCCCAGGAGAGTAAGATCTGGAGCAGAGAAAGGAAGAAAGACTTATTTATAAAGATAGGATTAATTAGATTCCCAAGAATAAAATGATTTTCTTAGTACTCTGAATTGTGAACATGTGAAAAGAACACTGGAATTTAGATAGAGCAGCCAGAATATTTTGTATGACAGAGGAGTTTGGCAGAAATGGCTTAATTTCAGGAAGTCACAGGCTATTCCAATGTTAGATTTTGTGAAGCTTTCCATACACTCTGCAAGTTCTTAACTTATCTCTTAAACAAACAAAGCTTTATACAAGGATTTATATTGATAAAAAATTAAATTAGCAATTGTAAAATTAGCTTAATTTTTCATTCTGTAATACTTGTTCCGTTTCTGAGTTGGAGGTGACTTGTTTCTTATGTTTTGAGAAATATTTTATTTGGTGATAAAATTCTGTATTTAATTTGGAAACATGTTGTGGAAATGATAATTAACTATTATGGGAAAAAAAGTCACATTCACATTTCATTTACATATGTGAATGATTTGGAATTACAAATACTGTGCACATTTACAAAACTGTACAGAGCTATTGACTGCAGTGGCACTGCTCATAAGCTAAATTTGATTTGAGAGAAATTGGATGTGGTTCGTTCTCTAAGCTTACAGACTTAAGACATTTATGTTTTTCCCTCTTTTCTCACAACTTTACAATTCACTTCTGGTGCATACTCAGTGAAGTTTAATATCATTAAGTTCAAGTAGGAGATCATTTTGAGTTACATTATATTGTTACAGTCAATAAATCCATTGATAAATGTTGTATCCATTGATAAGTTTAGGAAAGGTCTCACTTGTGCAAAGAAACTACTGTTTTTGTCTAGATAGAATTAGCAGTGAAATGGGCGGAGCTGTTGTATTCTGTGATACTATGATTCTGTTATTTTATTATTCTAGTACTTAGTCATAAGCACTAGCTGTGGCCTATAAAGATGTTTTGGGAAACAAACAAACAAACAAACAACAAACAACAACATGTTTTGGGAAACAAACAAACAAACAACAACAACAACAACAAATAAGAATAAACATTTTATAATTCCTGTCATCCAAGAATCATTTATTATTGTGAGATTGTCATGGTTTTGTAATTTTGCTATTGGTATTCCACATCATAACATCATGGATAAAAGAGAAGATGAACTATGATCCCAGAGGACCTCACGGTCAGAGAAGGAAGATACATCACGGAAGATATGTCATCTGGTTGCGTACGGTCTTTTTCGCTTTCGCTTGCTGCCAGGGAGACTAATTCTAACACCAATCAGATATTCAATATGAAATTCATTATTATTCCTAGAAATGCTACAGTGATTTTTAGGAAAAGTTTTGATAGTTGATTCTATCTCTATTCTTATAAAGCAGCAAGTTTTACCACTAAAGCATTGAAATGGGTCTTAAAAATATTGATTCTTACCTTTGCCAAGAAGCCTCCTGTGACCTTAATCAATTTACATCCTCTTTGTTACTTTCACGTATTAAATAAGGTGAAGTTTTTGTAGATTTCTCAAACACAAACTGATGAAATATTTAATAAAGCCTTGATTACACTATGCTATTTATACATAAAAAACAAACAACTTTATTTAACTTTAGAGCACTGAAGCAATTCTCAAGTCTTTTGTCACTGTTTTTGAATAAATAAATTAAAAAAAAAAAGAATCAGAAACATTGATTATGCAGTAATTCATACACATACAGTGGAAGGATAAACAGTTTAGATTTAGCTAAATTTAAAGAGAGTTCTCATCAGTAATTTCACTTACTGTCCCACAATTATAAACTAAATCCAGATGGTTCTTATCTCTTTGCCCCCACAAATATATTTTTTCTCTAACAATGCATAGAACTGTCTGGGAATATTTTAACTATGTAAATATAAAGCTATTTTTATAAAGAAATACTTTAAACTGAAAGTATATTTGGATAAAACACAAGAGTCTTCAAATGAGCTGACATTTTTAAAGAGAGAATGCTGATGCTTTCCTACTTTACAACAATTTCGCCAAGACAAGTTTACACAGTGTGCAATAGGATGGGTAGAAAAAATGTGTGGTATGTAAACACAAGTTGAAGCTTTCAATACATTTTCAGTATTTTCTTCGAAATGTACTTAAAATTAGCATTATAGAATACTGCTAATGATTCTGAGAGTTCTTAGTGATGCCACCCACTGTTCAACTAACAGTTAATGGAGAATCAGAAGTATATAGTTTTGTTTACTGTAGTGAACCTTCTGGTAAAGAACACCAATGAAATAAAAAGAAAGATACTTCTGTGACAGTTTGCATCTCTTGCAGACTAAAAGAACAAGGCCAGCTAAAAGGTCATAAAGCTGAGATCTACTCATCTATTTTCTCTCTGTAAGAATATTAGTGAAAGACATTCTTGCCTTTGTTTTCCATGAACTGTGAAGAATTTGGGAAAAGAGCCTTAGAGAATATAGGTGACATAATGCTCAGAATGATACCGACTAATGTTTAAGAACCAATATTCCTAAATGCTGGGCTATGCACCTGCTCTTTCTGCACAGATTCCAAACAACTCTTATGCACAGTGCAAGAAGTTACTTGGTGTTAGTTACTCAGGAAATGTTTAGAGAGAGCAACATAAAATTCTCCCTTACCAGATAGTTAGAAATACCATTGTCGCGTTCAGACTTAACCTGATGACATTCTCTTGTCCTTTCTTTCACAAAGAAAGAAAAATCTGTGTGTGATTGTGCTCACTCATAACAGTATTTAAGAGAAAAAGAACTTGTCTAAATTCATCTTCCTCTCAGCAGCAAGATATACCTGCTCAGAATAAAATTCAAATCAAGTATCTCTAAACAATCAAAGTAGTTTCTATTCTTATTTTAAAGTGTTGTCCTAAATCTCTAAAGCCTTATGGTAAGGACTTCTTTGTCTCGGACCTGTCTTGGACTGGATCATTTTTTTCTTTTTATAGGTCCTCCTTCCTTCCTTCCTTCCTTCCTTCCTTCCTTCCTTCCTTCCTTCCTTCCTTCCTTCCTTCCTTCCTTCCTTCCTTCCTTCCTTCCTTCCTTCCTTCCTTCCTCCCTCCCTCCCTCCCTCCCTCCCTTCCTTCCTTCCTCCCTCCCTCCCTCCCTCCCTCCCTCCCTCCCTCCCTTCCTTCCTTCCTTCCTTCCTTCCTTCCTTCCTTCCTTCCTTCCTTCCTTCCTTCCTTCCTTCCTTCCTTCCTTCCTTCCTTCCCTCCTTCCTCCCTCCCTCCCTCCCTTCTTACCTCCCTTCCTCCCTTCCTTCTTCCCTCCCTCCCTCCCTTCCTTCCTCCCTTTCTCCCTTCCTCCCTTCCTTCCTTCCTCCCTTCCTTCCTTCCTTCCTTCTTCCCTCCCTCCCTCCCTCTCTCTCTCTCTCTCTCTCTCTCTCTCTCTCCCCCTCTCCCTCTCTCCCTCCTGCCTTCCCTCCTTTCTGGTAGAGAAATTACTGGAATCAGAGTGTGGCATTACATTAAAGCTTTCAGCTTTCTTGGAGGAAATTATAATAACGTTAGGGGCATTTGGCAGAGCTAAAGATAAAACAGTTCTGTCACACTCTAAATATTTCTTCAGGGGATTCTGGGGAAGCATGAAAGTGATCTTGCTCTTACTTACCAGATGTCAGCCAAACATATGCCTTGTTTTGACAGTTTATATCTCTTGTTTAGAAGTCAGAACTAATTACAATAATGAAAAAAAAAAAAAACAGAAAAAGAAGAAATAAGAAAATAACATTTTTCTTATAGACTGAAATTCTGTTTTTCTCAAGTAAGTGATAGTTTCCATTTAATCTTTTGTGTTTTCCTTTGCTTGCTATTTTTATACTAAAAGAATTTCCAGTGACCTCTATTGCTAACTTAAAAATGGAATGAGAAAAAAAAAAAAAAAAAGAAGTTAGGGTAAAATTTTATTTGCTCATGTGCAAATCAGTATACTCCAGATGCCTACAACTCTATAAGCATGTAGATTCAGATGCAATGGGCTCAAGATGAATCCAGAACTACAAGAGCATTTATGGTAAAAAGATACTTCTGATGGAGGAAAGGAAAAGAAAGGAAAAAAAGTTTATCTGATAATTCTTCACCTACCTAATTCCTCCTAAAGCTGTTTTAACTTGCTTCTGTCTGTATATCGTCCTGATTCAAAAGTAACAACAACAGAAAACAACAACAACAAAACAACAACAACAATCTTTTATATATTTATAATAAATTTATATATTTTTTAACTTATTATTATTTCTGTGAAATAATTCATCAGTGATCTGACATGGCTCTAATCTCACAGGATTTGATAAAATAAACTGACAAGAACAGAGAGTGAAGGCCTGTGGTAATATGTAGCATAATCCTTCCCCATTATCAATATTTAATGAAGGCTTTTCAGAAAAGGCAGAGCAGTTAGTGCAATATAATTAATGTCTAATTAACTATACTTATCAAAAAAATAAAATACTCTTTCTGCTCTGTGATTCAACAGAATTTAAATAAAGGGCAGTTATGCTTGTCTTTCTTCACAGAGATGAACATATCATGACACATGAAATGGCAGAGTAAGAGAGAAGCAATTCTAAATCTATAGAAATTATACAAACCTGACATTTTATTTCAGAAATATTATTGCTATTATTTCTTGTTGTTGTTTCTAATTTTTAATTCTCCAAAAACACAGTGAGAAGGAGAAGAAAAAAAATAAGGAAAAAGTACCATCCTTGTGAGTACACTAATAATGTTCTTTTTTGTTTGCTTGCTTGTTTGTTTTGTTTTGTTTTTATTTTTGTTTTTAATCACAGAATCATCTTTCATAGTGGTTGGAAGGGGCCTCTGGAAATTATCTAGTCCAACTCTAAATATATATATTATGCTTCATTTTGATATTTTAAAATAGTCCTCTACACAAAAGCCATCAGAAAAAAAAAGGAAAAGAAAAAGAAAAAGGAAAAGGAAAAGGAAAAGGAAAAGGAAAAGGAAAAGGAGAAAAGGAAAAGGAAAAGAAAAAGGAAAAGGAAAAGGAAAAGGAAAAGAAAAAGAAAAAGAAAAAGAAAAAGAAAAAGAAAAAGAAAAAGAAAAAGAAAAAGAAAAAGAAAAAGAAAAAGAAAAAGAAAAAGAAAAACTATTTAGAAGGACAAAAAATTATCTGTGATAAGAACCTGGAGGAAGAAACAGAGGTATGCAATTTATTTGAAGATAGAGGAATAAACATTCAGAGGTGGTAAGTGATGAAATATAAAAATAAATGTACAAAATAAATAAGAGAATTATGATAGGATAGCAGAGGATACTACCACAATATACTTTATTCAGGAAATCAAATAGCCATATAATTCATCTATATCTAATTTAACAAACAACATTTTTTAATTATTATTATTAATTTAATTTTTTAATTATTATTCTTAGTGTCATCAAAATATACAGTCTCAAATTGTCTCTTTCTTGTCAATTGGTTTTCTCTCTAGTACAATTTTTCAGGTAGAATTGTAATTTTATGCACCTGAACTTTAGTTGTATCTCTTGCTATAAGTCTTTTTACATTCCTAAGTATTTTCAAGCCTTGTGTTAACCTATTTGTAAGATGACAGTGGTGGACTTCCATGTTCTGCATTCCTCCTGACCAAAGAGTATGTCTACACAGGCTGAGTACGCATTTAGTCTCCTGCAGAAAAGAAAAGCATTTTAAAAAAAAATAATAATAATAGAGTGAAAGACTATAACTGCCTGAAAGGAAGTTGTGCTGAGGTGGGTGTCAGCCTCTTGTCCCACATAACTAGCAATAGGACTAGACAGAATGGCCTCAAGTTGTGCCAGAGGAGATTCAGGTTGGACATTAGAGAAAGGGACGTGGGGGTCTTGGTAGACAGCAGAATAATCAAGAACCAGCACTCCAGCACTGTGCCCTTTTGTCCAAGAAGGCCCATGGCATCCTGGGGCGTATTAGAAGGGGTGTGGCTAGTAGGTCAAGAGAGATTCTCCTTCCCCTCTACTCTGCCCTGGTGAGACCGCATCTGGAATATCGTGTCCAGTTCTGGCCCCTCAGTTCAAGAAGGACAGGGAACTCCTTGAGAGAGTCCAGCACAGAGCCACAGAGATGCTTAAGAGAGGAATTACAAGGAAAGGCTGAGGGAGCTGGGTCTCTTTAGCTTGGAGAAGAGGAGACTGAGGGGTGACCTCGTTAATGTTTATAAATATGTAAAAGCTATGTGTCAGGAGGATGGAGCCAGTGTCTTCCCAGATGTCTCTTCCCAGATGTCTCTTTCCAGTGACATCTAATGATAGGATAAGAGGGAACAGGTGCAAGCGGGAACATAGGAGGTTCCACATAAATATAAGAAAAAACTTCTTCACAGTAAGGATAACAGAACACTGGATCAGGCAGCCCAGAGAGGCTGTGGGGTCTTCTTCTCTGGAGACATTCAAAACCCGCCTGGACATGTTCCTGTGTGACCTGGTCTAGGTGTTCCTGCTCCAGCAGGGGTATGAGACTAGATGATATTTTAAGGTCCCTTCTAATCCCTGACATTCTGTGATTCTGTGATTAGGAAATATTTCTTCAAAAGAGTGGTCAGACAATGGAACAGGCTGCCCAGGGAGGTGATTAATTCACCAGTCCCTGAGGTGACCAAGAGGTGTGTAGCTCTGGTGCTAGGTGACATGTTTCAGTGGGTTAATATTCGTGGTAGATGGACAGTTGGACTGGATGATCTTGGAGGTCTTTTCCAAACTTGGTGATTCTATGATTCTGATTCTATGACCACTTCCCTAATTAAAAAATCCAACATGAAGAGAACACTGTACTTGTTGAACAACATGATGCCAAGCTGGGATTTCTATGACCAAGTACAGCTATCTGAATTCTCACTGCAGTGATTTTGTCCTACTGTCAAAATCTCATAGAAGATGGAACTTGTGCCTGATAAAGCACCCATATCTGAAGGTAATAGTAAGTTAAGTGACTTATTTAAGATGTACAAACCTTCTTATTCTTTTATATATACGCATGTGTATAAAATGCAAATTTCAATAGAAATATTAAAATAAAGCTTGTTGAAGTGAATATTGCACCCAAGTGATAGAAGAAGGAAACTACAGGGACAGAAAACTACACATTTTCCAAATGAAAGCAGACAAACACCAACTTTTCCATTTTCTGCTTTGCATACTCAACTGAACATAGATTGAATAATAGTATACTTGTACATGTGGTTAGATGAATGACACAATAGAGCTTTTTATAGATTTTTTCCTTGATGTCTGTGGTTAAGTCATTCCCAAAATTTAAAAATAAAAAGTAACATGCACAATTGGCCACAAATCCTTCTATCTTCTGTGGAATAATGTTTTGTTTCCATGGCTCACGTTATGTTTTGTATCAAATTTACGTGTGTCTGTGAGATCTCAGCCATAGAGTAAATGTCCTTCATTTATTTTTTAATTCTCTTGCTAACCTGCAGCAAGTGAATATGTACTCCTCCTTCTTTCTCACTGACCTACAGAAACAGTTCAGTTAGAGTAACCCAAACTCCATCTTGTTACCTATGCTGGCAAAACTGCTTGTGAAGTCAACACAGCCACTCCTCCTTAGCATTAATCTTGCACCGCTTTGTGATAGATAGAGAGAGTTCACACACTAATTCCTGACATCTTGACCCTAATACTACCTAAAACTAATTTTTCATGATAAGTGGCTCATTGAGGGACAATAACAGTAATGATGACACCATGGGCTGATCATTATAATAGTTCTGGAGGAAAACAAATTAAAAAAAAAAAAAATAAAATTAAATGCTGCTAGGAGAAAAGACATGGTAGCAAAATAAGTAAGTTCACAATGTTTTTCCATTTAAATGCTTTGCCTCTTTATCCTTGAAACTAACAGATAATGTAACTCATAGAGAAATGAATCTATTTCTAGTTACTGCGCCTGAATAAGAAGAGATCTGTTGAAGTGTAATCAAAGTCTTTTTAGAATACTCTTATCTGTGTATTAGGTCATTTTGCCATATTTGTATTTGTATGTTTATATTCGAAATATAACTTTATTTTTATTTTTATTTATTTTTATTTATTTATTTATTTATTTTTACAAATGCAAAAAGAAAGAAAGGGAAAGTGAATATTTAAAATTCTAAACTAGTTTGTTTTCTACCTTTTTCTAAATTTCTCCAAATCCTTTTGATGTACTATTGGTACAGATAAGAATTTGTGGTTGCTCTTTATTTCATAATGGTTAAACATTAAAATAAACACTTTCTACTACCATTTGGCAAAGATTCTTCTGGTTCTTTGCAGTTGCATAAGAGCTGTTGGGCAAACACTTTGCAGTACTTCCTGCAGTACTGGCTGCTGGTATCATCTCTGCACTTTCCTGAAGTTTTTATTTTTTATATGGAAATTAAATGGACAGTTTATGATAAACTTCTGAGAAATGTTTTCACAGAATCAAAATTGTCCTGTTTAGGAGTACTGATGAAATTGTGAGACAGAGAGAGCATTGTGGAGGTTCTGTTTCTTTAAGGTATCATCATGGTCTTCACGACGTTCATTTATACAACTATCTCAGTCTGGATCAGGAGTGAGTTTTGAACTGAATCTCCCAGCTGTTGCAGCTATGGTGCTTTGGTGTGCATCATGGAATAATACCACAGTACTTGAAGTGAATTCCCATCAGATGAGAAACTGAAAAATACTTCGCTCAAGACTATAGTAGAAGTAATAAATATGTTCAGTTCATGACACAAAAGTGGAAATAATCTGAAGAAAAGAATCAGTGAAATATATACAGTATGAACATCATGGTATCAACACCAGCTGTTTTTCTTTACAGATATGCTTATACAGTTCCTGATAATGTACTACTGTAGAAATCAACTTTAAGTCACAAAAGAGATCAAAGAATTCCATTCTTTGGACAACATCAGTACATATATATATTTTCAGACTGGTAGATGCACTCCCAACTCACGGCCCTCTAGCCAGTTTCTTACCCAAAAGAGGATATACCTGCCTCGGCCACGGGCAGCCAGCTTCCCCAGGAAAATACTGTGAGAAATCGTGTTAAAGGCTTTGTTGAAGTCTAGGTGGACTACATCAGCAGCCTTTCCCTTGTCTACCAGTCTGGTCACCCAGTTGTAGAAGGAGATGAGGTTGGTCAAGCGCAGTCTGCCTTTCATGAACCCATGCTGGTTGGGCCTGATCCCCTGGATGCCACGCACGTGCCCTGTGATCTCAACCAAGATGATTTGCTCCATAACTTTCCCTGGTACCGAGGCTAGGCTGACCAGCCTGTAGTTCCCCAGATCCTCCTTAAGGCCTTTTTTTGTAGATGGGAGCCACATCAGCTAATTTTTACTTTGCTCCCCATCGGGGAATTCTACTCACAAACTCTGCTTGCATGTATAGAATTCTGCTAGGAGCATTATCTTGGGATAATCATAATTCACCAGTTAATTCTTAGCACATTTATCTCATTTATGTATATATGGTATTAGAAGAATGTGATGAAAGACTATGAAGTCCTACAGAGTACATTTACATGAGGTAAACAGTATGTTAAATTGGTATCTGTATACTACTGTAACTTTAATGTTTGTATTTATAGTTCTTAAAGAGGACAACAGCTGTTAATTCTCAAGAATATATAACTTTTCAGTTAGCAAAGTCCAATGTCCAGTGTAAGCAAAGTCCAATGCTTCAGTATCCACATAGTTTCATTTTGTTCTAGATAACAACTACTGACAATTAACATTAGCATGACTATTGGTGATGAAATATTGCTTTTTATCCCTCTAGTGCCTTCTTCATTACCTTTGTATTCTCAAGTATTTTTACCACATATATGTAGCCTAGCTTCTAAATTTATTTCACTTTTAATAGCTAAGACTTTTAGACATACAATGACATCAAAACATAGAACTGATTATATTAGAGGCTTCAAAGTTTATTTAAAGCTCTAATAACATTTAAGTAAAATAGCATGCTAAACGATAAAATAATAGTTGTAACCATAAAATCTAAATCTGATCTTGAGCTGGATTATGCAAAAAGGCAGATAAAGTTCTTGAGGGTCAGGTCCTGTATGGGAACTGTTGAATCATGGCCCAAACCTCTGACTGACCACCTGAGGTGAGCACGGATTCAGCCACAGGAGCACAGGTGAACGCAATTTCACCTGAGTGACCAGAAGGGGAGCAGCCAGGCTCCACCCCACCTAGACAACATTTAAGGGCGACTCCCAAGGAGGAAGGATCTCTATCTGGAGATCACTCTTCTTAGAGCCCTTTGGTGAGCCCAGGATATGGGTAAGCTCTTTATTTTGTTACTCCTTCGTAATGTGATAGTCTCTCTGGTCCTAAACCTGTTTACCTATTTACCTTACAGTCTGCATACTGGTTTGCCATACACTTGGCAAGCTAGGCAGTGTGGCCTATATATATATATATATATATATACACACTAAATATATATATATATATACACTATATATGTATATGTACACTAAAACCATGATGTTGGTTGCCGAGCCACTCTTCCACATATTTGAGAAGTTGTGGCTGTCAGGCAAGGTCCCAGATGACTGGAGGAAGTGTTACATACCTCTTATCCATAAGAAAGGGAGCAAGGAGGACCCGGGGAACTACAGGCCGGTGAGTCTCACCTCTGTGCCTGGGAAGATCCAGGGACAGATTCTCCTGCACAACATACTTAATCACATAAGGAATGAGCATGTGAACAGCCAGCATGGCTTCACCAGGGGAAGGTCATGCTTAACCAATCTTGTGGCCTTCTATGATGGAGTGACGGCATTGGTGGATGAGGGGAAGGCGACTGATGTCATTTACCTGGACTTGACCAAGGCCTTTGACATGGTCCCCCACCACATCCTTATCTCCAGATTGGAGGGATGTGGATTTGATGGGTGTACCACTTGTTGGATAAGAAATTGGTTGGAAGGTTGCAGACAGAGGGTGGTGATCAGTGGTTCTGTGTCCAGGTGGAGGCTGGTAACAAGCAGCAGCCCCCAGGGGTCAGTCTTGGGACTGGTGCTCTTTAACACCTTTATCAATGACATTGCCGAGGGAATCGAGTGCACCCTCAGCAAGTTTGCTGATGACACCAAGCTGAGTGGTGTGGTTGACACGGAGGAAGGAAGGGATGCCATTCAGAGGGACCTTAACAGACTAGGAAGGTGGGCCTGGGTGAACCTAATGAGGTTCAACACAGCAAAGTGCAGGGTTTTGCACTTGGGCTGGAGGAACCCCAGGCATCTATACAGACTGGAAGGAGCAGTCCTTGAGAGCAGCTCTGCAGAGAAGGACCTGGGGGTCCTGATGAACGACAAACTTAACATGAGCCAGCAGTGTGCTCTTGCAGCTTGGAAAGCAAATGGTATCCTGGGCTCCATCATGAGAGGGGTGGCCAGCAGGGACAGGGAGGTGATTGTCCCTCTCTACTCTGCCCTTGTGAGGCCTCATCTGGAGTACTGTGTCCAGGTATGGAGCCCCCAGTACAAGAAAGACAGAGAGCTGTTGAAGAGGGTCCGGAGGAGGGCCACAAAGATGATCAGGTGGTTGGAGCACCTCCCCTACGAGGACAGGCTGAGGGAGCTGGGCTTATTCAGCCTGGAGAAGAGAAGGCTGTGGGGTGACCTCATTGCAGCTTTTCAGTACCTGAAGGGAGCCTATAAGCAGGGAGTAAACTCTTTGAAAGGGTAGATAGCAGCAGGACAAGGGGGGATGGTTTTAAGTTGAAAGAGGGAAGATTTAGGTTGGATGTTAGGGGGAAGTTCTTTACCAGGAGAGTGGTGAGGTGCTGGAACTGGCTGCCCAGAGAGCTCGTAGATGCCCTGTCCCTGGAGGTGTTCAAGGCTGGGTTGGGTGGGGCCCTGGGCAACCTGGTCTAGTAAATGGGGAGGTTGGTGGCCCTGCCTGGCAGGGGGGTTGGTGACTTATGATCCTTGAGGTCCCTTCCAACCCAGGCCATTCTGTGATATCTTTATTATGGGGTCTTTATAGACAGATGGGGGGGAGAACACTACCCCCCTAGGTAAAATGATCCCTGGGCAGATTCTGGGATTTCTGGGATCTCACTATTATGAATTAGCGGCCATCATCAAAAAACGGGGTTCCCTGTGAGTTATAGGGAGTATGTCCCCATTCCACACGGCGGACTACTTTCAAGGTTTAGAGATATACTAATTATAAAGGAGCGGCAGCTAGCCACCTCTACAGTGGCATGGTCATTGCTGCATGCCCTAAACCAAGCTGAAAAAAGAGCTGGTACCCTAGAAAATGAAAACCGGCTATTAAGAGACCACACTGAGAAATTAGAACAGGAGCTGAATATATTAATAGGAAAAAAAAAAAAACAACCTTGCGTCCTTCGATAGGCCAGGTCCGTAATATTTCAGTAGATAATGAACAGATTTTTGAAACAATGGACCTGGTGGAGCAAGAAAAAAATTCTAAGGCGGATTTAGAAGCTCCACTTATGACGGATTCCCTAGAACTCTGTCCTGTTATAACTCAAAAAACTAAAAAGGGGCAAGATGGACCAGTAGGGGTACCCCCCGATCAATGGCACCTGCCCAAACGCATTTTCATGTGACGGCCAGGCCATTTACACCCATGGAATTGATGGATATGGTACAACGATTCTGGCAAAGGCTGAAGGAAAGTGCACCAACGTGGTTATTAAGATTATGGGACTCGGGGGCAGAATGTGTCATGCTTAGCAGTCCAGACTTATCTAAATTGGCCACCATGATGGTACACCCTGCCCTCAGACAAAGATTATATGCAGGTGTCCAGTTCCCTGACGAAAACCATTGTGTAGTCGATTGGCTAATGGCAGCATGCCGCATGGTATGGCCCAACAAATCAGACGTGCAGTTAAATTCAGGCTTATGGTCACCATGGAGGACCTTCAAAATTATATTTGTGAACTGGGCATAAGAGAAGCGATATATGAGGACTCATTTGAAGGGCCAGGTATGGTTAAGTTATCTGCAGGCATGAGAGACTTAATTTTACAACAGGCCCCTTCCCATCTATATGGGCCCTTGGTCTCCATATTAAACCCCCTGGTGGCCTCAGAGGCAGTGGTCCAGCAAGCTGCCCAACTAGTAGCTAACCTGGGGGAGACAGAGCGCTTATGAACCAGGTGCAATATCCGGGTGGTGGAGGAAGCAGAAGTCCTCCCGGTAACCAAAAAGCCTATTACGCGGCACCCTCAATCGGGACCTGTACCACCAAAAATGTACCATTGTGTTTTGGATTTGGCAAATGCATTCTTCAGTATTCCAATTGCTGAAGAATCGCAAGATCAATCCTCATTTACGTGGGGAGGCAGGCAGTGGACCTTTCAGATCCTGCCACAGGGGTACGTCCATTTGCCAACATACTGTCACAATCTAGTGGTACATGACCTGACTAACTGGGAAAAAACTGACAATGTCAACTTGTACCATTATATTGATGATCTCCTGTTGACGTTCAACTCATTGGAGGCAGTAGGAAAAGCAGCAGATGCGTTAACCAGCTATCTGCAGGAAAGGGGACGGGCTATAAGTCCCCGGAAGGTGCAAGGTCCAGGCCTGTCTGCAAAGTTCCTGGGAGTGGTTTGGTCAGGAAAGACCAAAGTATTACTCAGTGCCGTAATAGATAAGGTTCAGGCGTTCCCAGTCCCTATGACACCAAAGCAGCTGCAGGAGTTTCTAGGTATATTAGGGTACTGGCTCTCTTTTATACCTCACTTAGCACAGCTGCTGAGGCCACTGTACAGACTCATGAAAAAGGGGCAGCTATGGGACTGGGGGAGAACGGAACAGGATGCTTTCCAACAGACGAAACTGGAGGTTAAACAAGCCCAGGCATTGGGTATATTCAATCCTACCCTCCCAGCCAAATTGGATGTTCATTTCACTCAGGATGGTTTTGGCTGGGACCTGTGGCAACGCCAGAGTTCTGTCTGGACTCCCATAGGATTCTGGTCTCAGGTCTGGCACGGAGCAGAGGAAAGATATAGTATGATTGAAAAACAGTTATTGGCTGCCTACTCTGCATTACAAGCGGTGGAGCCAATAACTCAAACGGTTGAAGTTATAGTTAAGACCACTGCAGATTCAGGGGTGGGTGAAAGATCTGACCCACCTTCCTAAGACAGGGGTGGCCCAAGCACAAATGGTGACACGATGGGTCACCTATCTCAGCCAGAGGAGCAGTCTGTCTTCATCATCATTAAAGGAAGAACATCAAAAGATCCTAGGCCCAGTGACGTATCGTAGCGACGCAGCAAAAGAAACATTGGTCGCTCCACTGGAGAAGAGCCCTGTTCAGGAGGGAAAATATCCTATTCCTGAGAACGCCTGGTACACAGATGGGTCCAGCAAGGGCAACCCAAGCAAGTGGAGAGCGATAGCATACCATCCCTCCACAGAGACAATTTGGTTCGATGAGGGGGATGGTCAGAGCAGCCAATGGGCAGAACTGCAAGCCATGTGGATGGTCATAACCAAGGAACCTGGGGATGGCATCCTGAACATCTGCATGGGTAGTTGGGCTGTGTACCGAGGCCTCACCCTTTGGATTGCACAGTGGGCCACCCAGGAATGGACTATCCACGCCCGACCAATCTGAGGCAAAGATATGTGGCTAGACATATGGAATACAGTTAAACACAGGACTGTATGTGTCTACCACGTGTCCAGTCATCAACCTTTACAATCACCGGGAAATGATGAAGCGGAAGCACTGGCTCAAGTTCAATGGATTGAGAATTCGCTGTCTGAGAACATCGCTAAAGCATGGGGGCTGCCCATACAGTTATCTGACGTAGTCCAGGCATGCCAAGACTGCAATGCTTGCTCTAAGATGAGACCGAGACGGTTGCCTGAAACAACAGCCCATCTTGCTAGAGGACACAATCCTCTCCAGCGATGGCAGGTTGATTATATCGAGGCCCCTCCCTCGGTCCAAGGGGGCGAGATATGCCCTGACCTGCATCAGTGCTGCATGCAGGCTACTGCCAGCCTATCGGTGCCAGAAGCGATCCAGGCGTATAGCATCAAGGCATTTACCAAACTGATGTCTGCCTACGGGACACCGCAAGTCATCGAAAGCGACCAAGGGACTCATTTTACTGAAGCAATGATGCAGTGCTGGGCAGAAGAAAATAACATCGAATGGCAATTCCACCTGCCATATAATCCAACGGGGGCAGGCCTCATAGAACATTACAATGGTATTCTTAAGGCTGACCTGAGGACAGACTCCCAGTCTCTGCAGGGGTGGACAAAGGGACTCTATGAGACCCTGCGAGACCTGAATGAAAGACCTTGAGATGGCAGACGCAGCACCCTGAAGATGCTACAAACCACATGGGCCTCCCTGCTTAGGATCCAATTTATGGGCACTGATAATCGAGTAAGACCCCAGGTCGGTAATGAAAACAACCTTCTGCTCCCTGCCCCTGAGAGTCTGGATCCAGGTACCCATAAAACAAAATGGCCTTGGAAGGTGCAGGTAGGACCTAAGTCGTGTGGCCTACTTGCACCTTGGGGAGATTATTGGAGGTGGGAGGCTCGGTAGCCCCTCCGGTAATAGGTGCATTGACTACGGACATTGTGGTCAACACATTACCAGAGGGACCCCCATTGTCTCCCTATGGCAGATCAGGACACCCCCATTAATGCCTGATGCAGTTATGCAGCTGCAAACATCTGGCCAGAAAGTACAGTACAGGTGACCAGGACGTGCCCCAGTACAAGCTCAAGTGTTGACCCAGGATAAAAATGTGGCCTGTATCTTGCCCTGGAGGGTGGACCTTCCCCTCCTGGTACCCTTGAAACATCTATATTACTGTCCATTAGTCTTTGAGCCTCCAGGACCACTGGAAGGAACAACACGTCACTAAAGTATCCCAGTGTTGCTGCTAGATCACGTGTGACATCCGGTGATGATTTACATGGGTCTGATGGAGCATAGGATGGACCTACACCTCACAACTACATGCCTCCATTAACATCATCAAGCACTGGCCCATGAAAGAACATGAACTTTCACTGATCATCGCTCGCTTTAAAATTGTCGTCGTACATCGTGATGGGAAACTGTATAAGTGTCATGATGCATTGGATCTCTGTAATGAGAAAGACCTACCCTTTAGTTAACTCCTTCACTGGTTCATGCTGTGAAGGGGTGGAGTGTATGGGAACTGTTGAATCATGGCCTGAACCTCTGATTGACCACCTGAGGTGAGTGTTGAGTCAGCTGCAGGGGCACTGGCGAATGCAATTTCACCTGAGTGACTGGAAGGGGAGCAGCCAGGCTCCACCCCTCCTTGACCCCATTTAAGGGCTGACTCTCAAGGAGGAAGGATCTCCCTCTGGAGTTCAGTCCTCTTGGAGCCCTTTGGTATGTGCAGCACACGGGTGAGCTCTATGTTGTTTCTCCTTTGTAATGCAATCATCTCTCTGGTCCTATACCTATTCGTATATTTACCTTACAATCTGTATACTGGTTTGCCTTGTTTGTTTGTTTTCTCTTCATACATTTCATCTTATCTGATGCCTCATTTATCCTTTTGTTCTTAATGGCAAGATTTATTTATTTGTTTGAGAACACTGAGTCTGTCTCTTCTTCAGTGCAAGTGTCTACCTTGTCAAATATAAGGCAGTGTTTCAGACCAAAATATCATCTAGCAGTTTGAAAGCTGCTAAAGCAAGTTTATGAAGCAAGATGCAGAAAGGTGACGTAGTTAAGATCTATTTTCCATAATTTTGGTTTTTAACAGTTTTTCACATATAACCAACACAGCTCATGTTCACTTCTCAGTTTATAGTGAGCAATAAGCACCTCAACAAGACAATTTACTTTATGCTAAGGGAAGGTGACTAATATTACTCCTATTAATGGTATGAAATAGGGTAGTTAGAGGAGTTTTTTCAGTCACAGTTTTTGCCATAGCCTTCAGTGGTTACTGCTCTTCCATACTTGAGCAGATGAATCAGAAGGTGGAGAGCATTGCCCCTCCTGCTGTAAGCAAAGACCAGGTTTGCAACCACCTGAAGAGCCTGAATATCTGTATTTGTATGTGTCCTGATGAGATGAATCCCAAAGTCCTGAGGGATTTGGTTAATGTAGTCACCCAGCCATTCTTAATGATACTTAAAAATTCATGGTGATTAGGTGAAGTCCCCTGTGTCTGGAAAAAGGTTAATATTGCACTTTTTTTTTAAGAAGGGTAAAAAAGGACAGCACAGGGGACCACTGATCCTTCAGTCTCCCTTCTGTGCCAGGGAAGATTATGGAACAGGTCCTCCTGGAAGGTATACTAAGACACATGGAAGAGAAGGGGGTGATACAAGATAACCAGTGTGGCTTGAACAAAGCCAATTGCTGTCTGTCTAACCCAGCCTCCTTATATGAGGAACCACTGATGTTATCTTTCTGGATTTCAGTAATACCTTTGACACAGCCGTCTGCGATCTTTCTCTCCAAATTGGAAAGATATGGTTTTGTGCATGGACTGTTCAATGGGTGAGGAACTTGTTGCAAGATCGTACCCAGAGAGTGGTGGTCAATGGCTCACTGTTCAAATGGAGATCAGTGACAAGTGGTTTCCCTCAGGGGTCAGTACTGAGACTGGTGTTGTTTTAATATTTTCCCCAGTGACATTGACAGGGGGATTGAGTGCACCCTCAGCAAGTTTGCAGATGGCACCAATCCTGTGTAGTGTGGACAACACCTCATAAGGTTCAACAAATCCTAGTGCAATCTCACAACTGAGTTGCGCTAACCTCCACTATCAGTAAAAGCTGGGGATGAAAGAACTGAGCACGAACCTGCTGAAAAATACTTGACCATACTGGTGGATGACAAGCTGAACATGAGCTAGCAGTATGCCCTCACAGTCCAGGAAGCCAGCTGTACCAACAGAAGCATGGCCAGCAGGTCAAGGGAGGTGAACCTGACCCTCTGTTCTGTGTTGGTGAGACCTCAGCTGAAGTACTGCATTCAGATCTGGAGTCCTCAGTACAGGTGAGACAGAGACCTGTTAGAGCACTTCCAGAGGAGGGCCACAGAAATGATTCAGGGGATGGAATACTTCCATGTGAGGACAGGCTGAGAGAGCTGGGGCTGTTCAGCCTGGGGAAGAGAAAGCTTCAGGGAAAATCTTGTTACAGAGGCAAGGATCATAATTTTCAGTGTTAATTTTTGTGACAGACACACACTTTTATGTATGGAATATTGGTAAGTCTGAGATAAGGACTGTCACTTTTCCAGAATAGGACAAAAAATGAAATAAGGAGAAATGACAAATTGAAATTACTCTCAAAGGGAGTAATGGTCTGTAACGAAGTTTACCTTGTTTGCCTTTGTCCTATGTTCCTGTAGTCCTGGAGACTAAATCGTATAGGAATTTAAAATAAAATCACTTCTGACTGCAATCTTTTACATCATGGTTCCATAATGAAGACTGTTAATGCATATTCTCATTTGAGAATATTGGTAAGAGTATACTATACAAAAGGTCAAGTTCTAAATCCATCAGTATATAGCTGATAAATGTTATTGGTACATTAGTCTAACATTTGATAAATGGTGCAGTATTCTGAGAATACAGTTGTGTTCCAGGTATATTTCTCTTTTTTATATGACACCTGAGCCCAATGAAAAATGATCACTGATCCAAAAGAACTTTGGTCAGACTCTCATTGACAGTCACTCAGAACACTCAGTTTTTCCTGGTACAATATTGACTTAGGGGAAAAAAAAATTACATGGAAAAAATATTTTACTGAAGAAAACAAGCTGAAGAATAGATTTTATTATTTATGGTACTTGATTTCATTTTGCATCTGTCCATTGTGAAATAAGCTTCACTTGATGTATCACATTTGTAAAAAAAAAAAAAAAAAAAAAACTAATAATGTTACTAATCTGATAAAGTTCTTGAAAAAGAAAGCATCTCAATAGGTAGAGAAGTGGTTAATTTTTAAATATGAAATATACTTTCAGGAGTCATTGTTCTTACTGGACTTGTGCTGAGAAAATTGAATGAGGAGTTATCCACAGAAATAATATCTACCTTTATTTTAAAGAGGAATTGCCAAGAATATTTGAAAAATAAGTAAATAAATAAATGCGTACATACATAATCTTTCAGAGGTACTCCCTCTCTACAAAATTCCACGAAACCCATCCTTTCCTCTTTTCAAGTTCTCCTAGCACATGTTAAATCAGTGTCATGACTGCTGTGTAGTTGTTTTAGAAGAGATATTTTTTGCTGTCAGAACTGGCTTGAAAGAAATTTTTTCTCAGCTATTTGGGGAAATAAAAATCTTCAGCTTTGCCAAAAAGGGACTTCAAAGTTTGGCCTACAGATGATGATGCGTATGTGCACTTCATATGTTGTAACTTCATTGCATTTCCTTCTCCATCTTTTCAAGTGATTTATTTTAAATGGCCTGCAACTAAAGAAATGAGGAATATCAGTGGAAAAAAAATAAATGAGCCTCTTTTAAATAAGCTTTGAATATCAAAGATGATGTGTTTATGGTGTGACAGATGACAGTGCTTACTTGTAGATTTCATTTAAAAGAAGCAAGCTGGTGTGAAAGTGTGAAAAAAGAAATATTAGGCTTTGGTTTTCTTATTGCACCAGTATTAACTGATTCAAGACTTCTGTAGTAATAATCACACAGCTTTCCCAAGAAAGTCATGAACGTTAGAATAAAAATAATGCAAAACTAATTTCTGTTTGGAAACATACAAAACACTTTCTGAGATAACCAAGGTTAAAAGCCTTAACAATGTTTTAAAAAAAAAAATAAGATGAAATACTTTCAGTCAAAAGTCTACAATAAGTGTGGCTAGATCTTTAAAAGATAAATTGCTCATTCTACGTTTATATCTACAGAAAGTTACTCAGAAAAACTAACCTTAAGTTATATTTTATTTTGTTTTAAGGATAATAAAGAATAAGTAAAATTGTATTTCTGAAGCTAATCTTCTTTTCATTACTAATGTAATTATTTTTGTCTTTCTTTCTTTTTCTTCCCCCGCCCCCCACTGGGGCATTCCGAATGTCATTTTGAACTGTGTGTTCACATGGATCATAACAAACTGCCATTCTTAAGTCTGAGTATTAATTCTTGATTATAGTACATCTGGGAATATTGGCAATATACAAACTGTAAAAAAAAAAAATTAAAAAAAAAAAAAAGGCGAAGGAGAAGAATGGAATCTACTTATATGTCCTGAGAAACATGCTTTTGTAAGCTGGGAAGAAACAAACAAAGAAAACCACATGTGCCTGAAATCTTGCCAGTATTATTTTAAAGCATAGAAATAAACATGTATGTTTTATTTCAGAAGGCACTGAATGGATTTATAAAAATGCTACTTTTGGAGAATGTAAAGGAAAAGGAAATATGGTAATAATATTTCCAGTTTTCCATACAGTTCTTCATACTGGACTACTGAATTCTATGTGTTGCATTTTATTCTACAGCTTCTGGCCTTTTTTTTGTGGGAGAGTGATCATTATAGCCTGATACTTTCCAACATTTCCAACCTTTCTTTAATATTGAGTCAAAATATTTGCTCTAAATCTTCCCTCTGATCTTAATTCATATAGATTTTAATACCATGATCTTTGATGCTATCTGAATTTAAAATATTTACATTTGAATTTCCTTCCTTATGCATAATTATGTAAGCTTGAAACAATTAACAAGTGGCTTACATTTTCTGTATTCTAGGTTCATATGCTTCTACTCTAGTGAAAATTAAGTTTTGTAATTCCCTCATGCTGTTGAGTCTTTCATTCTTAGATGCTGTTATTTCATAATCTTTTCTGTTGTTGTGTGTGTTTTTGTGTTTTGGTTTTGTTTTCAGAGCACTTTTCCATGCTTTTTCTTATTGATTTAAGTTAAAGAAACCATACTGTATTTAATTCATTTATCATGCCCTCCTATGTGAGTATTTTTTAATAAAATTATTATTAATAATACCAATAGATAAATCAGTAAAATGTAGGCAAGAAACTGTTTATTTGGCAAAGAAATTCTAGCTTCTTTTTGTTCACTTCTTATCAAACCAAAGGGTAAAAAAAATCTGCTGGCAAACTGTATATCTGTTTTGTTCTCATGATATGCAGGAAAATGGTAAATTCATGTTTACAGTCTTGCCTAAAATACTTTGTACCTTCATTTTAAAGTAATACACACTCAACTGGGATAAGCAATATAAAACAAAACAAACATATTCATAACTCACTAAAGTCTGTGTTCCAGGTAACACTGACAAGAAACATGCAGTTTTAATGAGTAGCAGAACCAATCAGCAAGTAAGTCATAGGTATTAAATGTAGCTTATTTCCAATATTTCACTAAATTTGTAGTTTGATGAATTTCAAAGTGGGTTATTTACATTATGCTTGGTATTACACACTTGTATTTTCTGGGGAAGGGACATTTTACCAGCATATATCTTTTCCATTAACACAAAATGAACTGAGACCTCAAAATATCTTTCTCTAACCTTTGACTATTTAATGGAGCTAAACTACACACTTAAATTGAGTTATCTTAGGAGTACACGCCTAAAATGTAAACTTTAGGGGTATATTTTTGTCCTTTTAACTTCAGCCTTATGAAAACTTGAATCAGTTATTCAAGTTCTTTTAGGTAGTACAACCACTTCTGTACACAGAGGAGTGTGGTCAATGGATGGCCAGTGACAGCTGATGTAATAACAAATTAAAAAATAGCAAAGGTGGAAGAGAGACAAAAACCCAAAATGACTCCTTATCTTCATCTGCATAGTTCAGGAATGAATGTGTATTCCAGGTGCCATATCTTAAGCTTAAACTAGAATTTCAGGGTCAGTATATAATATATATTAATTTATTCAAGTACTGAAATATCCTTGATGTTGTAAGGCATGACTGAAGATATCACACTTTTCCACGACTATTTAACAGTCAGCTTGACTGATTACAACTGCCATAAAATACAATATGTTGCTTCATCCTTAGAGTTACTCAATATAACTGGTTATTTTTAATGTATTCCAGAACATCTAGATTTCATTCTTTCTGTTTCATCAGTTCACTGATGGTAAAACTTTAGGTAAAGACAAAAACAAACAAACAAACCTATTTTAACCACTAGTAGTACTTCAAATACATCACTTTAAAAGAAGACTGAGATACGTTTTTCTTTTTCTTGACTGCTTTGTCAAAGAGTTTCTAACAGAATACATTTTGTGAGATTTTATCTTTCCTCTCAGGCAATTTGGCATTCCAAAAAAATGTGGGCAGCAGACAGATAAGTGGGAAAGTTGGCTGCCAAAACATGTTATGTTATTAAAGGAAAACTCATTGCATATTTTCATTATGAAATATACATGAATCATTAAGAGGAAGTACTAAGACAGTGTTCTGACATGCTGGAATTATATTTCACAGAAAGCAATGTGGTATTGGTGAAATATTTTCTGTGCTTTTTTTAGCTACTATAGATTCCTTGGTTTCCATGATATTTTCACAATTTCAGTGGCTTTGTGCTGTTTACCTGTTTTCCCAAAGATACTTTGTTGTATGGGAATATTTGTGCTTCATCTTGTGTATCCTCTTCTCTTTCACACAAAACAAATGAGAGAGGGTTTTTCAGTACCAAAAGAGTAAACTCTGTCTTAAGCACTGGCAGCTTACAAACAGAATTTGGAGAAGATTCAGGTGTAAGTTTCAGGTGATATTGAGAGGGAATAAAGATTTAATGGACATAAATGGGCATGCAATAGACTTCTGTAATTAAAAGGATGTTTTAAAGATATGAAACTACCTAAAACACTGTCCAAACAGGATGGATAGTAAGCACTGTTTCTGTGCTTGAACTCAGTATGGATTCTTCCATTTTGCTTATGTAGATTTTCTAATTAAACTCTAGAGTAGATAATGTATTTCATTTCTTTTTAAACTAGGAAAATAGTTGGTAGTAGTGGACAATGAAGTTATAAAATTAGGAGGTGTAAACAGAAAAGAATAATAGGTACAGAAATAGGAGGTAGTGAGAGAGGATGAATTAAGTAGGAAAGAGGGAAATAAGGGCATTTTCAGGCTATTTCTTTAAAATACAGTATGAACACAGGTTGCAAAAAAGATCGGAAGAGTAATGACCAGTGGAAGAACCTAGCAAGCTTAGTGAACAGAGAAAACACAGAAATGACTGCTACTTAAATCCTAAGAAAGGATGCTTACTGCATTGGTGGTCTGCATTCAGAAACAGGGTAACTCTCAACAGGAGGCCTTATGAAGGAAAATGGCCTATGGGCCATATTATGAAATGATGAGGAGAGGCTTTGGGTATGAAATAAAATGTATTATGAAGTGACCTATATAGTTTGAAGGAATGTACAAGAATAATTATAGAACGCCACCAAAAAATTGGGGACTGTGCAAGATGTATTATAAGATATTTAGTAGAGGAGCCACTGACATGTAAATATTCAAATCAAAGAGGAGGAAGAACATTTTGGGGGAGGAACATGTGTGGGAAAATAGAGGGAAGAGGGAAAGACATTAAAAAAAAAAACAAAAAAAAACCCAACTGTGTAAAGTCATATGTAAACAAGTAGCTGGCCAATACACTTGTATGGCTAGGTCCTGAATCTCATCAACACAGCCTTACCTATCTTCTGAGTAAACTACATTTATAACTTTTGCCGGGTAAGAAACTCTTTAATATCTCTGCATGAACATGTATGGAGGTCTGAGTGTCAGCCACTGGATGGAGACCAGGGGTCAGAGAGTTCATGATACCAACAGTTGGAGATATCATAATGCGAGGATATTTTGCAGGTACATATTCTAGTAAGTGATCAATAGTGAATATTGATCCAGAATAGCTGGTGAATAGGACAAACGACCTGGGAGACAAATACTGAAGTGTTCACAAGTCTATGATAGATACTGGGGAGAGAAAAGGACCTGTGGACTGGCTACCAGAGGAATGGGGAGGTCTGCACTATTGTCAATAGGTTTGCAGGCTTGTTACTGGTTAGACTGTAAGTCTGAATCAGCTATCAGAGATACCTATTTGAATATGGGCTTGTCTGTGTACAAGGCAACTGAAAGACAAGGGTATGTATTGCCCAGTTACTGGGTAGACTGAGTGTCTGAAGGCAATTACTGAAGAGTTGTAGTGTGTGTATCTGTATGTGTGTTTATGTGTTGGCATGTTGGTATTCATTGGTATCTTATATGGGTCTGTGAATACCAGTGACTAGAAAGAGGGTGATGAGCAGAAACGTTAAAGGTTCATAAACTCAGGTGACTCAGATATACTCAGGCATACTGAAATACAAAGACAGATAGATACTGGGTAAACTGAGTGCCTGAGCCAAGTTGCTGGGCTGAGGTATGCAGTATGCACTATATGAATGGGCATATATTAACCACTAATGAGCTTTCATTCTGATAAATCAGTAAGAGGAGCAAGATAAGGCCGATGATGCTGTCTGTGTTTATGTGTGTGCTGAGTGTTTTCTGCCTGTATTGATCCACATCGTTGGCCACATTTATGTGTATAAATTCAGTGAGCATGACTGCTCAAATTGCTTAGTCTCTCCGTTCGTTTTAACAAGGGACAGGAAACTGTGGCAGCCTTGCCAGAGGTAACTGATAACAGAAATTGGATTAAATGTTAAAAATGAAAAATAATATAGGGAAGGAAGAAAACGTGGGATATGATACTATGGAAGAAAGGAAGACAAAGTATGGTCTATAAGTGAGGAGAAGGAAACATGAGAGAGAGAGAAATTACTTTTGGCAATATTCAAGAGGAAAGAAGGAAAGCTAGAGATGCAACAGTATTGTAACTGAACAGTGCTAGGGAAGAAAGGATGTGTAAGGCTCTAGTTTTCTTAGGTACAAGACCAAAACATGACATGATATATATAAAATTCATTGGTTTTGGTAACATACTTCTCTTTAAAATATGACTATGTATTCTGTTTTCTGGTAATAATTAAGTAACATTACACACCTGCCCAAACTCCTGTCTGTCAATCTAGCTATTAAATCAGATGCTGAATTACTGTGCCAGTTGTTTAAAGGGGATCATATGTTTAGACTAGTCCTTAGAAAGATAAAATTATGGAATTGTTCATTTTGAAGTGATCTAAGTATTAATGCAATCAAAAATCTAGTTATGAGTAGCTGGAATAAGTCATAAATTGTCAATTGTGGAGAAAAAATAATGCACATATTTTAAACAATCATCTCTTTATTAAACAACAATGCTTGTAAAGTTAGTTTAAATCCTAGTCTCTGAAAAGAATATGTCTTATTAGAAGAACAAGACACCACAGATTATAAATACAGCATGGTTTGTGTTATGTACTTGATGCAGTCTCAACACTAGTATCTCTTATGAGTGAACATGCACCAAAAAAAACCACCACACATACACATACACACACACAACCAAAAAAAAACCCACCAAAAACAAACAAAAAAAACCCAAGCCACACTGCTTTTTACGGAGTATATACAAAATTTCACACTGAAATCAAATGAAGTAAGCCTCATGATCTTGTTTTGTCTTTTGTGCAAACAATTAGAACATCTTTGTATAAACGCTATTTATATATTTTCCTTCCTATACTGCTGTGAAAAGTGATTGCTTTTGAGCACAGATCTGAAAACTCCTAATTATCAAATGTTCTACTAGGTTATTTCTTGCATCTCTTACTCTGCATCTTCAATTCCTAAGAATTACTTCCACATAAGGCTCATCTCAGCCTCAAGAGGTCTACTTGCTAAAATGTTTTCATTTTACTTGCTGAACTAAATTCATATATTTCTTGATGTGGTCGCTGATATACATTATCTAGCTCTCTCTCAAAACTCCTCATCTTCGTGATACGCTACACATGGTAAGAGTATGATACGATATGGGTACCATATTCTGAGTAACTCATAGGGTGATACAAAATATGGCATTGAAATATTTTATCCTATTTTTCCTGATGTAAGTATTAATAATACACGTGCATTCTGCCTCTAAAAATCAAGATTTATAGAAAAACGTGTTACAGTAGGAATAGAATCATAGAATCATAGAATCGCTAACATTGGAAAAGACCCACAGGATCATCCAGTCCAACCATTCGCCCTTCATCAATGGTTCCCGCTAAACCATGTCCCTTAACACAACATCCAAATGGTCTTTGAACACCATCAGGGTCGGTGACTCCAACACCTCTCTGGGCAGCCCATTCCAGTGCCTGACCACCCTTTCAGAGAAGTAGTAGTTCCTAACGTCCAGCCTGAATCTTCCCTGATGCAGCTTGAAGCCATTCCCTCTTGTCCTATCACTAGTCACCCGAGAGAAGAGGCTGACCCCCAGCTCACTACAACCTTCCTTCAGGTAGTTATAGGGAGCAATGAGGTCTCCCCTGAGCCTCCTCTTCTCTAGATTGAACAATCCCAGCTCCTTCAGCTGCTCCCCATGAGGCCTGTGCTCCAGACCCCTCACCAGCTTTGTTGCATTCCTCTAGACACGCTCCAGGGCCTCGATGTCTTTCTTACAGTGAGGGGCCCAAAACTGGACACAGTACTTGAGGTGCAGCCTCACCAGTGCTGAGTACAGGGGAATAATTACTTCCCTGTTCCTGCTGGCCACACTATTTCTGATACAAGCCAGGATGCCATTGGCCTTTTTGGCCACCTGGGCACACTGCTGGCTCATGTTCAGTCTAGCGTCAATCAACACCCCCAGGTCCATTTCCTCTACACAGTCTTCCAGCCACTCTGCCCCAAGCCTGTAGCTTTGCCTGGAGTTGTTGTGGCCAAAGTACAGGACCTGGCACTTGGTCTTGTTGAATCCCATCCCATTGGCTTCAGCCCAGCTATCCAGCCTATCCAGATCCCTCTGTAAGACCTCACTAACCTCAGGCAGATCAACACTTCCAGCTAGCTTGGTGTCATCTGCAAACTTACTGAGGGTGCACTCAATGGCCTCATCCAGGTCATCAATAAAGATATTAAACAGGACAGGCCCCAGCACTGACCCCTGGGGAATACCACTCATGACAGGTCGCCAGCTGGATTTAACTCCATTCACCACCACTCTCTGGGCCCGGCCCTCCAGCCAGCTCCTTATCTAGCCAAGAGTGTATCTGTCCAAGCCACAGACTGGCAGTTTCTGCAGGAGAATACTGTGGGAGACAGTGTCAAAGGCTTTGCTGAAGTCTAGGTAGACTACATCAACAGCCTTTCCATCATCCACCAGATGGGTCACTGGATCATAGAAGGAGATCAGGTTGGTCAAGCAGGATCTGCCCTTCGTGAACCCATGCTGGCTAGGCCTGATTCCCCCCAAAAATAACTTTTTGTTCTTAGTTACCAGAATAATTTTGGGTAGGCTCTATAGATTGTGTCTATATAGCACTTCAGCATTTCTTTCCTTCTCTCTTAGCTGCGAGCAAGGTCTTTGAAAAGTAGAATCCTTACCTTCTAGAGTGTCATAGTGGAGTTATTTCACTGTACCAAATCAGCAACCCGAACTAGTTATGTTCACTAAATACATTATGCATTATTTATACATTATACTGGCATTTAGAGTCAAATCATAGAATCATAGAATTGTTTGAGTTGGAAGGGATCCTTAAAGGTAATCTAGTCTAATTCTTCTGCGATAAGCAGGGACATCTACAACTACAGCAGGTTGTTCAGAGCCTGGTCCAGCCTGACCTTCAGTGTTTCCAAGGACAGGGTATCCACCAAATCTCTGGGCCATGAACCATATTGTTTCAATTCAGTCTATATATTTTCCATAATATATACAAAATGCCCTAGATTCTCATGGCCCCTTAGATAGGCTGTAAAACATGATGCAGCTCAAGTCTGCATGCCTTAGCTCCAATAATCACATAGCACAATTACAAAAAATGCTCCAGCACCAGAATCTGAAGAATCCTGTGTTGACTGGTTATCCTGTGCTATCTTTTCACCATCCTTAGTCATGTTTAACCTGAACAGCAAACTGCAGGATCCTCTCAAGATGTAATAAGGGTCATCTGTATAATCACAGCCTTCACAGCTCACTTCAATTTGTCCCAAATGAAGTGAGTAGAAGATGTCATAGTCATCCCAGTCTTTGTTGTAGCGCTGAGCAGCCTTGTGGATACGGAAGCACCCAGCACTGCCTCTGGTGAACAGAAGCTGAGGGACCACAGCCTTTCAAGGTGCCGTGGTATAGCGGTCCCTCTGCAGAGTGAGTATCTGCATGTCCCACAGCAGGATCCTCTCCAGCTGGTTCTAGCCCTGTGTGGGGCCAGCAGCAGTGCAGAAGAGCAGGAAGAGTGCAGCACCAGCCCTGTCAACCACCATGACAGCTCTAAGGCATGTCCACCCAACTCAATGCTCTTTCTGACACATTCAGAAATACAAAGACTCTTGGGCTAAATCACAGTTGTATATTCTGTACCACAAGAACCTGAGAAAGAAAAGTATACAAAAATATGACTGGATCATCAAATTCTTTTTATTCCAGTACAATGTGTTGAAGTGTAATTGCACTAACTAAAACCTTTGCACAAAAAGCAGTTTATCATATGTGACCTGAGATCATTTTTCTTGACCACTAAATACACAAGCTTTGCACAGTTTCAGTTGTTATTATAGGAGGTTTTCAGAACTTCTAAGTTATGATTTCCAGGAAAGAAAAAAAAAAAAAAAAAAAAGACTAAATCATAGTTAAAAGTGACACTGAGATCAAGAGACAAGGGTCTGTGATGGTTGAACATTTCAGGTGGCATAATGTCGCTATGCATTTTTTTTCATGATGATGTGACCTATGCAATCTGAACCATACTGAAGCCTTATTTTATTTACTTCATTCATTAAAAAAAAAAAAAAAAAAAAAAAAGTAAAAGACATAGACTGTGAAGGATTGGAAGCATAAGTATTAAACTATTTTATAAACCACTTTACTTCCCCCCCCCCCCCCCCTTTTTTTTAAAAAAAAAAAAAAAAGGAAGAAATTATATTGGTATATAAGAACACTAGTTGGAAAGATTTTTTTTTTTTTTTAATTTACAGTTTAACTAGATATGTTTTAGCTTAAGAATTTTCTGGAAATCAACTATGTATGGCAGGCACATAGAAAAGACTTCAATTTTTAAGATTAACATATTTTTAACAAAGTCATGAAAACCATATGCTGTACGCAAATTTACATGTACATACACATTCCTCCTTGTGTATGTACGTATTTCAGTATTACTTTAAGACTTTTGATTTTATTTTAATGAATATATTATCAAAAAATATTATGTCCAATTCATTGTTACTCTGATTATTATGTGTATGTATGATTTTCCTTTGTTTCAAACTTGTGGATTTTTATTTATTTATTTATTTATTTTGTTGAAGCAATATATTGCATTGCTAATTTAAAGATGGTTTGATTCTTGACTATTTTGTTATTGTAATGTATCTCTTTTAGAATGGCATCTTCTTCCTCTTTTTCAAAAGTAACACAAGAATGGGAACTTGGAAAATTTTTAATAGTCTAGCCTCTTAGGAAGTCTTCTTTTTATTTATATGAAAGGGATATCTGAGTATTCATGTACTTATTTATAACTATTAATCATGGCTAATTTTGAAAAACTGATTCACTCAGTGTTAGTATTTGTGCTGATCAGTATCTTTGTTTAGTCAGAGTAACTTGCATTGACTTTAATTGTTTTTGAAGTGTCTTAAGTTTTAAAATCTTTTTATTTCCTTTATTTACTAGTAATTATATTTTTTACACGTCTCATAAGTAGACTGTTGTCTATAGTATTATTATTTTCAAAGGTAAATTATTTAAATAAAATAATATAAGCATGTAAGTTATGGAAAAATAAAGAAAAAAAAAAATACTCCTGTCTATGGCTTCACTGTTTCTGCAATAGGTCGTATGAAATTCATACATGAATTATGTAACTTTTTTTTTCATGGTAACATTCACATGTTTGTTAGTATGGCACTTTGTCAATTCAGAAGATATAAGGCCACTACTTATGGGGCATTAGTTTTATTTATAGGTAAGACAGCCCTAAATATACTTCCATAGTCAGCTTCTCTGCAAAAAGACTTGCTCGTGTGCAAAGGATGCCAACCTGAAGCTACATGCTTCATTAGATAAACAAATATCTGTCTATACCTTTGAGTACAATACAGTCAAATAATGTTTTTCTACCCTATGTCTCTATTCTTCTTCTCTTTCTCTCCTTTTTTCTTTCTTCCTCTCTCTTTCTCTCTCCTTCTCCATAAGTTTCTGTCTGATTTCGTGGTATTATTTTTTCAAAGTCACTTGATTTCAAAATGATCATTTAGCCAAAACAATCATAATGTACCTGAGAAATCTCTTAATGGTTTTGTTAAAAAATAGGAATAAAAATAAACAAATTGAATATTTTAAGAATATGAATAAATATTTCTCAAAATCAGTTATTTTTTTGCTCTATAAATTCCTTATTTTTCAATATTTCTGCCAAGTTTTCTCAATTTTGCAAAAAATTATTTTAATCTTTTATTCATTTTAGAAATTAATAATATCCTAGGAATATCTATAATGTATGCTTTCTGCTAAACTATTTCTCTTTGAACACTTTATTGATTGTTTCAATGACTTCATCAAGATTTTAAAGCTTCTTTTAATGCAAACTTTGTATGTCTGAAAACAACAGTAGAAATAGCTTCAAGAAACAGAAATAAAATGTCTTGTGATACCATATTTCTTTGCATCATAAAGCTATATAAAGTATACTATGAGTTCAGTTCTGCAAATGTCCTCCATACTAGATCAGTAGCATAGTTAGCATTGCTTGGATGTTGGATGTCCCATTAGGCCATCATTAAAAAGTTCAAATGAAGTTTGTCAAAACACAGAATTAAAAAATGTTATTTCATTTCTATCAGCCAGATATTAGCAAATGACCTATCAGTCACAGGCATAAAAACATTGTATCAATCAAAGAATGGTAAATTAAAACTTGTGTGTGTGTGTGTGTGTGTGTGTGTGTGTGTGTGTGCACATTAGAAACCAATGGAACATAGGAGAAGAACATACTTCACAAAAAAAATATCTACCAACTACTTGTACACAGAGTTGTTTGTGAGATATTAAAGAATTAATAATATATATTCTTTTCAGTTCAAGCTATGTAATGCTTTTAACAGATCCCATGGGCTTTTATAAGTTTTCTGCACTTCAGTAATATAAGCTTGAATGCTATATCAGAAATTCTGTGAGGCTTTGGACCTGAAACACAAGGAGAACAACTATATAAGTCACCTTGTTGCCAGAACTTCCAGAGGAAGTGTGATGGCTTATGCAACCTGGTATACATAGTATAACTAACTGGTAGACAACATCTTTTTTTCAGAAAACTTACACATTCCATAATGAGTTTCAGATCTATGTAGAAAAAAAATAGAATACATTAAAACTGTATTTTTTTTTAAACAACACAAAATATCTTTTTACATAACATAAAGTAAATGACAATGATTTAATATGAAAATAAATAATGATTGCAGGACTGGAGCCTGCTATTTTGTCTACATGTACCTATTTCACTGTCTTGTGTAAATATATGAGTCTTGAACCACATCTGTCAAAAGTCCAAAAGTCACTAAGCTTTGAAGTGAAAGAACAGAACATTCATTTGTACCAGATTTCATCAGGAATTCATTATTTTAACACATGTGTATAGGGTAAACAAATAGTTTTACAAGCTGAAAGAGGAAGACAAAAAAATCCACAGCCATGAGGAAATTATTTTTATATTAAAAGGCAAGAGCTATTTAAAGTTAATGCATAATTAATGCCAATAATTTGTATCCCACTCAGAAACCATAACATGACCTAAATTATAAACACATTTTAATTGCCTCTAAATTCCATACCTCTGAAGACTATAAAGTCTAGGGGTATATGCTCTTGAGATTTAGTTATAAGTTGTTAGGCTTTTAAGTAGCAAATATATTCCCTATAAAAAGTATTGTTGCCAGAAAAATACTATATATAAATCATAAGACATTTTGATATAGTAAACAATAAGATGAACAAAAGAAAAACAGATTACTTAGAGAAGCATTGCCATATTTATAATGTAAACTGACTAAAAAGGTCTTATGTAATTGTCATTGTTTCTTGAATTAAAACTTCAACAGTTTTCAGATAATTATATTTTCCGTATTCTGATTCAATTGTTTTTCTTTTGTTGTTGTTTTGCTTTGTTTTTTTTTGTTTGTTTGTTTTTGTTTTTGTTTTTTTAATCTGAACTCTATTTTCTGGTGGATTGTTCTGTGGCTGGTTAGAATCATCTTTGCTATGACAGCCAATGTTTTAAAGATTCTGGCTATCTAAAAGCCAATATAAAATTTTACATTTGTTTTTTTTTTTTTTTTTTCAGATTTACTTACATGTATATATACACATACATAATATATGTGTATATATATATATGTAAGTAAATATACATGTACAATGTATGTATATGTATATATATATATGTATGTATATATACATACATATGTATGCATATATATGTAAGTAAATCTGAAAAAAACAAATGTAAAATAATCCCCATCATCTTCCCATGATTTTATATTTGATAAGTAATTAAAACAAAAGTGCAACACCACCTGTACTTAACACGTCACCTCCCAGTTTCTTCATCTCAGAAGAAAATGTGTCTTCTAGGCAGACATTTAAGAGTCAAGTGGGCTAGTGTTTTGCTGAGACCAGAGACTGGTTACATGCTGTAATTTCTAGTTAAATGTGGTCTGCAGATTTCTGTCTGAAGCCCACCGACAGACAACTTTTAACTATATTTGCTTAAGTAAAAATAGTTTTGATTAAGCAAATTTAATAAACCTTTATGAATTGACTTTTTAGAAGAAAGAATAGACATATAAAAAACGGAGAGGAGGAGTTATGTATGTATGTATTTCAAAGTTTGAATCACAGCACTGTTCTTAATGAACAAAAGAAAAATAGAAGTAACATATACATATATATTCTTATTTGTGTCAGGATTGGTTTTCTCACTGATAATACATTTTGTTTAGGTGACATCAGTGTTGGGTCTTGAGTAGTTGTCTAGATAGTTGATCATTATCAGTGTCTAAATAAGAAGACTCTTCAGGTAGAAAAATTAAGCTCTAGAGTAAATAGTTTAGTTTTATCTATCCCAAACTAAAATAAAATTCCAGTTCAAATATAATCTTTATTTTTATATTGTCATTGAAAAACTGTAAACAATGGAAGTGATACTGTTCATATTAAAACATAAGCATTTGACTCTCAGACTCTCAGAATTTATTATTTGCCTGAGGACTCATTATTTTAGAAAATAGTCTTAGCTATTATACAAAAGTTAGTGGCTCTTTGGATAAAATGGATTTCCGGACAATGGACTTGTAAACTAAGTAATCTAAGTACAACTGGCTAAATATGATGTGCAAGTACATATATATATCACATCTCAAATCAAGAGGGAAGCACATGGTCCTTGATAAGAGGCAGCTCTGATGCAGTTTAAAAGCCATTGTCATTGTCATTTTAGCAAAGACTTCAGTGGGATCAACTCTGGAGCAGAAGCTTACTCTACAAAGCCACCAGAGTTTGAAGCCTAGCCCACAGCAGGCCTATCTGTCTCCTTTGTGAAGGGCTTTGACCACTTTCTGGATCTCCACAGTCTTGCCAGCATTTAAAGTTTAATCCCAAACACACTGTAATATTTCACACTGAAAATCAGATAAGTTAGAGGAAGAAACTAAAAGCAACATTCATTAGAATAATTCCAAATAAATTGTATCTGATGGTAACTGAAATTTCCTTCAGATGATTATACACAATTGCACATGAGCTCTTCTGAAAGTAAGGGCTCCAACCTACCCAGCTCCCTCTGTAGGGCCTTCTTACACTCAAGATCAGCATTACCCCCAACTTGGTGTCATCTGCAAACTTACTAAGGGTGCACTCAATCCCTCATCCAAATAATCAGTGAAGATAATAAACAAGATGAGTCCCCAGTACCAACTCCTGGGGAGCACCACTCTTGACCGGTCATCAGTTGGACTTAACTCCATTCACCACCACTCTCTGGGCCTGGCCATCCAACCATTTTATTTACCTTTCAAAGTGTGTGTCACAGAGTTATCTAGATAGATCTGTGCCCATGACAGGGGGGCAGTAGGCTCGCAACCCCCCCCCCCCCCCCCCCAGCTTCCCAAGAAAAAAAACGGAGCAGCGGCAACGATCTAAGAAGGAGAACTTATTTTACAAACTACGATGCTGGAATGCAAGATGACACAATATAATACAATCTAATTGGAATTAAGGATCATAAATCAAATGAAATGAGAGAGAGCGAGAGAGCGATAGAGAGAGAGACAGTGATTGAGAGAGAGAGTTTCCGAAACCGAAAGCCCTACTTGATGAAGGCGCACGGCTTGGAAGCACACCCACTCCTCTCCCTGGCAGCAAGCGAAAGTGAAAAAGACCGTGTGCAACCAGATGACGTATCTTCCACGATGTATCTTCCTTCTCTGACCATGAGGTCCTCTGGGATACGTAGTTCTTCTCTTTTGTCCATGATGTTATGATGTGGAATACCAATAGCAAAGTTACAAAACCATGACGGTGCGTAAGTGTTCAAGTCATGGGCTGCCAATTTCTCCAGGAGAATACTGTGAGAGACAGTAAATGCTTTGCTGAAGTCTAGGTAGACTATGTCAACAGCCTTCCCCTCATCCACCAGCTGGGTTACCTGATCATAGAAGGAGATCAGGTTGATCATGAAGGACCTGCCCTTCCCAAACTGATGCTGGCTGGGCCTGATCCCCTGGCTGTCCAGCACATACTGTGTGATCTCCTTCAAGATGATCTGCTCCATAACTTTTCCTGGCACTGAGATAAGGCTGACAAGCCTGTAGTTCTCTGGAAATCTTCCATGCTGAAAAAAATTGCACCCATGGATTCCTTCAAGGAGGATTTTAAGTATCTGTCATTTAAATATATTAAATCGTGCTGTAGGAAACTAAACAACTACATGCTTGTCAATATTATTTATTAAGTGCAGGAGAGAATAACAATCTCTTCAGTAGAGGACATATGCTTCAATTTTACCTGAGAAAGAAAAAAAAGAAGCATGGCAGGATGAAATGAGATTCTTTGAAATATAGTTAGTTTAGAATTAAAACAAAACAAAAGACAATTTTCTCTGTTCTTTCATCTGTGCATATGTTTTTCAATTTGAATTTCCTGTAGTTATTAATATGTATATTTAAATTGAATTATAATTTTCCTCTAAAACACAAATGCCTTGTTTTTATTCAGAATCTGATAGATATTCCTAAACTGAAATATGGTAAGAGAGTTCACATTAATTTAACCTATTTTTAGTGTGTACAGTTATGCTCCATTTAAGAAACAGAATCTGTATTAAATTCTGTGTTTGAAATACACTAGTAAAGGCTTTGAGCAGCTATGATTTACAGTTAATGTATAAATAAGGCAATGAAACTTTTATATATATATATATATATTAAAAACTTTTCTGTCAAATAAAATTCCAACAAATTTAGTTTATTCATTATTTTCTTCAGCTTTTGTTTGCAAACTATTTCCACACAATATCCTCTATTTCAGCCTATCCAAATGAAAATATGAAATCATTTGAAAATTTAATATATACCCTTTTAAGAAATCATTTTCTATCCTGTATCTTATAGACAAAGGTAATAAATACCATTCAGGTTAGCATTTATTAATGTATTACTGGAGACTAAGAATTCATCATACACAGTATTAGTCACAGTATTCTTTAACTCATGTGTCTCATTATAATTATTAAACAATTCAACAGAAGAGGTGGGAAGAGGGTTTACATACTCTCCCTTCTTGTTCAGGTTACAGACTGAATGAAACAGTTTGTGAGAATTATAGTCACTGTAGAAGATCTGGGCAGGGATGAACATGGCATGTAACAGTGAAACTGAAAAATTATAGGTTCCTGATGGACTGCCCTCTGTGACTTAAAATTTGCGAATTTTGAATACTGACTGGCTACTGAGTAATCTATTACATGCAGGTGCCAGGTCACTACACTATGAACTGCAGACATCTAAAAGTCCTTTTAATAACAAGAAGACAGGGGAGAATAAAAAATATCACAATACAATACAGGAGAAAGTACTCAATATTGATTACCTTTCTGAAACCTTTTCAGAAACTATTTTTTTCCAGATAATTTTTGTATCCACCTATACTGGATCTTACATGGTAAGTCTGTGGTGATGAGGGTGCCTCTGGAGTGGCCTCTGTAACAAGTTGAGCAGCTGTCCCATGTAAAGAGAATAAAAAAAAATGGTTTGGATTGGAAGGGATCTTAAAGATCCACTACTTCCAACCCCTGCCATAGGCAAGGACACTTTTCTTGGTTGCCTAAAGCCCCATCCAACCTCACCTTGAACATTTCCAGGGATTGGGTGTCCTCAACTTCTCAAGGCAACCTGTTTCAGTGCCTTACTACTGTCATTGTGAAGAAATGTTAGATGTTAGGTAACCCTGTTCCATCTGGCTCCAGAGATGTATTAATGGACAAAGCTGAATCAATGACTCAGATGATGGTTGTGCCTTTGTGAGAGCACTGTTAAGAAAAGGAAAAATGCTGTGCCACAGCAGCAGGGAGAGGAGTGAGAAAATGTGAGACAAACAGTTCTGCAGGCACCAAGGCCAGTGCTGAATGAGGGCAGGAGGTGCTCCAGGCACATAGCATACATAAATTCCCTGCAGCCCAGGAGAGGCCCATGGAGGAGCAGACTGTCACCCTGCAGCCCATGGTAACTACAAGGAGCACATCTCCACATGCAGCCATGGAGTAGCCCACAGTGGAGCTGGCGGATGTGGCCTGAAGGATTTTGCAGACCAAAGCAGTCCATGTTTAGAGCAGTCTGCTCCTGAAGGGCAGCACACCATGATATTGCCCAGACTGGAGCATTTCTTAAAGAACTACAATCTGCTGGAAGCCTACACAGGATTAATTCAGAAAAAAACAGCATCCCGTGAGAAGAACTTCATCCTGGAGCATAAGGAAGTGACTACAAAGGAGTGGCAGAGACAATGCATTATGGGCTGATTATAACCTCCATTCACCTGCACAGCTAGAGAAGAAGTGGTGGAAGTGTGTGGTGGAAATGTGGTTGGAAAAAGGTGCTTTTATTTTGCTTTTAGTTCTCTCTGCTCTTGTCTTTTATCCATAGGCAGTAAATCTCCCTTATGCAGAGTGTGTTTTGCCAGTGACAATAAACAGTGAATATTCTCCCTGACCTTATCTCAACCCATGAGTTTTTTCATCATATTTCTATTTCTCCTTATATGTTTGAGGAGATGGTGCTAGAAAGCAGCATGGTGGTGCTGAGCAACCTACTGATGTGAAACCCTCCACATAAATCTGGTATTTGTTTCCTTATTCTTGTTAAGGAAAATAATAATAATTCAAACTTCGAATGGCTACCACAGAACTCAGAACTAACACAGAATTTTCACTTGATACAATTTGCACTACTTCAGATCACCAAACAATTGAACTTACGGCTTATAGTGAAATTAACACTACGTATAATTCGGCATTTGCTCCTTCTGCACATGCACTTATTTGAAATGCTTAAATTAGGACTTTGTCTGGTTTTTTTTTTTTTTTTTTTTTTTTTTTTGGTTGGTTGTTTTTTTTTTGGGTTGGTTGTTTTCCTCTCTGAATTTCAGGAAATATACAGTTTCACTTGTGCAGTGTCACTAAGAACAGATTTGCCCTCTAGACATGCCAGAATCTCTGCACTGACTTTAAAAGGCACTTGATAAGAGTTCACCCATGTTCAGAAGTCTTAGTTAAGCGCCTGAAGTTTAGTGAGATTAATCTGGGCATAAATAAGATACTTGAAAATAGGCTTCCCCTGTGGGAGAAAAAAACATGTTATGATAAAAAATAATAAAAAACAATTTAGTGTTCTGCTCAGTATATTGTTTATAGGCAAAGAGGATGCAAAACTTATATCTCTGTAACAATTAAGACAAAATTTTATTGTTACCATAGTGGAAATTTTTACAGTATAATTCACTAATTATCATTAGTCTATATTTCATTAATACAAAATAATAATGAATTTAGAACATGTCTATATGAAAAAAAGTCACAATAATATTCAAAAGACAAAAAATGAAAAGCTCACAGTTTCTATTTCTTATGTCTGAGTTTGGTTCAATATTCTATTACTCCTCTTAGTCTTAAAGTCAATACATTTGGCTTCTTTTAGAGATTAATTTTAAGTGATGTAAGAGCACAACTGCCATCTCCAAGAGCCCCAGCTCAGTACTGCTCCTGTCCAAATGCTGGAGTTCTGCCTTGTGCCCAGAGTCTCCATCTATACTAAGGGACACAAAGGCCAATCAGTGCTGCCTTTAGCAGAACCCCACAAGGCTTCACACACCATGCTAGCACCGACAGCCCAGTCCCCTCCTCCTACCTGGCTGAAAAGGCAGCAAGTCCCTGGTGCAGGCACACTCACATCTCTAGACTCGCTAGCACATACACACACTCGCAGGTGCCTAAGCAGTGGCACAGACTTTCTGCCCACCTAAAACCCTGCTAGATCCCTCTCATCCACTCCACAGGTTTCCTACCTGCCAACTGCTCCAGCATGGGGTTTGCCATGCACATTCCACATACATGGTTTGATGTAGACATAGCAAGAGAAGCTGGGACCAGGCACGTGGGCTGTGGCCTGCTCCAGATACTGGCATGGAGCCTTCACTCGCCTCACTCAGTCCCAAGCCCCAGCAGCTTGTTTGAGGAACAGAGCCCCCAGTCACTGCAGCAGATGAAGCTGCGATCCCAATGGCTCCAGTAGCTGGCACCTCAGGCTGGGGTGACCTTACCCCCAGTCTTACTCCAGCAGATGGCATCTAGTCCACTCATACAGATTCCCCCAGTAGCTGGCACTCTGGATTCAAAATCTCAAGGATGCTTCTTAGATCCAGAGAGCTATGGCACCTCTCCAGCTAATGAAACAAGGACCTTCACTCACTCCAGTGGCTGATACTGTCCTTCAGCATGCACTTACAGATAATGCTGTAAGTTGCCAGCCTCTGGAGTCCTTCCAGTCTTTGCTGAGGGGAATATGACAATAGTTTTTGTTTTCTGCATCAGTATCCATGCAGGGTCATTTCTATATGTTTGTTAATTCACCTCTACAACTTTTTCTTTCCTCACTGCTCTGCTGCAATGTGTTATATCCAATTATATATCCAATTACTATATACAGGGTGCCCTTTACATATGTTAAATATATATATATATATTGTTCTCCTTGTTAACCCTAAAACTAGTTTTGTTCAGCTGGGAGTCTTCATTCCTTTAAGCAATCATTGGTATGTTGCTTATAGTTTTGTCTCCAAGCCTGTGCCCCAGATCTTAGCAACCCATGCCTGAGCTCCTCTAAACCACTCAATGTCCTCCTTCTCAGAGCCTCTGCTATTGTACCGAACCTCCATTTTTCTACACCATGACAGATTGCCAGAGCTGTACTTATCTCATCCTATGCAGTATTACATCTTATTACTATTATGTATAAATTTGTTGTTTATACTGCACAAGGATATGCATTCTCTCCCCTTTCCCACTTCAGCTGACTGAGTGAACAGCTGTGTAGTACTTAGCTGCCTTCTGTAGGGTTAAACCACAACAGCTACTGATACCTATACTGCCATATGCTTCTCATAACGCACACACAAAAGAATTACAAAAAGGACTACGCACTCCTCATACTCCTCATCTTGATCTTGTGTTCAGCTTGTAAAGTTCACTTCAATCTGTTTGAGCATAGGACAAACCAAAAGCCATGTGTCCCATCTCCACTGAATTGATGTGTAAGAGGTCAGAAAGAGCAACAGCTTTTTGAAGATTGATTAATAAAGAACATGATGATGAGCCTAAGTTCAGTAAGTATGCCATGATGGCTGACTAATTTATCAAATCTAATATCATTTAGCAAGAATGGATCTAGAAACATTTTCACTGTGAATAAAAGAATAAATGGATATGGAACTTTGCAAAAAAACTCTTTTCAAATGCTAGTGGGATGAGTGAGCAATAAGGACTTTTTTTCTTTTCTTTTCTTTTCTTTTTTTTTTTTTTTTTACTTGTTTTTACCCCTACTTTTAGTCTTGAATCTTTAAGGGAAATAAAATCTTTTTGAAATTTACACTGTAGGTTTTTAATGATTTTTTTTTTAATATTTTTTTCCATGTATTTAATGTACTTATTTAACATCACTCCTAAAACTGATGAAGACCTGAGATAGTGTCTCTAGCTCTTCACAAAACAATCATTTGTGGGAGAAAAATAGCAGTTATTTTATATTCTCCAAACCAGTGTAATTTCTTCTTTCAAATTAAAAATAAGATAAATATGTATGTATATTTCAATAAAAAACTTATGTTTCTTAAACTTATTTGTATCAGTCACACATTCTTTAGGTATGGATTATTATTTAAAGGAAACTAGACTTATCAAGTTTTGTTTGTTTGTTTGTTTTTCTTTTTTTTTTGGAAGTAGTACAGTTGGAGACATGATTTCTATTTACATCTTCTAAAACGCTGAAAAGAGCATAGATTATATAATTCTTAACTGAAGACTGAAACACACAGAGCATTTTTACATCATACTTTACGGTCTCTTTGATCATGAAAACAGCATCATCCCCAGAGCGCAAAAGGTGTCATCTGATTCACATATGTGGTATCACTGTGTTTTTAAAAACGCTCACCATTAATTTATCTTAGGGAGTACAAATAGAGAGCACCCTGCTTTTGGCTGGATTAATGTTTGCCCCAAAATTGCAACAGCTCCAGATGTCCCACAAATGTAATATTAGTCCTATACTGTGCAGAATGCATTTTCTCAGTCATATGGCATGCAACTCTCTCTCAGTTTCCAGTATCTTTTTTTTTCATGTGTACACAGTTTCTTTGATATTGCTCCTAACTTCACTTTTGCTCAGATTCCTGTCCTGAAATGAATTCAGTACAAGTACTACAATACTATTAGGTTTAATTTTTCTCACAGAATAAGGAATATGGAATAACATCTGTGCAACTTTTTTTTTTTCTTTGACTGATATTTATTCCTGTTTTAAACACAGTGAAGAAGTCATTTGATTTCAGTCAGTAGACGTCAATAAGAAATTTAAAATAAATCCAGGTGATGCACTGCTAAATGTATTCCTTATTTGAAAATACACTTCATGAGAAAATATGTAGCTTTGGCTTTTTTCCAAGTATATGGCTTGCAGATAACATGAGGAATTCCTTAAGTGCACAGGGGGAGAGTTAATTGCTACTGGAAATATTTTGAACCACATTCAGAATGGTTTAATATTTAATGAATGGCTCTCTGATGTTTAAAACAGGTGATTATACTCTTTGCATTTAAATTAAAAACATGTGTTCCTACCTTATTATAAAAACCCAGAGCCTGTTGCATGTAAATGTAGGCATGCACCACCATCTGTAAATTAGATTTACTAGTTCTGAGTTGTTTTTATTACTTGGCACAAGTTTTAAGCAAGAGTGTTTCTTTTATAACTGTCTGAATGTATATTTCCATTCTAATACAGTAGGTTGTTTTTGTTGTTTTGTTGTTGTTGTTGTTTTTTGTTTTTGGTTTTTTGTTTTTCTACAGAATTAGCAGTTCTGAGAAACAGAGATTAAATATCTGTGAGACTGTACAGGGAGTATATGTTATAGATAAATAGGCAATATTCACTTTGAAATGCAGTGTTCTGTTTCTCAGAAATTAAAATTTTGGACACAATCTCTTCCTTCTCAAGGTGAAATTGCAGAAAGAGAAGTTAATTCTTAGCCTACTGTTAAAATATTTAACATCAATATTACAAATGAAATTCTGCAAATATCTGTTGAGAGGTTTGCAAGCTGTGATTTACAGAGCATGTGAGGACTGTCTATGGAGAGCTGTTTAAATCCATCATATTACCTTTATTCCCTATTTACACCTGCTAAATCACATTGGACATTATAAAATGCTTTCTATTTTCTTTATTTAAACAAGAAAATAATTTATTTCAGTGACTAAAGTTTTTATTTTATCACTCATAGGAGGAAGTCTACTGGTTAAGATACAGCAAAAATTTAGAATCACCCTTCAGGATAAATATGAAGATTATTATAGAAATACTTGGGTACAGTGAAGACTGTCTCATCTGTGTTAAGATCTTATCTACGGAAAGAGGGAAACATATAAACACCAAAATGATAAAATGGCATTTCTGTTCTATTAATTTTAATACACACTGTAATATTTTCTGCTGTTTTCTAGATATAATGCAAGATAAAATTTTGATAAATTGGAAAAAGAAATGAAAAAAATAATTTAAAAGTAACTGAACAAATATAAAGAGATCATCAAGGGCACAAACACAAAATGATTTGTAGATACAGGATACAGACTGAGAATGAGCATTCCTCAGTGTATCTGCCAGCAGTAAATCTCTTTAGCTGAAGATATATTTGTGTACTATAATACAGTGCCGATTTTACTTCCTCTTATCTGTAAAAAGAATTATAAACAAAGGAGGCAGAATAGCTCTGTCTCTTTTAGACAAATGATTTTACTATATGTGGTGGGAATTTGACCACTGAGGATAACAAAAAGAATGATGTTCTCAATACCTTCTTTACATCTGTCTTTAAAAGTTGGACCAATTGCCCTTGGGCTACTCTCCCCCCTGACCTGGAAGTCTGGGATTAATAAATGCCCCCCATTTCAGGTGGAAAGAGTTAGATACCTACAGCTTCACCTGACCTGTCACAAGTCCATGGGGCCAGATGGCATCTACCTGAAGGTACTGAGGGAGTGAGAAGACATGATTGCCAAACCAGTTTTCACTACCAATGATCCTGGTTAACTGGAAAGGTCCCAGAGGATTGGAGACTTGCCAACATTACTCAAATCTACAAGAAGGGTTGTAAAGAGAATCTGAGGAACTACAAACTTAACAACCTGACTTCGGTGCCAGGTTATGCCAGGAATGTTATATCATCATGAGTGAAATCACACAGCTTGTGCGGGACAACCAGGGGATTAGGCCTAGCCAGCATAGGTTCACAAAAGGTATGTCTTGCTTGACCAGACTCATCTCCTTCTATGATCGAGTGATCCACCGGGTGGATGACAGAAAGTCTGTCAATCAAGTCTACCTAGACCTCAATAAAGCCTTTGACACTGTCTCCCACAGTATTCTCCCAAAGAAGTTGGCAGCCTGTGTCCTGGACAAGTACACTCTTTGCTGGGTCAAGAACTGGCTGGATGGCTGGTGAGTGGAGTTAAATCCAGCTAGTGACCAGTAACAAATTGTGTTCTCCAGGGGGTGGTATTGGGGCCTGTCCTGTTTCAGTATCTTTATTGATGACCTAGACAAGGGTACTGCGTGCACCTCAGTGAGTTTGCAGATGACACCAAGTTGAGGGAAAATGTCAATCTGTCTGAGGTTAGGAAGGCCCTACAGAGTGGTCTAGACAAGCTAGAGCACTGGGTTGCGGCCAATGGGATGAAGTTCAAGAAGACCAAGTTCACATTCCTGCACTTTGGCCACAACAACCCTAGAGAACGCTATAGGCTTGAGGTAGAGTGGCTGGAAGACTATATAGAGGAAAAGGATCTGGGGGTGTTGGTTGACACTCAGCTGAGCATAAGCCAGCAGCTCACTGTGGTAGGTGGATGGTTGGACTGAATGATCTTGGAGGTCTTTTCCAACCTTTGTGATTCTATGATTCTATAATATATGACTTTGTCTGCAAAATGTCTCTGACAGAAACAAGTTCAAAAGGAAAAAAATATATTTATCGTCGTTGTTATTATATTTAAAATAACTTCTATAGCAAATGGGGTCAACAATAAATAAAAAGGAATTAAATGACAGCAAAAGTAAGTGTATCATATAAGTGATTCATTACCTTTTAACATTAAAAAAAAAAAAAGGGTCAATGTGCAAGTGTTTTAATTAGCAAAATGAGAAATCATCATCAACAACAACAAAAAATCCTTATTATTATTTTTTTCTTTAATAACGGAATGTCAGTTTTTGTTCCTTTTTAACTATGGTGTGCTTTCTGCTCCATCAAGAAAACAAGGATTTTTTGAAGGGGAAAAAAAAAATAAGAAAAAAGAAAAAAGAAAAACCACATTATGCCACAGGGAAGGTTTGCATTCATGCTCAGAACACAGGGTTTTTTTGTTTTGTTTTGTTTTGTTTTGTTTTTTCCTTTCAGCAGTATTTCCTCTTTATTTGACATGGTATACCATGAATTTAATACTGTCAGGGCCAGAAGCACAATTATATCAGCATCTTAGGAAAAGCAGAAGCAGCACTTCTTTGACTTGTTTACCTTTTAGGAATATATTCTGTATGCCATGCATTAAAAATATTCATATTCTTTTTTCAGTTAACTATGGCACAGCTTTCTTATTTTCAAAAAGCATTCTGATGAAGGGTTGAAAGAGGTAGAAACATTGAAGGAATATCAGGTGAAAAGGGGCTGGCTGTTTATTTGTACACGACTCTGGTACTGTTTGTTAATGACATCTAAGTAGCTTCTTCTGTGGAAAATCTGAATATGGAATACAGAACTCAAAATACATGATAGGTTGGAATTCCAAAAATGGTACAAATAGAACTCCTGTTACCAATCCAAACTAAATAAAATTTCCTCTCCATGGTTATTTGAGGCTGTTGAATTTCAAAGTCCTCTAGTCAGCTAAGGAAAGCCATATGAAATAATGTACTTTATTCAGGAAAAAAGTAATTGCTTATTTATTAATTAAAAAAAAAAAAAAGTTTATATATTTTAAACACCTGATTCCAGATCAGAACAAACTTTTTAAATGCTTTTTAAACTCCTTTTTGACTATATTTTATTGGAAATGTCGATAGATTGTCAAATTCAACATTATAAGTGGTGGGAGTATATAGGAAATTGAAAGGATGATTTTGTAAGATAGTAACCTAAATAGTTTCATATTCTAAAACAGTTACTCAGTGTTCAGCTTAAAAAATGCTTTAGAATAAACTGTCAAAATGACTATTTCATTGTAGTGATTTATATTTTAATTATCTTCCTTTCACATGTAAAAAGTTGATTGTTGGTAATTATTTTTTCAGATCTGTGAAGTCTATCTTATGAAACTGTAATAAAAATATATATGTGGTTTTCAGATCATTTATAATTCTTGTCACATTATTTTTACAAGAACTAAAATAAATGGTATTCTAGTGATTAATACTTTGAGTCACTTACTAAAAATATATTAATTACTAGCAGTTTTCCAGATAGTACCCTTGAACACAGTCTTGTAATTTTGCGGAGAGAAGCTGCTGTATGACAAGAAAATATTTCATTTCTGTATTTGTTGATCAGATATGCACTTTTTAAATGTAACATTTAAAGAAGTGACTCCATTAGGGAACCCAGATCTATTATAAACAATCACTAGACCCATGCCGCATGCAGAGATTGAAAGTTTTTGTTAAAAGAAAAAAATAAATCAGTTAAATTAGCTGCCATTACTGTCAATAAATATCAGCACAGAATAAAGCTAGCTGGCTGTTCTTTCAGGTGCAATGTATGATGATTTTACTCCTCAGTACAGAACTTTGAAGTGATTAAACTTGAGGTTTATGCACAGGAGAATAAGCAGTTATAGTGAGAGGCTGATTGGAAGAGTAAACGTGTTTGAATATTTTTCATAAGTCTAAAGATAACATCAAGTCTTGTTTAAAGTGGTATGGATGTGTTTGATAATCACTTAAGAAACAATATTTGAAGTAAACGGAAGCACTAGCTTATAATAGATAGAAGGAAAAAATAATAGAAGGAAAAACAGATATAAGGAAATAATCTTCTACAGTGAGGGTGGTGAGGTACTGGAACAGGTTACCCAGTGATGTGGTTGATGCTCCACCCCTGGAGACTTTCAAGGTGAGGTTGGTAAGGCCCTGGGAAACCTTATCTAGATGTAGTGTTCCTGTTCATTGCAGGGGAGTTGGACGAGATGGCCTTCAGAGGTCCCTTCCAACTCTAATTCTGCAATTCTGTGATTCTATAAATATGCCCAGATAATTTCCAAGTACTTGCTTAGGTACTGAAAGCTTTAACTGAAGAATATTTCTTAAAATATGTCCATAACTTCTATTATATAAAGCACAAAGATATTGTTTTAAACATAATATGGGATAATTCAATATAAAGCTGTGGTGAAAAAAAAATATGCTTCATTCTTTTTGCCATCTTGCATGTTTTAGAGAATCAAACACTTGAATTACAGTAAACAGAAATCATGAAGGCACTGGAAGCCTTATCCCTGGAGACATTCAAGGTCATTCTGGGTGAGGCTCTGAGCAACTTGATCTACCTTTACATGTCTCTGTTCATTGCAGGGGTGTTGGACTAGATGACCTTTAAAAGATCCTTCCAATTTAAATGATTCTATGATTCTATGAAGCTATATTAGAATGTAACACAAGGCATACCATCACTATTAGAGCATTTCTTCTATAACACCAATAATCATATTCCCCAGGCAAATTTGAAGCTACTCCTTGTTTGAATAAAATTGTTATCTAATCTTTTGGTGTAATTTCACATTAATTTACCTCAAAAGGATCTCAAACCTTGTGAAAGCTGTAAGTTATCCAGGTTACTCAAGGCAGCTCAGAGTTTGTCACAATACATGGAGATCAGCAACTCCCTCTCCATTTCTCCCCTTCAGGAAGTTACGGAGAGCAGTGAAATCACCTTGTAGCCTGCTGTTTTCAGTCAAGTCTGATATACAAAAAAGGTGATAAAAAGTAACTTTCCCCAAACTGAATCTTATATCAACATTCTCCCACTGTAATAACTTCTAATGTGTAAAGAATATATATATGGTATATCAGTGCAGGCTTGTTTTGTATTTTGGGACAGGTAGGCAAAGAACCTCTGCACAAAATATGTGTAGGAAAGCGTAACACGTCCCTCATGGTTTAAGAATTTTCTGTAACTCTGCAACAGAAGACGTTCTTATCCTACAGTGCTTTCACCTCCATGTCGGGGAAGATCATGGAGTAGATCCTCTTGGAAGCTATGCTAAGGCACTTGGAAGAGAGGGAGGTGATATGGGACAACCAGCATTACTTCACCAAGGACAGGTCCTGCCTGACCAACCTTGTCACTTTTCATGATGGCGTGACTGAATCAGTGGGCAAGGGAAAAGACGCTGATGTCTTCTGTCTGGATTTATATTAGCTACAGGCACATAGGCAGGAGGAGACAGGCCAAGGAGAGTGCTCCCCCTCTGATGAAAGGCAGTGTGGATCTGGCTTCCTCAGGCATAAAAAAAGCTGAGATACTCAATGAGTGCTTTGCCTCAGTCTTCATGGGTGGTCAGGCTTCCCATGACTGACAGGACCATGAGCCTCTAGGTGAGGGTGTGGGGAATGGTTTCTGTCCCACAGTAACAGTGGCACAAGTCTGAGTCCTCCTCACAAAACTGAATATACATAAGTCCATGGGGCCGGATGATACCCATCCTAGGGTTCTGAAACAGATGGCTGATGTGGTTGCCGATCCACTCTCCATCATATTTGAAAAATCATGGCTGTCTGGTGAAGTCCCCAGTGACTGGAAAAAGGGAAACATTCCTCCCATTTTAAGAAAGGGAGAAAGGAAGACCCAGGGAACTACAGGCTGTTGAGCCTCACCTCTGTGCCTGGGAAGATCGTGGAGCAGATCCTCCTAGAAGCTATGCTAAGGCACATATGAGATAAAGACGTGATTCAAGACAGCCAGCATGGCTTCACCAAGGGCAGATCGTGCCTGACCAATCTGGTGGCCTTCTATGATGGAGTGGTGGCTTTGGTAGATGGGAGAAGGGTGGTGGATGTCATCTACCTGGACTTCTGCAAGGCCTTTGACATGGTCTGTCACCACATCCTTCTCTCTAAACTGGAGAAGTGTGGATTTAAAGGATGGACTGTTCGATGGATTAGGAATTGGCTGGCTGGACACAGTCAAAAGGTTGTGATCAACGGTTCTGTGTCAGGGTGGAGGCTGGTTACAAGTGGTGTCCCTCAAGGGTTGGCCTTGGGACCGGTGCTCTTCAACATCTTCATCAATGACATAGATGATGGCATCGAGTGCACCCTCAGCAAGTTTGAGGATGACAGCAAGCTGAGTGGTGCAGTCGATACATTGGAAGGAGGGGAAGTCATCCAGAGGGACCTGGACAGGCTGGAAAAGTGGGATCATGAAAACCTGATGAGGTTCGATAAAGCCAAGTGCAGGGTGCTGCTCTTGGGCCAGGGCAATCCCAGGTATTTATACAAACTGGGGGATGACCTTCTTGAGAGCAGCCCTGCAGAGAAGGACTTGGGGTCCTGGTAGACGAGATGCTGGACATGAGCCAATAGTGTGCGCTTGCAGCCCGGAAGGCCAACTCTGTTCTGGGCTGCATGAAAAAAATGGGGACCAGCAGGGAGAGGGACATGATTGTGCCCCTCTACTCAGCTCTTGTGAGGCCCTATCTGGAGTACTGTGTCCAGGCCTGGGGCCCCCAGTACAGGAAGGATGCAGAGCTCTTGGAGTGGGTCCAGAGGAGGGCCACTAAGATGATCAGAGGGCTGGAGCACCTCTCCTATGAGGAAAGGTTGAGGGAACTGGGCTTGTTTACTTCGGAGAAGAGAAGGCTCCGGGGAGACCTCACTGTGGCCTTCCAGTACTTGAAGGAGGCATATAAACAGGAAGGGGAGTGGCTGTTTACAAGGGTGGATAGTGATAGGACAAGGGGGAATGGTTTTAAACTGGGACAGGGGAGGTTTAGTTTGGATGTTAGGAAGAAATTTTTCACTCAGAGGGTGGTGACGCACTGGAACAGGTTGCCAAAGAGGTGGTGGATGCTCCATCACTGGAGGCATTCATGGCCAGGCTAGATGTGGCTCTGGGCAGCCTGGTCTAGTGGTTGGCGACCCTGCACATGGCAGGGGGATTGAAACTGGATGATCTTTGAGGTCCTTTTCCACCCAGGCCATTCTATGATTCTATGATTTCAGAAAGGTCTTTGACACAGTCGCCCATAACATTCTTCTCTCCAAATTGGAAATATATAAATATGAGTGGACTGTTCAGAGACTGAGGAACTAGTTGTGAGACCACATTCAGAGAGTGGTGGTTAATGACTCAATGTCAAGACGGATATCAGTGGCAAGTGTTGGCCCTCAGAAGTCAATACTGGGATCAATGCTCTTTTGTATCTTCATCAATAACATCAGTAGGGGGATCTAGTGCACCCGTTACAGGTTTGTAGATGACACCAAGCTGTGTGGTGTGGTGAGTGCACTCAAGAAATGGATGCCATTCAGAGAGACCTAGACAGGGGTAGTAGTGGATGGCAAGATGGACGTGAGCCAGCAGTGTGCCCTTGCAGCCTAGAAAGCCAACCATATCCTGGGGTGCATCAAAAGAAACATGGTCAGCAGGTTGAGGGAAGTGATCTTAGCCCTCTGCTCTGTGCTGATGAGACCACCTGGAGTATTGCATCCAGATGTGGTGTCCTCAGTACAGGAGAGGCATGGACCCATTGGATCATGTGCAGAAGAGGGCCACAAAAATTAACTAAGCAATGAAATACCTCCCCTGTGAGGATGGGCTAAGAGAGTTGAGACTGCTCAGGCTGGAGAAGGGAAGGCTCTGGGAAACCTGATAGAGGCCTTTCAATGTGTAAAGGAGGGCTTATGAGAAAGAAAGGGAGAGACTCTTCAGCAAGGTCTGTTGTGATTGGACAAGGGGAAATGGTTTCAAATTAAAACAGGGTATATTTAGGTTGGATATAAAGAAGATGTTTTTTACAATAAGGATGGTGAGGCACTGGAAGAGTTTGCCCAGAGATGTGGTGGATGCCCTGTCCTTGGAAACATTCAAGGTCAGTCTAGATCAGGCTCTGAGCAACCTCATCTAGCTGTGATCTAGCTATCCTGTTCATATCAAGGGAGTTGGACTAGGTGAACTCTAGGGGTCCCTTCCAACTCAGCCTATTCTACGATTCTATAATGTCTCAGATACAGTCAATGAATTGTACTTGCGATGTTGCTGGTATGTACTCATAAAAGAGTTTCTCATGTGGATGTCTCTGCCTTCACATGTTTAACATTTTTACCTTCATCAGATGTCGAGTGTCCTTACTTTCATTTCTATAAAGTTATTGAAAAGCCTTTATTTCAAAGTATGTTTCTTTCCCTTCCTTTCTCTTTGCCATCAAAATTCTGTCTCAAGATAATAAATTTTCTTGTTTTACATCACAACAAGCAGAATACTGAAGTGATATTTTCACTCTCAACAGCTGCAGGTTTTTTGTTTGTTTGTTTGTTTTTTGTTTTGACTTGCTTTTTCTTGATATATCTGCTTTCCTTTGGTCAGATGAAAGAAATGTGAAACTATATGACAACTATAATTAGCACAAGTGAAGCAAGCAATGAAGTGCAACATTCAGGGGTATGAGGATAAAAGGAAGCTTGAAATAGGAATGCTAATATTTCAGAGTGAGCAATCCTGTTTATTTTCTAATTTCTGAAAAAAAAAAATTGAGCAGCCTTGCAATTCTTTCTCACACTATCAGATTTTCTTAGATTGGAAAGATAGAAGCCCTGGATTCCCCTGAGCTCTGCAGGCACCTCAAGAAAAAATATGAAGTTGATAATAGCCATGGGGTTTGACATAATTGCAGCAGGTGCAGGTGTTAAGGTGTTGGCATCAAGGGGGCTGCAGAGGTGGCTGTGCCTGACACAGCCTGATTCCATCAGACCCACTGTAGGACAAAGCTCAGACAATCAGTCAGTCTGATCTCTCCCCTAGGAAAATGTATTTGAGAAATGGTCAGACATGCCAGACAGAAAGAGAGAACAAAAAGAGAGAAAAACAGTGGTGTGTAATCAGGAAGATGAGGAGGAAATTCTCAAGGTACTGGAACAGATATCCACTGCAGCCTGTGGAGGTGCTGTGCTGGAGAAACTAAATATTTTCTGAAGGAGGTAATATTCTGTGGAGAGCCCATGCTTCAGTAGATTTTCTAACCTCAGGGTTAGAGGTAGTAGAAGAGTAAAGAAACAAAGTTGAACCTGGGAAATGAAGTGGGTGAAAGGTGTTGTTTTAATATTTGTCTTTGTTTTTCAATTCCTAAATGTATTACAATTGACAACAAACTAAATTAATTTTTCCCAAATGAAGCCTGTTTTGCCTGTGATGGTAACTGGTGAGTGATTTTTCTGTTTTTATCTTGACTCAAGATTGTCATCCTATTTTCTCCCTGTGTCCTATGGAGAAGGGGGGGTAAATGAGCCCGTCTATGTGCCAAGGCTAGCCCACCACATTGTAGAGCACTGGTGAGTTGTCATTTTCTTTTTCCTTGCACAAAATCAGAGATTTCATCAAAAAGATGAAATCTTTTTTGATGAAATTACTAAAGGAATTACTGCTGCAGAAGCATAGGTATGAACACTGAAGGGCTACAGCTAGCTGGGCCTCTGACATAGGCTGTGCGTTTGGCACTGAAGAATTATGAGAAGGTTCTTTACATGCTGCTATGTGATCCGATAACACTTGTCCTGTCCCTGTAGATGGCCCATGTGACTACAGCTCACAGATCCATAGTGTGTAGAAAGGTAAGATGTAAATGATTCTGGGAGTTACCTAACAGTGACATGGTAGTCACTGTGGACAGAAGGGTTATGTCCAGACTAAGGAAAATATGGAAAAAAAAAAAAAAATGTAGATAGATTGATTCTATAGTTAAACATACACAGACAAATCTTTGGCAAACAGATAATAGCTAAAAGGATTGTTTTCGCTACTTTTGTATTTTGTAGACATATTTAAGTCTAAAATTAAAGACCTTCTAAGGAAAGTAAATGTTCACATGAATAATGCTTAATTTGCAGAATTATAAAGTTTGTAAAGATTTGGCATTTCTTTTGCAATTACATGGAAATTCTCATGCACAAATTTGAAATGGTTGTGCTTGTACCTTTTTTTAATTCAAATTCAATCTACTTTGTGGTGCACTACTGGATGCAATTAATTAATTAAATGTGGTTTAGAAGCTGGAATCCATAATTTCTATATTAAATATATATATATATATATTTGCAGGAAATACTAACGTAGGCTCTTGAGAGAAATACTAAAAAAAGAATAGAGAAATCTGTAAAACACTGAAAACAACTTTTTTAAACAAAGTGCAATTGAGATAAAATAGTTTGTGTGATTAAAAAACCCAAACAAACAAAAATCCACACACATTAACATCTCAAGGATATGCAAAAAAAAGATAGGAAATGCTACGAATTGTATCAGATGAGGTAATCACACATGAGAGCAAAGGAATGAGTCAGGAAACATTTTTTTTTTTTCATGTACTGCCCTGAAAATTTGCCAGGCTTAATTTCTGAGTGCTATATGAGGAACTTCACTTCTAAATTTGTCCAGATTACTTCACACTACTAAGTGCAAATCTGTTTATTGTATTCTTACCTGTCTACTTTGGCAGCAAGGATTGGTTGATAGGTTGCTACTGTGAAACATCATTGTAATTTCCCATTTAATAATGAAGTTTAACACAAATGAATTATTTGGATTCAAGAAGATCTGTCACAAAAGAGCAAAGATAATATTCTATAGCTTATTATAGGATAAGTTTTGGACTAAATTCATCATCTTTGAGAAATGGTGCACTCTGAATACAATGAACACAATAGCCTTTCTGTAAAAGTTGATGGCCTCACAATAGTACTTTTTGTATAACACTCCTGTGATCAGTTTTGTGTTCCCACAGAGATTCTGGGTAGATGAAGGAGGGGGTTTGTGTCTGGGTCACACATTTTAGAACCTTACAATCAAAATTAATGTCAGCTTCATGAAATTCAAAGAGTTCTGTGTTCTTGTGTTCTATCTTATTAAATGTTTATCACAGTACTCTTTTCTTTTTCTTTTTCTTTTTCTTTTTTTCTTTTTCATGAAATTGACTTAGGAAGCATTTCTTGATTAGCTTTATTCTTACTGTGGGAATGGATATTATATCTGACTTGAAATGAAAGAAACCATTTGTTTGCAGTACTGACAAAAACTTATCAATTAGATTTGCATTGCTAGCATACTCATTTGGTTCCTATTGTATACAAGGGAATAATTTCTTTCTTTCTTTCTTCCCCCCCCCCCCCCCCCCCCGTGCAAAGCCAGAGTTTTCAGAGCATGCATTAGATTACAAAGTAGAACAAACAAGTAGAGTTAACTATAACCAGTATGGATTGTAAAGTATAATAAATAAATTATACATATCAATTTTTTCACAAATACTTTTCAAGGAAATTTATTGAATTTAGTTGTCCAGGACAGCACAAGTTGGTGGTTCCTAGGAGCCAGGGATCAGGAGCAGAGGCAGCTTCAGAGGGGCTTGGGCAGGGTAAGGCCTGTACCATAAACCCAACTAAGAGCAGGGAAGTTGAGGGGGCAAGGCACCTCACTGTGGATTGGAATGGGTAGAAGTGAGAATTGAGCAGGGCCGGTGGCTGAACAGAAAACAGCCGTGAGGATCTTCAGGTCATCCCTGCTGCATGTTGCCAGGGTTGGAGTTGACAGCCTCAGGTGGCTGAAATGGGGTCCTGGGCTTTGGAAAAATAAAGAGCACGTCTACCTTTTCCAGCTGGCTTCTGGGGCCCAGCCTGGTGCCCAGAGAACAATGTCTGCTCAGTCTGGGTAATGTGGTGACTGCTTTCCTTATGTAGGTTCAACTGATAGCAGAGTTGAGCACATATCCTAGAGACACACAAAGACAGTGAAGCAGTACCAACACAAACAGTTGCAAAGGCTGCTCCAGTCAATGACTACCTTCAACAACACACAAAATATGCACGTAGACAACTAAAGACTTCCTTTGTCTGGTACAGATGAAAGTTCACTCATGAATACTCATGCACACATACCACTCTCTAGGTTCACAAGCATACACACGTTTGAGGATCCTTCAAGTGCCTAACACTGACTCTCATCCTTTTTTGCAATCCTGTTTTGATTCCAGGCTCACTGCCCAGGTTTCTCAGTTCCTCTTTCAGTCCCCCTGTCAAGTATCCCTGTCTGGATCCTATATCCCATACCTGCTACACAGGTCACTTGCTTGTTGGTTAGCCCAGCTTGAAGTTAACTGAAAACACACACACTCACTCTCTCACCCCTTACATATTTCACATACTAGATACTTTGATCTGGTCACAAGACCCCTGCTATTCATGGGATTGTCCACGTTAAGCGTTGCTAGCAAATGCATGTGAAGATCCCATGCACATCAGGCTGGAAACATGGATATTTGCCTCCCTTAAACAGTAGCCAACACCGGGCATATGGCTACAGCCTTGCTCCGGATGCCAGTACAGATCTTCTCACTCAACTCATTCAAGCTGGTCCCTGTGCTTCTGTGCTTGAAAGTTAGCTCAGAGACTCCAGCCTTGTCTTCATCCAGACAAAAAGGGGTTTGAAAATCTTCTGAGATGCCTGAAGAAAGGTTAGGTAAGTAAATAATATTAGGGACCCCTGAGACAGACAAATTATATGAAGTTTCAAGGACATTCAGTTACTCACAAAGGAGACTTCATGACTGCTTCCACATTTATAGAAAAATCTACTCCTGACTGTCATTGAGCAAGATTTTTCAGAAGGTCCTGTATCTGTTCAAAACTAGAACCAATTTTACTTACATTACACTGTATTTGCCTATGGAGTGTCTACCTCTGAGACACACTGGATGCCATAATGTCCCGAAGCTGCAATTGCTCTTCTGCTCTTTCTGAGCTAAGTCTATAAAGGCAGTTTTCCAGCTAATGTTGAAATTGCTGATGTGTTACTTTTCCCAGGATGAGAGTAGAAGAGAGTTGAAGCTATAAAATACAGATAATATATAAGCCTTTGGTTTGTAGACAGACTGAAAAATGCTTAGTTTTAACCTCACCACCTTTTGTGAACACTCTTAACTTTTGCTTTCAGTGAAGCACGACGGAGATATGAATCGGCTAGTATTTATACAAGAAATGATGAATGACAACTATCATAGATTTCCCATAGACTGAGACACAACAAGAACTTCTCAGGGCATCTGAATTCTTTGTATATTTTTCTTAATCATAGAATCGCAAGGTTGGAAAGGACCCACAAGATTATCTAGTCCAACCATCCTCCCATTACCATTGCTACTACAAGCTACTAAACCATATCTCGTAGCTCCTCATCCAGATGCCTCTTGAACACTGCCAGGGACAGTGACTCCACCACTTTCCTGGGCTGGCCATTCTAGTGCCTGACCATTCTCTGAGAGAAAAAGTTTTTGTTTTTTTTTTTCCTTCCCTAGTCATGGTTCAAATCACTCCATTATAACTGTCACTTTGTTTATTTCCAGTCAAAATTAAAGAAATTAAGGACTATTTCTAATTGCATGAAACAATCAAAGAAAGAGTGCGCTGAAATTACCCAATTTAAGCAGTAATCAGATATTATTGCTTAAAAGATTGCTCAGAAAGAGGCTACTAGTTAAAGGACTAGGACATAAATGTTCATAGATTTTGACAAACCAAAAATTTTATTCTGGGCAATTGGCTAAAACTCTATTTAAAGAGAAATAGAAGGGGAATTGTAAGAATGATGCTAAAGTGGTTGAACTTCAAAAACAGAAGCTGCATTTTAAAAGGCAATCAGTGATGAGAATGTAGAAGAATAGATGATAACTAATTTATTTTTTTTCCTTTTTTTCTTTTCAGTGCAAGAGTACACAGAAGTAAATCAAAAGAGCTTAAATATATGTTAAAACTCAAACCTTAATTCATCCTTTCAAGATGAATCCACTTAACTGTGTTTATTATTACATTTACTTACATGCAGTGCATAATCTCAAGGCTAAAATTAGTTTACACTTTAAAAAAATATATTACATTTACTTTCATTTTTTAATAATTTATTTTTTACAAGAACTGTAGCTCCACTGCATAAGAGTGTACATTTCACATTCCAAGTGACTTTCATACACTTTCCAGAGAAAGGCATACTTATCACTGGGAGATAAAAATAAAAAGCTACAGATACCTACAGGAAAAAAGGATTTGCTTTAACATCCTTTTCTTTTTAGCATTATTTTTTTTTCTATACTATTGCTGCTGAGGATTTTTATACACTTGTCTCAAACAAATCCTTTTGACTTCCAATATATATATTTTTTTCTGTTGTAAATACATGCGTTAGTGGATTAAGTCATTATCCAGTACTGCTGTAGACTTCCTGTCTATTTCACAGAATCACAAAATAGTTTAAGTTAGAAGGGACCTCTTGATGCCATTTAATCCAAGTCCCGTGCTCAACTAGGGTCAGCTAGAGCAGATGACTCAAAACTGTGCCAAGGCAGACTTTCACATTTGCGTAAGTGCAAGTTTCTCTGCCTCTAACTCACAAAGCATCTACATTTCAAATGAGGAACAACCTACCTTTGCACAATATAATGTATTAGACATCAAAAACTGAAAATGATGTAGCTTTAGTGTAATTCAACAAGAGCAAGTTCCCAGCAATCAATAATAAAGTCTATAATTGCATTGTAAATCTTGTTATGGGTTATTATTTTTAATATCAAATATTTTTAAAATGCTACAGAAGGATTATAGGTCCTATACTATTCAAGAAATAACAACTATAGAAATAACAACAGCAGAAATACCCGTAAGTATACAGGTCTTTCATTATAATCCATATTTTTCTCTTTTCCATAGCAAATATTCAAAGACAAATTTTTGTGCTTATTAACTGCCTGATACTCATTGCTCAAGTATGAGAATAAATCCACGTAAGTCACTCTGAAAATAATGGAAACCACAACAGATACATAAAGAACAATATTACTATTTGATAGAGCAAATTCTCAGCTACAGAACACTATTTTTCAGCATAATCACCGACATTACCTATGCATTTTCACCAGTGATGAACACAGTGAACCACTGTTTCATAGACACTATGACAACATCATTGCTAGAAAAATGTTGGTCACGTAGTCCATCTTTCATCAGACTGAACAAATGGAAGTCAGAAAGCACCAAATTTTGACTATAGGGTGGATGTGATAGGACAATCCAGTTAAGACTGTGTCATGGTTTTGTAATTTTGCTACTGGCATTCCACATCATAACATCATGTGCATCATGGGTAATTAAAGAGTTAATACTCCAGTTCTGTGGATTGATAACCTTCCAGATACTTGCTTCTCAAAAGAGAAGAGGTCTGTGGAGGCTGCCGCCGCTCTCCGCTCCTCCCCTCCACTAGGCTGCCCCACGCCAGCTTTTGCAGATCGACGGGCACCACAGCGCTAGGGCAGTGCTTCTCGATGTAGTCCTGGAAGCCCTGCACTTCCATGGAGAGCACCGCTTGGAGGCGGCTGAGGCGGTGGCCGCGGCGCGGTCTGGGCTCGGGCCGGCGGTTGCTGGGGGGCGGTGAAAGCGGCGCGGTCCGGGCTCGGGCCTCTGGAGGCTACGGGCGGCCGTTCAGCGGGGGGTCGTAGTGCCGCCGCCACAAACAACGGCAAGAGCGTTAACATCTGCAGTAAAGATTCATTGGATTATCTGCTTAGCAGCCTCTGATTTAAGGCCGTATTCGCTAATGGTCTTTCTAGCTTGCTGCAATAATTTCCAGTCATGTGGCTCCCACTGACTGCCTTGCTGATTATATACAACTGGATAAGTGATCTTAGATGCGACCTCCCAGTTTCCCTCCAGGATTGCATCCCTGATAACTCCGGACCACCAGGGTGGGGCTGATGGCACCGCAGCAGGCGGTGGAGGTGTGCTTGGTACAACACGACCCCTTGGCTGGCCCCAGAAGGCTTGCAGCCCTGTAAAGTTAGACTTCTTTATCTTGTCATGCACCTGAACCTCCAGGCGCTGCGGCCTTTCAGTTAATACTTTCAAGTCCTTAGAATCATCACCTGAATCGCTGTCTGATACACTCTCCTCTTTAGGAGCAGGAGGAGTGTCCAGTTGCTGCACAGTCGGCTTAGGAGGGGGGGCTGCTTCCCCTTCAGCTGCTTCCAACTCAGAGCAACCTACTGCAGCCTTAAGCTCTGCAGCAGATGAACAAGCAGGGTGCGTAAGTCCCTTTACTGGTGTCTCTATTAAAGAGGTGGATGGAGAAACCACGTTCGATACAGAGTGTATGGCCATTGCTGTGATCTGCTGTTCCGGCTGCCTGGCCTTCAAGGTGTTAGCAACAGCACGGCACAGTGGTTCCAGAGGCTTCAGTAACTTTTCCTCCTTCCCCCCAGATGTCATGCAGTCCCATATATGATCTCTTATATCACACCATTCCAAAACACTGAACATAATTGCCACCTCCGTAAAGTATTCATGTCGTCAGGCGCATGTTACCAGCTCCGACAGGTCTTTAGGAGATACTTGCTCACCACTCTTAAAAAGAAAAGTTAAGAGCAGTTTTTCTGCAGCTTCCCACTCCAGCGTGGAGATAGAGGACAGGGAGAGACCCCGCTTCCAGCTACCGCAACATTTACAGTGTGTCCGGCGCCCTGTTTCCAGCTACCGCGACATCCGCAACGTGTCCGGCACCCCGCTTCCAGCTATCGCGACACCCACAGCTTGTCTGGCGCCCTGCTTCCAGCTACCGTGACACCTACAACGTGTCCGGCACCCCGTCTGCCAGCTACCGTGACAGGTCCAGCCTGTCTGGTGCCTTGTCTGCCAGCTACCGTGAGAGTTCTAGCCCGTCTGGCGCTCCATCTGCCAGCTACCTTAACACCTACTGCGTGTCCGGCGCCAACTGTCTGCCACCGCTGCCTTAGCTCCATCTTACTCCAAGGTTCCTTTGCTGTTCGATGTTACTCCAAGGTCTGTGTTCGATCTTACTCCAGGATCCCTGTTCGATATTCCTCCAAGGTTCAGTTGCTGTTTGGGCACGAATTGTTGTCAAACAACAAGTCCGAGGGCCCCAGGAAAGAAATAATCAGCCGAGGTGCGGTGAGGGACGAGGCCACACACTAATATAGTTTCTAGTAGCCAAGCCATTTAATAACTGCACACAGCCGTTTATATAGAGCGATACAAATAACATGCTAAGTACAACAAGGCACGGTTTTCATAACTTGCAGTTGCTTGCAGCTTGTCTCACGGCACCTGGCACAGTGGTCTCTATTGCAGCTCCGCATTCCTTTCGCCTACTCCCATCGTTGTTCTGTGTGAGACAGTGATCCATAGCAGCTGTTTTGCTTGCACTGACCCAGGGGGAGATAAACATGACCTCCCTGGGTCAGCTGTCCATCCACAGAAGAAGAACTACATATCCCAGAGGACCTCATGGTCAGTGAAGGAATATACGTCACAGAAGTCATGGGGTCTGTTTCTTTCGATTCTCTCTCTGGCAGCCAGGCAAAGGGGTGGGTGTGCTTTCAAGTTGTGCGCCTTCATTCAAGTAGGCCTTTTGGTTTCAGAAACTTTCTCTCTCTTATTTTATTTGTTTTATTACCCTTAATTTCAGTTAGATTGTATTATATTGTGTTATCTTGCATTCCAATATCATAGTTAGTAAAATAAGTTTTCCTCCTTAGATCATTGTCGCTGCTCTGTTCTTTCTCCCTCTCTGAGCCTAGCTCCCATTCCCCTAACCCTTTCCCTTTTCCCTTCCAATTTTTGGGATCCAGGGGGCCTATGGGCCTACTGTCCCCTGTCACGAGCATAGATTTATCTAGATTGATCTAGATAACTCCGTGACAGACTGTCAATGTGCTACATGGTTTTCAAATCTTTCAAAGAAAGATTGTCTTCTCTGACATGACTGGAATTTCAAGCCTTCAGCTTAGTCTGTCTCAGTGCTGCATAGTTGATGGTTTGTCTGCTCCAGGAAATCCAGAAGGATCATCTCTTACTTATCACAAAAAGATAGTGCTCATCATTTCACCCTCTGAGGGTTGAGTCTTGAACTTTTTCTTTGATGGAGAATTCACATGTGGCCACTCTATGGACTGCCTTTTTGACTCTGGTTCATAGTGTGATACCACATCTCATCACCAATAATGACGCAATTCAGGAAACTGTCACCTTCAGCCCTGTATTCATTCAACAAGTCCTGACAAACTGACATATGGTGTTTTTTCTGCTTCTGTGTGAGCATCTGTGGGACCCACCTGGCAGCAAACTTTTGATATTCCAACACTGCCACCATAATTTCACCTACCAAACTTGGTGGTCTTTTATGATGGAGTTACAGCATCAGCAGATAAAAGAAGAGCAACTGACAACATCTACCTGAATTTGTGCAAAATGTTTGACACTGTCCCACATGACATGCCGGTTGCCAAATCGGAGGAAAAAAAAGATTTGATGGATAGGATACTCACTGGGTATGGAATTGGCTGGATAGTCGCACTCAGAGAGTTGTGGTCATCAGCTCAATGTCCAAGTGGATCATGACAAATGATATTCCTCAGGGATCAGTGCTGGAAGTGGTGCTATTTAATACCTTTGTAGGCAACATAGACAGTGGGATCGAGTGCACGCTCAGCAAGTTTGCAGATGGCACCAACCTGAGCAGTGCAGTTAACATGCTAGAGGGAAGGGATGCCATCCGGAGGGACCTGGACAGGCTTGAGAGGTGGGCCCATGCCAATTTCATGAACTTCAACAAGGCTAGGTGCAAGGTCCTGCACCCAGGTTGTGGCAATCCCAAGCAGAGATACAGGTCAGGTAGAGAATGGCTTGAGAGCAGCCCTGAGGAGAACGAGTTGGGGCTATTGGTTGATGAAAGATTCAACATGAACTAGCAGTGTGCATTTGGCTAGCAGCCCAGAAGGCCAACCGTATCCTGGGTTGCATCAAGAGAGGGGTGATCAGAAGGTCGAGGGAGCTGATTCTGCCCGTCTACTCTGCTCATGTGAGACCCCACCTGAAGTACTGTGTCCAGTACTGAGGCCCCCAGCACAAGAACATAGAATTGTTGGAGTGGATCCAGAAGAGGGCCATAAAGATGATCAGAGGGCTGGAGCACCTCCCCTACAAGGACAGGCTGAGAGAGCTGGGGCTCTTCAGGCTGCAGAAGAGAACCTAGTTATAATAGCAGCCTTCCAGTACCAGAAGGGGGCCTACTGCAAAGCTTGGGAGGAACTTTTTTTAAGGACATGTACTGATGGAATGAGGGAAAATGGTTTTAAAATGGAAGAGGGTAGACTAGATAACAGGAAGAAATTCTTTACTGTGAGGGTGATGACATGCTGGAACAGGTTTCCCAGAGAGGTTGCAGATGCTCTCATCCTGGAGGCGTTCAAGATCAGGCTGATGGGTCTTTGCACAACATGGTCTAGTGGGAGGTGAACCTGCCTACAGCAGTGGGGTTGGAACTAGATGATCATAAAAGTCCTTTTCAATTCAAACCATTCTATGATTCTATCATTTCCAAAGCATTGAATCAAATACTCAGCTCCATACATAGCTCTGTGATCATAATCCTCCAAGTCATGTGGAAGAGATGATCAAGACGCTTTTCATTTTGTGGTGTGACAGCTGTGCATGGCTGTCTGGAATGTTGCTTGCTTTTCACATTGCTATCATCACAGATAAAATGCACCACCCATTGCACTATGCTCACGTCTACAGTATGGCCTACATAAATATTCAGCAAGTGTAAATGAATGTCTATGGGTGCCATTTTTTCTGCATGGAGGAATTCAGTGCAAAACTTTTCTTCATATGCTCATCCATGTCAGATACCATTTTGTCCAACTGCCCTACTGCTGCCATCTGTCACACTGCAACTAAATTTAATGGAATATTAGCAGGAAGTTTCAGCCTTTACTACAATATCACCAACATTCACCCCTGACATTGTAGGCCAACATAATAAAACAGAAGGCATTTCTTTTGAAGTAGCAAACATAAAATGTAAGGAGTGAAGCAAATTTCAGGGCTGCAGAGAAGTGACTTAGTATGTCTATAATTTATCAAAACACATAATAACCAAGAAAGCAACATACTATCTTCCAGAATGGAAATTACATTTAAAATCAGGACTGAATAGGAATGAAAGTATAGACTTTTAGAATAGATGCTATGTATTATAAACTTCATTAATATAACTTTTTTTTTTTTTTTAACTATCTCACAGTGATTCTGATTATTTAATGAATAGATAATTAGCAGCTATCCAAAGTATCTCTTCAACTTAAATGTGTTAATGAAATTTTGGTAGTGATTAAAATTATAAATCTTTCTACAAGTATGGCTAAGTAATATGAAAGCCAAGTATCAAATTATCATCTTATTCTATGTTTAGCCATACAACTTATTAGTGTTTGTTTGTATAGTACATTTTCTTCTGTGAAATGCATATATATTTCTGCTATACAGTAAGTTATTACTAACTAAGGTTTCATGCATGCAAGAAATAATTTGTTAGCCACTCTTAGTAGAGGGTCTCTATGGCAATTCATTTTTAAATTCTCTCTCCATACTTATTAATACTTTTTCTGTGAAATATTTGCTACCAGTCTAAGATCTATTTTAGGATATATATTAAAAAAAAAAAAAGAAATAAAAATGGTTATGTTTAGTCTACATTTGAGGCTAGTGTTTTTTCCTTTCATCATATATTGCTGTGTATTTGTCAACATTAGATTTTATTTGTCATGAGTCAGCCCAATTACATAAATGAAAGTCTCTTTGAATTTTCAATGCTTCTTACTATGAATACTTAACACTCAAACTTCATGACTAGTAACTTCTTCTAAGATATTCCCCATCTACCTGTCTCTGTGATTTATTAGTTCCAGAATAATAGACTTACAGATGATGACTTGTGGTGGAACTGCACTCAAAATGTCTTAGCAGTTAAACATGTTCCCTGCACCTTGCTTTATGTTTTGTGTTCAGAGTGGACATGCATTATTTCATATCACATAATGGCCTGTGAAAATATTCTTTTACTCCTGATCCATAAACAACCTGTATGAAATCTTAGGTCACATATGAGAATACTAATTATGCACAATATAGAAATTAATGTACTGAAAAAAAGGGATTCTGGTTACAACATAAACTGTGGGAAAAAGATCTGATATTTTGCTGAAGCTGATATTGATCAAAGATAGGAATGTTGGTGTGACTGAAACACTAGCCAGCTGTGAACTCACATATTGTTGCTGATTATGAAAACAAAACAGAGTACATTCTGAACACAACAGGCTTATTGTGATTACATGACTTAATATATAAGCAGAAATTCTTTTAAGTTTACTTGCTGCATTAAGTGATAATGATTGGAGATGATGATGCTTTGAACAAGAGCAGTCTACATAAAATACTTCTATTCTTGTACACTGTTGTACATGTGAATTTGTCTTGAATATTTTCTGAAAGAAAGCCTTCATATGAATGACTAACATGCATTACTCTAAATCAGACAGAATCTGGCAAATTATACACAATATTTCTCATGTAACTGATAGAAATTAATAAGAACTGATAGGCAACATTTAGTTAACAGTTAGTAGCTATCATAATGCTTTTATCAATGTTAGATTTTTGCATTTTCTATTTCTTTAGTCTTCATCTTTTTAGATTAAGCAATCTGACTCTATGTAGTGATAAAACTTACATAAAACCTCATAGTCTCCTCAATACCTTTAGAGGCAGAAAGGATATGAAGCTTGGACTCAAAAGCTACACTAACAATGATACATACCGCTTTTGTTTTTGCATCAATCCTAGGTTATGCGCAGTGTGCTGAAGAGACTTTTATTCAGTTAAAATCCTAGGTGGATATGCAATTTGGAACCCTCTAATTTAGCCACTGACAGCAAAATTCTGTTGTTTACAGTTATCTAGCCTTATCTATAGCTGCTTTTCTTCCTAGAAGATCTTCTGCAAATGCTGATTTTTATCCATCAACCCTACATAGGATTAATAGGCCTTGGGAAGCCTAGATTATTCTAAATGGTACAAAACAATTAAGGAATAATCCACTTGTAACATTTCAGTTATATCTGACTCTGACTTCTTTTGGTTATTTTGATTAGATCTTCATTGGCTAAAATGGAAACTGAGAAATACAGCTGATATATAGATATTTTTATGTAGATGCTTACATTTAGGTGTCTTAATCTTAAATCAAATCCTACTGTATATGTTCCTCCAATTAGAGGAAATATTTTGTCAATTTACAGAAAATTAAAGAAAAATTACAGAAATTAATGTAACTGAAGTCATATTATAGTAATTTCAAGGCAATTAAATGAAATTATTTCCTGTTTAGGTACCACAGATCTGACCCTTTATCAAAAATCAATGAACGAAGGAGATGAGTAGGTCCATTCTTTTGGATCTGCTCCAAAAGCTGTATGCTCACAAGTCCATGGGGCTGGATGGATTGCACCGTAGAGTGCTAAGAAAGCTGATGTGGTTGCCAAGCCACTCTCCATCATTCTCCAGCAGTCCTGGCTAACTGGAGATGTCCCAGTGGACTGGAGACTGGCAAACGTGACACCCATCTTCAAAAAGGGCCGGAAAGATGATCTTGATAGCAACAGACCTATCAGTATCACCTCAGTGCTGGGGAAGGTTATGGAACAGATAAGCTTGTGAGCCATCATGGACCAGTTAAAGTTCAACCAGGGGATCAGGCTCTGTCAGCATGGGTTTACGAACAGTAGATCCTGTCTGACAAACCTGATTTCATTCTATGACAAGGTTACCCGCTTAGTGGATGAAAGTAAGGCTGTCGATGTGGTCTACCTAGACTTCAGTAAGGCCTTAGACACTGTCCCCCACAACATTCTCATGGAGAAGATAGCTGCCCATGGTTTGGATGGGCATATGCTCTGCTGGGTGAAACACTGGCTGGATGGCTGGGCCCAAATTGTTGTGGTCAGTGGAGTTAAATCCAGTTGGCAGCCGGTCAGGAGTGGTGCCCCCTAGGGCTCAGTACTGGGGCTGCTTCTATTTAATATCTTTATTAATGATCTTGATGAGGAGACTGAGTGAGCACTCAGTAAGTTTGCAGATGACACCAAATTGGGAGGGAATGTTGATCTGCCTGAGGGGAGAAGGGCATTACAGAGGGACCTGGATAGAGTGGATCAATGGGCCAGGGTAAACTGTATGACGTTCAATAGGGCCAAGTGTCGGGTCCTGCATTTTGGTCACAACAACCCCAGGCAACCCTACAGGCTTGGGGAGGAGTGGCTGGAAAGCTGCCTGATGGAAAGGGACCTTGGTGTACTGATGGACAGTCAGCTGAATATGATCCAGCAGTGTGCCCAGGTGGCCAAGAAGGCCAATGGCATCCTGGCTTGGATCAGGAGTGGTGTGGTGAGCAGAACTAGGGAAGTCATCCTGCCCCTGTACTAGGCATTGGTGACCTTGAGTACTGTGTTCAGTTTTGGGCACCTCAGTATAGAAAGGACACTGAGGTGCTGGAGCAGGTCCAAAGAAGGGCAACAAGGCTTGTGAAGGGCTTGGAGAATATGTCCCATGAGGAAAGATCGAAGGAAGGCTGTTTAGTCTGGGGAAGAGGAGGCTGAGGGGAGACCTTATTTTGCTCTCTTCCAATACCTGAACGGTGATTACAGCAAGAACGGGGTTGGTCTCTTCTCACTGCTGACAGGTGACAGGACGAGGGGAAATGGCCTTAAGTTGTGCCAGGGTGGGTTTAGGTTGGATATCAGGAAACATTTCTTTACAGAAAGGGTGGTTAAGCACTGGAATAGGCTCCCCAGGGAGGTGGTTGAGTCACCATCCCTGGATGTGTTTAAAAACTGTTTGGATGTGGTGCTCAGGGACATGATTTAGTGGAGGGCTGTTATGGTAGTATGGTTAGGTCATGGTTGGACTTGATGATCTTTAAGGTCTTTTCCAACCTGAGTGATTCTGCGATTCTATGACACACAGGCCTACTTTTAATAGCCCTGAAATAGAAATTCGAGACATAGCAGTAATAGTGAAAGCTTTTCTGAATTCTGGATAGCTAGAATGAATAAGTCACAGGAATAACCTCCTCTTCAATCTGAGGGGAAACAAAAAGTGCATGTTTTTCTTTATACCAAGTGGCAACATCAAACAGATGGCTAACCATTTTAACCCAGTTAAAATAATTACATTCTAACTTTTCAAAAAGCATGCTTTTTGAATTGCCAATAATAACTCTACTAGTAGGTGAGCTAGAAGGCATAGTTAAATTTACTTCAACCCAAACATATTCTAACTGAATACAAGCCTCTTCAGCATTTCATGCCAAAATTAGATGTACGTTAGAACCTACAAAAGATATACCAAGAAAGGTTCTTCCGTACCATTTGGATTTCTTTTGCTTTAATCTTAAATATTTTGCATATTTTCCAAACCTTAATTTAAAAGGCTGATAACTAATGATATATTCATCTCTTCTTCCTGACATGGTTGTAACAACCTAAATATTACATGCCTAAATAAAATAATAACCAAGCCTTAGTCAATCAGAGATATAATAAACCTTTGTCTGCTACAAGTTTCAACTGTTTCTGGAAAAAAAAAAAAAAAAAAATCATGAAAACAATAAAGAAAAAACAATAAATACAGCATACCTGGTGTGATTTTTCAGAAATTACATATAATATATGTTGCTGTATGGGGATTTCACTATCTAATGTTTCCTTCCTTCCTTTTAAAATATCATATATTGACATACTTCAGTATAAATGATTAAGCTACTTGTTGATACAGTTTGTTAGTTTTTTTGTTTTGTTTTGTTTTGTTTTTTTAACATTTTGTTTCAACCCATTTCCCATTATATATCTATATATCTTTTCTCAATGTTCTGCACTCCTCAGAAAACATACCTTGTGTCTTCAATCTGCTAATGAAGAAGGCAACACATCAATTAGCCATCAAATAATTATCAGATATCCAAATGTTACAGCCTCTTCGAAGAGAGCAGGATCTGGATGATTAAGTTTTTTATTAGCTTTGCCATCATACCAAAATTATCCTTTTTCTCTAGGACTGATTTCCAAACAGTTAGACTTATTCTATGCCCAATTTTCTTCAGAAAACACAGACGAATTGTTTAGTCTCCAGTGTTGATAAAACGTATTCCTGTTGCTTCCTTTACAGTTAAACTGAATTTTAAAATTTTATGATGAGCTCCAATGCTGTCTTCATGGTAGACTGCCTTTATTTTCAATTGAATATATTATACTTCTATTTTAAGGAAAAAAACAAAAAACAGAAAACAAAAACAAAAACAAAAAAAAGAAATAACAATGAAGTTCTTGGGCTTCCTTGAAATAGAAAGTGCAGCACTTGAGCTTTATGAATCAATTATACTTGCACAGAAAACAATGTCTTTCATTAGTTAAGGGCAGGAATTGCAGAGATCACAATAATTTTAATCAAATTTCTTATGCACTACTGTATGTAGTATGTACTGTACTGTACGTATGTACAGGACATAATGTATGTCCTGTTATTATGGCCATAACTTTAACTATGTTACATTAAAGGAGCTCATTTAGATGATAGGTCGGTATCCTTAAAAGCCAAAGAATTTTAACTAGTCTTTTCATTGACTATAGAGTATAAGCTGGATTCAGACTAAAAACTGAACAAAAAAGTTGTAATATAGATAAGATGGCTCTTCCTTTTATTTCCTGCAGCCCCATCTGTATTTCAGTCTAAGAGATGAACTGATTTATTGATGCCTCCTGTGTTTCATCTACTTTCAGAAAACCTGAATAGCCAATTATATTTTTATAATAAAGAATCAGAGTGGCAGAAAAGATCACCTATGCAGGATAAGTGAATGCCTTACTAGAACATGAATATTGTGCAAATAAGAGCAGGAAAATAAATGTATGTTTTTGTACTGCAGTCATAGAAATTACTTCCTACAGAAAATGCCTTCACGTTTTAAACAGCCCACAAATAAACATATGTGTAAACATATGTATAAAATAGCATATTAAATTGTGAAAGAATTTACCATCATGTATAATAAAAAAGAAAACGTAACAGAAAAACTTAAAAATAAAATAAAAAATCTAACAATTTTAAAGATGCTTTGAGCTTTTTCTTTCTTGCACTTAGGAAAACTTATATCTGAAATGCAAAAAGACTAATTAAATATTCCTTATAGAAATCAATATTCCTAGACTATAATTACACTTTGTTTCCATGAGATTCTTGTTAATTTGCCCTACAACACCCTAGTAACAATGAATGCTAGTATTCCATTATGCATTATATAGCTCTGGCAAAAATGCTTCAGGAATATGCTGACCATGTTTGGGCAAGGCCTAAGCAACACATTCCCTCATGTGCCTTTTACTTTGGGAGGAAAAAGTAGCACAGCTATTTGCAAGGTGATTGGTAGGATTTTGTCCTTCATGACATCAATGCAAATAACCATGCAATAACTAGATGTTTGTACAAGCTACTCTCAAAATAAAATACGTCTGATTTACCTTAAGTTTAATGGATCAGTAAATGCAGTGTGAACAGGGAGTCTCTAGATGGAGGATTGAGACAGCAGACAAAAGTGACCCCGGCACTAGCTCTGCTAGCACTCATCAGGTTTAGGTGCACAACATCTGATCTGGGTGTACAAACACAGGTATTGGTAAGAAGGATATTAACCATCCCACACACACTGTGGGCTTGATCAGGTCAAGGTGAATGTGGAGTGCCAGGAATGAATGACAGGAGATAGCTGAGAAATATCTGGAGGCAAGATACAACACATATCCAGGGTCTATTCAGGAGGAAGACCTGAAGAGATCTATATACGAAATTATACCTCATAGCACAAGGTCAAGTCCAGTGTGGGATGTAAGGACAAAGACAGGGCCAGTGACAAGGCTACAGAGGGCATCCAAAGGGTTCATCTAGGTAACAGGACTGGAGAAATGTTGACCTACAGTGCTATAGATGATGCAGAGCTGGGACAGGGAACTGAGAAGAGGAAATCGTATGTGGAGCTCATGACTAATTCAGTATCATGTCAGAAGCACTGACAGTAACAAAGCTCACCAGCAATTGTCTGCATATTTTTTGTTCCTACATCTACTGAATTGGCAAATGGATTTCTGGCAGAAAACTCTAGCTACATTGAAGTCATACATTTAAATGTAATAGAGTTTTATTTAAATAAGGAAATGATAGTCATTTGACTTGCTTTCCTGTAAGTTAGGAAGAACATTTATCATTTTAAGAGCATAGTTGTTTTTTGTTTGTTTGTTTGTTTATTTGTTTTTTTAATTTACTGTTTGAGACTGGCAGTCAATGAGAAAGCATCTTGATTTTATTATTGATTTTGCTGTTGACCCAGAAGCAAATCTGATTCTCATATAAAGATTATTGCCACAATAAGCAGGTCAAGGGAGGTGATTCTGCACCCCTACTCTGCTCTTGTGAGATGCCACCTGGAGTACTGTGCCCTGTACTGGGGCTCCCAACAAAAGAAATACATTGAGGTGTTGGATTGGGTACAGAGGAGGGCCACAAAGATGATCAGAGGCCTGGAGCACCTCCCCTACAGGGACAGTCTGTGAGAGCTGGGGATCTTCAGCATGCAGAAGAGAAGGCTCTGAGGAGATCTTATAGCAGCCTTCCAGTACCCAAAGGGCACCTATAGGAAAGCTGGGAAGGATTTTTTTATTTTTTTTTTATTTTTTTTTTTTAATTTATTTTTTGTTTAAGAGCAGCTAGTGACACGATGAGGGGAAATGGTTTTAAGTTGGAAGAACATAGAATTAGACTAGATATTAGGAAGAAATTATTGACTGTGAGGTTGGTGAGACACTGGAACAGGTTGGTGCCTTCACCCTGGAGGCGTTTGAGGCCAGGCAGGATGGGACTTTGAGGAACTTGGTTTAGACAGAGGTGCCCCTGACTATAGCAGGGGAGTTGGAACTACATAATCTTAAAGGTGCCTTCCTACCCAAACCATTCTATGATTGTATGATTATTCAAGGTCACTTGGGAGTTGCAATAAACACAAAAAAATACTTAAAATAGGTAAAATATGCACCATACTTTCAATCCAGAAAGCCAACTTTATCCTGAGCTTCATGAAAAGAAGCATGACCAGCTGGTTAAAGGAGGTGATTCTTCCTCTCTGCTCCACCTTCATGAGACTCCACCTGGAGTACTGTGTTCAGCTCTTGGAACCACTAACATAGAAAGGACATAAACCTGTTTGAGCCCAGATGAGGACCACTAAGATGATCAAAGGACAGGAGAAATACTTCTATGAAGACAATCTGAAAGAGTTGGGGTTGCTTAGCCCAGAGACAAGAAGGCTCCCAGGAAACCTCACAGCAGCTTTCCAGTACCTAAAAGGGGTCTAGAAGAAAGATGGGGAGATAATTTTTGTCAGAGAGTAAAATGATAGGAGAAAGCGTAATGTTAAATTAAAAAAAAAAAAAAAAAAAAAGTAGATATGAGTTAGATTTAAGGACAAAAGTTTTTATTTGAAGAGTGGTGAGGCACTAGAATAGGTTGGTCATAGGAGCTGTGGATGACCCATCGCTGGAGGTGTTCAAGGCTGGGCTGAATGGTGCCTAGGGTAGCCCTATCTAGTGCAAGGTGCCCCTGGCTATGGACGAGGGATTGAAAATGGATTATCTTTAATGGCCATTCCAAGCTATGTTGTGCATGCCCTGCTGTTTAACAACAATATGATCAGGAGTATGCACCATATTCCTGAAATAATAATAATAATAATAATAAAATAAAATAGATATTACTTCCTGAGTGTTTATCTTTGAAAAAATAAGCCTTAGTTCCTTCATTGTAAGGCACAAATGATTCTTAATCACTATGAGTGAAAACATACTAAGGAGGTGCAAAATGTTGTGTTCAAAGATAAAAACATTTATTATTTGTAAACTTGTCATGGTTTTATGATTTTTGGTTATTGGTATTCCACATCATAACATCATGTGGTGCACTGGGAGTTAAAGAGTTCATGCTCCAGTTCTGGGTACCTGTCCCAGAAGAGAAAAAGAACTACATACCCCAGAGAGGAGATAAGACTCCTGGCAAGGTCAAAAGACCTTCCCTTTTCCCTTTTGATCTCGGCAGTGTGTGAGCTCCCCAGATCATCTCACCTCAGAATTAGACTAAGGCCTTCAGTGTTCGAACACTCTCTCCTTTTATTTGATTTACTAGCTTCAATTCTAATTATATTGTATTGTACTGCATTATAGTGTGTTATCTTGCATTTCAATATCTTATTTAGCATATTAGTTTGCTTCTCCTCAGATCATTGCCACTCTTGTTTTTAGGCCCATCTCTCCACCCTTTTCCCCCTTTTTTCCCTGTTTTCCTTTTCCAGAGCGTGGATCTGCGGTCCCTCCCCCCAGCTATATATGGAACCAGACTGAACCAGCCCGTAAACCATTGACAAAAACTTATAATCAAATATCCCACATATCTTCACAAGTACTCTACTCTCAACTTTCCAGAAATTTACATAAGAAAGGGAAGATAAAAGGTAGATGAATGTTAAGGTCAAAGGTCAGTGGAATAATGAAGAACGCATGGGGAATATTCAATATCTACACTGAAGTGACGTATAAATTATGTGCCCACTACCCTAAAGTTTGTCATAATCTATTTTCTTAAATCAGTCATCTGTTTGTACTAGTGTTAAAGTTATAAGAAGTGAAATATTGTACTTGCTTTCCTACTTGTACTTCAGGCAGTTACTCATACTGCAATGGTTTTATAATTTTTGCTATTGGTATTCCACATCATTAACATCATGTAAAGCACGGGTAATTAAAGAGTTGATACTCCAGTTCTGTGGACTGACAACTTTCTGGATACCTGGCTCTCAGAAGAGAAGAAGAACTACATATCCCAGGGGACTTCATGGTCAGAGAGGAGAATAAGTCACAGGAGGAAGGAAGTCACAGGATCTTGCTCTCTGGCTGGAGCTCTCTCGCTTGCTGCCTGGCAGAGGGTGTGGGTGTGTTTCCAAGCCATGCACCTTCAGTTCAAAGTAGGCCTTTTGGTTTTGGAAACTCTCTCTCTAATTTTATTTGATTTATTAGCCTCAATTTCCATTAGATTGTATTATATTGTGTTATCTTGCATTCCAATATCATAGTTAGTAAAATTTAGCTTTCCACCTTAGATCGTTGCCACTGTTCTGTTTTTGAACCCAGTTCCCATCTCCCTACCCTTTCCCTTTTTCCCTTCCCATTTTTGAGGCCAGGGGGCCCACAGGCCTACTGCCCCCCCATCACAGGCATAGGTTGAACTAGATAACGCCGTGACACATATCAAGGCAAGCTTAAAGTAAAATAAACCTACTTATGTACTGAAGGGTTTCTACTCCCATATTGCATGGAAATGTATGATTCCACAACACCTAATAGATATTGGACAGATTCTGTTTAAGTACTAACTGGCTATGAAAGCAAATTTTCATCTGTCATTTTATGAATAGAAGAAGTAATTTGCTTCACCTCCGAAGAACGTCAGTGACAATAAGGGCAAAGAACAAAAGATAAATGATCACCATGCTTTGCAAATATTCTGATGTTTCATTGAAGTGTGAGAGAATGCTATGAATACAAATATTATATAACATTATCCATTCCTGAAAGAAAAAAAATATGGTCATTCAGTAAAGAAACAAACAAACAAACAAAAAGCAATATTCAGAGTCTTTCTGCAAAGCAAACAGGGAATGTTATATCTGACTTTAGGAAAGTGAATGTAACTCTGTCTCTAGTAAAGGGAAAAAAAAAAAAAAAAAAGTAAGTTCTGCTTGGTTACAATTTTCTGCAGAGACCATGGATCAGTTCTCCAAGAGGTCACACAGCTCCTTCATGAATTTTAGCTGCATCATTGGCAAAGATATCTCTATCTCGCTGAGCAGTAGATAATTTTTTAAAATATTAAATATATTAAAAAAAAAAAAAATAGAAGCAGCTGTTTGGAAGACAAATTCTGCAGTAGACAACGTTTTCAAAAGTACGTGATCCAGCTCATATATAAGGACACAAATAGCTTACATTTAAATATTAAGATAAAAGTAAAAAATAATAATTGAGATTATAGGATTTTTAGTCATTAGTGATAAATCTCTGGTTAATCTATGGAAGTGTTTAAATGAAAACATTTTCTGACAGTGATAGTCCTGTTTCTTTATTAATCTTGAAAAATTGTTGTTGCCACTTCGGTAAAAAAAAAAAAAAAAAAAAAAAACCCTAAAAATTATGGCACCAAGAACACTACCATCTGAGAATAATTTTTTTTGAAGTAACCAATGGCTATCCATGAAAGTGAATTTCCAAATTTTCATTTAGATCCAAATAATCTATGTTCAGTAGTTCAGTAGTAAGTTTCAGAGTGATACCTCTCAAATATAATTGTACAAATCCTCAAACATTCCTTTATGATTAAAATCTAGAATACTATGACTTCAGTTCAAAGTAATTTTCATGCTTGAAAGGTACCTGCCTGGTCATAGGTTTTTCCCTTGTACACCTTTGCTCTTGACATATATAGGGCAGCCTTGGATCTCCTCAACACTATGCTATTTGTGAGCAAATCACCAGAGTCGTTTTGGTGACTTGGGAATCATAGTTGTGGAAGGAAATATAATTATGCCCTTTTTCTTCATGATGTGTTCTGTATTGAAGACTGGAGTTAAAATAGGGGTTCGAAGGCAGTTCTGCTGAAAAAAAAAATAATAATAATAATAATAAAAAAGGTTAAGATAAAGACAGTTTAATAAGTAGAAAAATAAGGAAAAAATACAACAATAGTAAAAATATACAGAACAAGTGACGTACAATTCAATTACTGACTACCCACTGTTCAATTCTCAGCCAGACCTCAGGCAGTAGTCATTCCTCAGTTGCAACCAATTCCCTCCACTTTTATTGTTCAGCATGACTTCCATGGTATGGGATATACCCCTGGCCAGTTTGGGTCAGTTGTCCTGGCTGAGTTCCCTCCCAGCTCTTTTTGCACTGCAGCTTCCACAGTGCCAGGGCAATACATAGAGTTGAAAAGTCCTTTATTTAGTGTAAATGCTGCATGGCAGTAACTAAAACATCTATGTGTTATCAACATTATTTTCATCCTAAGTCCAAACCACAGCACCATACCAGCTACTAGGAAGAAAGTTAACTCTATCCCAGTCCAAACTATGACAATATCGTAGACTGGAAAAATCAAACAATGCCTTATGCAAGTGAATCAAAGAACAGTGTCCATCCTTGAAAACACAGTAATGAAGTAGAATTTTCAGACATTAGAGTAGTTTATAAATTAGCTCTTGAAAAACATAAAATTATATACAGTAAAGTAATTTTAAATCTTGCACCAGTATGTTTCTTATATGCATCAGCTTTGGTCTTAATAAGTTCAATTAGAAATATTAATCTGCTGGCCACAACTGTTATATAGATTAACAGAGGAAGAAGACACAATGCTACTTGAAACAATTTGTTCATTACTGTGTTCTCATTTTAGGAGAACGAAGCAGCAGGGATTGCAGTAGAATTATCTTTAAGAATACCTCTTGCTTTCTGAGAGGCTATGCTTCCTCATCTCAATTCGTGTGACTCTGCTACTGGGGAAGGCAGTGCAGGACAGAGGGGAAAGTGGAGCAGGCAGATGAATATTGAATTGTTCACTGTAGCCCATGATTACCTATATCCTCGGAGAAAAATAGAAGACCTTCTGGGACTTGAGGATTGGAAAACTAGAGAGATGCTACGCTACACTGAAGCCTTGGACATTAATATGGGTAATTGGCTTGTTTAGTGATAGTGTTAGATTTGATGCTTATGCTCAAAGGTGTTGCTTATCTGCTATGATCTATTTCAGAGGTAGTGAGGCTTGACAATCCAGTCTGACATTCCATGAAAACTTGACATCTAACAAAGAATGCGCAAACTAACAAGCTCTGAACCAGTGTCAGAAAAGTGGAAAGTTCCTTTATCTGTTAATTCAGTAAGAATAATTCCTTACTCACTCTCTGCCTGTCATCTTTGGCAATAGTCTGGGAACTATAACCAAATTTTTTGGACATTTTTTAAGGACTGATAACAACTGTTTCAGACTTTTTTGCTTATTCTTAGATGAATGTTCAATTCTTGTATATACATGCTCACTAAATCCAAAGCTGGTGCATAGAAAAAACATACTGGTGCAAGACTTACAATTTATTGTTATGTATATAATTTTATTTTATTGAAGAGTATTTTTGTAAACTACTCTAATGTCTGAAAATCTCTGAATCTGTTGTGAGGCTTAACATAGTCTTCTGTAATATTAAAAGAATATATGCATGATAGATGATGTTCTGCTATATTTATTTATACCTGCAGCAACAACAATTAGAAATATTAATTTGGCTGACAACAGTTGTTACCTAGATTGATAGAGGAAGAAAACAGAATACTACTTGAAAAAAATCATTCATTACTGTGTTCTCACTTTAGGAGAACCAAGCAGCAGGCATCACAGCAGAATTATCTTTAAGAATACCTCTTGCTTTCTGAGAGGGTATGCTTCTTCATCTCAATTCATGTGACTTTGTTACTGGCAAAGTGTGCAGGACTGAGGGGGAAGTGAAGCAGGCAGATTAATAATGAGTTATTCTCTGTTTACATATGTACTCCACAGTCAGACATCCTTAAATAGTGGACATTTCCCCACAGGATCCAAATCTGTCACTGATCTAAATCTTATAATTGTCAAAGTGGTAAATATATAATAAACATTGTCTTCTATGCTACTTAATCAACAAGAGATTGTATCATAGCTCACACTGAAATCTGAGAACTACCTTATAGATAGAGGCTTATTATATTACCAGTTTTAGTTATATTCCTGTGTTTGAACAGATCTGAGATGGAAAACATGCTTAAAATTATGCTTTGTGTATATTAGACTTATAAGTACGTTACCGTGTCTTTTGTTTGGTTGGGTATTAGAGAATCATCCACTGCGGGGGTTGCTTTTTCTCTTATGTGTGATAGTAAAGACCTAAACTTGTACCCATGTTTCAGAATGCAAGGATATGTCAAGTATTTTTGTTCTGCTACACATGTTGTGAGCAATATGTGTTTGTTTGTTTTTTAAACTTAATTTGTCAATTGATTCACTGGTAAAAGCTTCTTGTGGACCCTTTCTCACTCTGAGTCTCAGAGGAACAATACATAACAACTAGGAACATGAGGGAACAGTTTAACTAGGAACTAACTAAACTAGGAACTGTTTAAAGAGAATTCTAATTTGCACACAAAATATTAAATGCTCTTGACTGAGATTTCCTCACATTAAATTAACTTACTACTTAATTTTCTACCATGAAAACAGCAACTGCCGGTATCATTACCAAAAATATTACAGTAACACAAATAAATAATGTCTATGTTTCTCTTCTTCCTGTCCTTTTTTACAGTATAATTTTTCACTTTATTACAGCCAGTCTACAGTCTTTAAAACTTTCAACTTTTCTGATTTCTCTTCAACCTGTTGAAAAATTTTAAATGCATTTTGTTTTTCTCATCAAGTGTGTATTCTTCATTAAAATTTTAAACCAGATGCCACTATCAATACAGGTAGTTGATCTGACGATAATTCAAAATAGTTGGGTGCAAAATTATTTCTGACCAAGCATAATAATTTTTGCTTTAGTATTGTAAAGAATTTAAGCAGCATAACAGACGTCTCTAAGGACCTGTCTATAGAACAGGCTGAGATAGCCTGGAATCTTCATTTGTGTTAATAATTCCTTCATCAGTTCAGTGCTGATTTTAGGCTACATTAACTTTATTTATTTTATAAATTAAGTATGTTCTATAAACAAAAAGAGGTATTTCAGGAAACAGTCAAGACGGGTATATTCAGGCAAACATCACCCTCACTTTCAAAAAAAGAGCTAGATGGAAGATCCAGAAAACTTAAGGCCAGTCAGTATAACATCAGTCTGTTATCAGAGTAAGCAGTTCTTCTATCTGGGCACACCTCTCACAAGTGCACTCACTGCTGCCATCAAACACTTACAGAAAGCTCAGGCATATCGTGCTGCCTGAGACGTGGACAGCTGCAGGTTCCCTTGGAAGCTCTGTCTTGGCAGTTGCATTGGTTCTTGTGACTTTAGAGACCACAGGGGATGCAGAGGATACAGCTTTCTGCCTGCTGGATACCGTGACTGCCTGTGAGTGTGTTATGATCATTTGAGCTGTCAGACTGGCAAAGAGATAGCATCCTTTTGTAATATCAAGGATAACCACTGCAACTTGACAGTTAGATTTTAACCTTCAAAAAACATACAGTTCAGGAGTGGATTTATTTGACTAAGAAAATCACTCTGTAGAATCCTCATCTAGCATCCAACATTTTGTATCTCCATGACTTTGAAACTTTGCTTGTCTTCCAAAGCAAGAACATGCTTTCCTACAAAACTGGAGAGGAAGACATCTTCAGGGTTAAGGCAGTTTATGGTGTCTTCTATACAAAACTGAAAAATGTGACAAGAAAAACAATCAAAAACATCCCTACTGAGTCTTTGAATAACAAAAACTACATACTTAGCATTGCTTTTTCAAAATATTCTCCAGGGAAAAAAAAAAAAAAAAACAGTGAAAAAGAAGTTTGATTGTTAGTGTCCACAGCTACAATTTATTGAAGAAAGACAGCAGCTTTCCAACAGGAGATACGATGCATCCAATCTCATAAAAATTCAGATATCATGCTTCATCAGGAAATCATGTTTCAGATGCATTTTTGATAACGACACTAGTAGAACTTGAAATAATCTCATGTTGACAAGTCTCTTGTATAACTGTAGAACTGTGTTGATTCCCAACATTTGTCAGCTGGTACAACTTGTTAAAATGCATATTTAATAAACACCTATTCCTTTAAGAAAGAGGAGAGAAATCTGCCTCAACATGCAGCAGTAGGAAATTTAAATGTACTATGTGATGATTACTGCTTCAGTACAAGAACTTGAATGAAATGGCAAAATTGAGCTCGATCTGGTGTTACAGTATGAATACCAGTTTTACTAAAAGTAAATATTCAGAAATACAGACTGGGCTAAAGCACTAGTATTCCTAAATATGTCTAAGCACCTATAGGCAGAATTACACAAAACATTTAATCATTAATTTCTATGTTTTATGTTTCTATGTTTCTGTGCTTTATGTCAGCATCTAATCTTCAACCATCTAGAGATGTCTAATGTACCTATGAAATCTACACTGGCTCCTCTGGGAGCCCTTTGTAATCAATGCAGAAAAGCCAGCAGCTCTAGTGGAATGTTGACGTATTCAGTCTTAGCTGTATTAAGAGAATCAGTTATCTATATTGACTAAGATGTCTAGATCAGGTTTATCTGTACCAAATATGCAGAGATTAATCCAATCCTTAATGCCTCTGTAGAAAATAAGTTCAGATTCCCTTTTCTTTTGTTTTCCCTGTGGAGATTTTGATTTTCTCTAAAAAGACATTAATCTATACTTCTTCCAGGAGAGATAACACTATGGATATCTAAGTTTATTAAAAAAAAAAAAAAAAAAAAAAAGTTAATTTGATCATCTGAATAAAATTATGTTCTGTACTTACAAGATGGAAATCTGGACTATGCAGTGGGATACAACTATGAAACTTCCTGACATAAGACATCAACAGTTTTGGCTGCACCTACAAAAGAAAATTCTATAGCCTCATATGCAAACTTAAGCAGCTTCAGCAAAAACATGGATGGAAAAAAAAGGAAAGGAAAGAAAATGACAAAGCAAATGATAACTCACATATCTGTCCAGATGCACGTATCCATTGCTCTCTAGAAGATCACTACTAAGAAAATTAGTATCAAATCAAACAGATATAGTAGATCACCCATGAGTTTGTTGAAATATATACCATTCTTTAGTGTACCAAATATGTACCATTATTACCCTGCACTTTAGGATTTGCCTGTCTTCAGGAAATTATTAGAGGTTTTATTTACCTGCCATTCTTGGAAGGAGGTTCATATCTGAGCAAGTTGGTATTAACCAGCTATATGAATGTAATTTGGTGATAGAAACTCATTCATTAAATTCAAATTTAATATAGTTAAGGCAAATGTAATGATAATGATATGGTCCTTTCCTGTACAAGAAGTAGATTCTGCTTGTCCTTTTCCAGGGACAGAAGGCAAGCTGGCTGTTCACATCAACTTACATGAGCTCTTGATATGATTTCTATGTAGTGAAGGCATCACACCTGTCAGTCCTGTCTTCTTGAAATGAATCATTTGTTTCAGTTGACTATATCCTCTTATACATGCTATTTCAGGTGAAGACAAGATCTTCGCCAAAAACTAATCTTAAGACTGTATCCATGTGACTGCTGCCAGAGGACTCAGTTTTGTCTTTTGACAGTTATAAAAATATTCTTTTAACATGCCATTAGAGAGAAACTTACTGAGAAATCTGTCTCATTTCAGAATGTCTCACAATTATTATTATTTTTTAATTAAACAAAAATAATAGGCAATAAGGAACAGCACGTAAACAAAAAATTACATAACACTTGGTAGTATATACCAAGTAGGTATCTGTCTATTCCTACCTGAACTTTGTGTTTAAATGAGATGTGATATTAAGCTATTGCATATGTGAGCATAGCTCATGAACTAGATTGAAATTTTAGAATGTAAATGGAATACAACTGAAAACATTTTTAACATAAAACTTACTTGTGAATGTAACAAGAGGGGGAAGAAAGCTTTTTTTCCTTGTTATTTCAGACTGAAGAATTGTGCATTATGGATAAGCATTTTTTAAACGTATTTCAGTGTAATTTTTATCTACATATACAAATGCTGAGAAATTATTGAATTATTGATGCTATACACAGATTAATTCCTGGAAACAGTGACAAAGTTAACAGCATATATTTACATTTTCAAGTTGTTTTAAAATTGAAAAAGCCTCTGAGTGAAGGTTTGAAAATTCTTAATATTTATTTGTAGTAAATACTACTTCAGTGCTGATCCTTCTGTGTTTGCATACACTCCTTAATGCTATGCCAACTGCTCTTATCACATACATTTGGGAGATTATATATCACAGAATGACAAAATAATATAGATTGGAATGGAAATCTGGAAATCACCTATTCCAATCCCACTGCTAAAGCAGATTCCCTAGAGTACATTATATAGGACAGAGCCAAGACTAGTTTTGAATATCTGCAACAAAGGAGATTCAACAACCTCTCTGGGCAGCTTGTTCTACTGCTTTCTAAAACTCATAACAAAGTTGTTTTTCCACATATTCAGATGGAGCTTTCTGTGTTCCAGTTTGCACACACTGCTCCTTGTTCTGTCTCTGGGCACTGTTGAAAAGTTTCTGGCCTCATTCACTTGACTCTAGCACATCAGATATTTATAATCATTGATAAGATCCTCTCTCAGTCTTCTCTTCTTCAGGTTGAACACTCACAGGTCTGTCAGCCTTTCTTCATAAAGGAGATGAAATGCTCCAGGCCCTGAACCATCTTTGTGGCACTCTGCTGGACTCTCTCTCAAAATTCCCTGTCTTTTTTGAACGGGGGAGCACAGAACTGAGTACAGTACTCTAGATGCAGGCTCCCCAGGGTAGAGTAGACGGAGAGGATCACCTCCATTGACCTGCTGACCACGCTTTTTTTAATGCATCCCAGGATACCACTGGCCTTCTTGACCACAAAGGCACACTGTTGATTCATAGTCAACCTGTTGTCAACACACTATATACATTATATACATTATAATATGTGTATTGTCTAATACATATATTGTGTGACACCTATGTTGTACTCTCCCTCAAGGAAAGTTTGTGAGCATAAAATTTCTTTTTCTCTGGATAGAGTGCCATTTTCTGCATCATAATACATTCTTTCTGCAGTTTGAAATTTTTGAGGACTATAACAGGCAATTAGACATTCTTGAGAATTAATCCTAGCTTATAGTGGACAGGGTTACATTGAGAAAGTATGAGAGCTAAACCAAGCTCTTTTGCTGTGTTTCTTTCTTGTAAAAAAGTCTTTGTTTCCTTATACTGTAATTAGAAGAAGATTTTTCTAATGTCTGTAGTATAAGAGAAAGATGATGTTTAAATGTATTAATATGGTAAGTTTATTATTACTATTCTTTCCAAGAAAGAAGGTCCAGTTCTTATTACATATTGATGGCTTATGATCTGAGTGTCTTGGCATCTTGGCATTTACAGAAAAAAATGAGAAAGAGACAATATATTACCAGTGACACTACTGTTATCAAGTGAAATGATGTTTAAAAAGGTCGGATTTTTTTGTTTGTTTGCTTGTTTGTTTTGTTTTGTTTACATTCACATGCAGCATACAGTATAGCAGGTTCTAAAAATCTTTGTCTAGATTATTCATAATACTTATTATAATTTTACCCACAGTTACCTTCTGTGTTTTATCTGAGACTGACTGTAAGAATGATTCTATTTACCAAAAAATTTACTGATTAGGGATAGCCAGGTTTCCAAAAGTAACTATTCCTCACTATATAATATTTTGCAAATAATCTACTGAAAAGAAAAAAAAAAAAAAATGAAATGCATTCAACATTAATGCAAAATAAAACATTTGGTGACAAATTTCTTCTGTTTGTTAAAAATTCAGCAAGTACAAGTATTCTTCTTCAAAGGAAACTATTTTTAAGTAAGTAATTTTATTTAGCATAAAGGGATAAAAAATTTAGGATATAGTATAATTTGATTGCAGTCTGAAAAGTTTTTTTTTTTTTTTTTTAACTGCAAGGTGGCTTTTTTTTTTTTTTTCAATTGTGTTTAACTTGACAAAATTACAGTTTCAATGGTGTCATTAAAGAAAAAATACACCACAAGAGCATGGAAGGTAGTATCACAATAAATATAAAAAATTCCCCTCCACCCCCCCCCCCAAAAAAAAAAAAAAAAAAAAAAAGTATTGACACACATATCTGTTTCGCTTGTAAATTTGTTTCTAAATTCTGGGAGGTAACAGAGCACCGAGTCTCCTGTTATATCTTCAGGCTGCCAACCGAACCAACAAGCTGAACGGCTCATTATATGCATCCCACTTCATGAACTGGCAACGTCTGGTAAAATCAAATACTGCTTTAAAATATGTACCCACATGCTATCCTTTAGAAGTGAATAATGCACTTCATAGTTGAATTCAGAGCAATAGAACTGCTGTTAATTAAGCACTACTGTTTTGAGAATAAGTCATTATATGGTTTTTGAATGCAACACACCTGAATTTTTATTATTTTTAGCTTGTTAAATGCTCTGTGATTTCAAATACTTCTAATTCCAAGCAGAGATAAGTTCCTTCCCAATTTATCCTACAGATGTACTAGGGCTTTACTTATCATTTTTATACATATATATATTATTTTAATCTGAGTATCTACAACCTCCGACTACACAGTTTTACTTAAAATCTCCTGTTATGTTCTACTGCTAAACACATGGAAGTTAGTTCCATTAAGTTAAATTCCAGATATATACATTATTTCTTTAAGCCTTTCTCATTGTTGAAACTTTCTTTATTGATTTTTCTTACTCTTTTAATGTATTGTGTAGTGTAACACAAATCTCATTTCATTCCTAATTCAATGCTTCCCAATTAGTTTTCCTCTTTATATAATTGCCAATGCTCTTTTAATGTCTTTCTGTTACTTATTTAGCTCTGCAAAAGTGTGATTAATATCCATTTCTTTTAAAAGTTTACTATTTCATGTATATGACTTGGCAAGTTTTCTTTCTTCATAGAACATGCTAATGCTTAGACTTCTCTAGTTATCTCCATAGATTCAAATGCTGAAACTTGGTATTAGAAACTGCAAAAGAAACTGCAAGAGATTCTGTAGAAACTGAAACAAAATTTTCAGAATGCAAATTTGAAGTTTTAGAAACATAAGGCAGATTTTTTATTTCACCGCAATTTTCATGAGAGATGTGTCATACAGATCCTAATTGAAATCTTTTCAGTAAATTTTGAAACTGATCAACAGCTAACTTTCTCCACTGGTTTTAGTGGTATGAGGTCTGCTCTGAGAGTAATGTCTCCTATTTTATTATGTTGACCCGCAACATCAGAGGGAGATGTTCTGCTTTTGCAAAGATTGAACCGACCTTCCATTATTCCAGTAAATTTTCTTGCAATGCAACAGGTGGCAACAGAAGGGCAGCCTGATAAAACTCCATCTGACATGTAAGTAAGCAAAATTCTATCTGACATGTAAGTGTGAAGCAAAGGTGTGCCATTTAACTCCTCCATGCAGGAGTGAGAGAGAAAAAAAAAAAAAAAAAAAAAAAAAAAGGCACCCATTGACATTCATTGATGTTTGTTGAACATTTCTGGAGACCAAAGCATGGATGTGAGCATGATGAGGTGGTGGGTGGTGCATTTCAGCAGTGGCAACAACAACAGCGTGTCACCTCTGCTAGTGCAGAGTTCTACAAGCACAGCATACACACTGTTGTTCATTGCTCGTGAAAATGCGTAGCTGACAGTAGCGACTGTTGAAAAATACTGTTTTGTAGCTGGGAATTTGCTTTATCAAATAATATTATTGTGCTCTTTGTATCTGTTGATGCTTCCAGAGAAATAAGTAGGAGGCAATACTTTCAGAGAGACCTGCTTATTTCACTATTATTTTTCTTCATTCACAAAGCATTAAAGTGTACTGATAACCTTTTTAGTTTTGTGTTGTCAATTAATTGACCACAATATTTTTTTTCTGTATTGAATTATCAGAAGCATTTGAATTTTAGTTCTCATCAAAATCATATGTAAAAATAAAATGTCCCTCTGCAAACTAACAAAAATTTGCCTTTTAATGAATGAAGCTTCACTCCAGCACCATTACTATGTCTCCAGGAATCTTTACAGCATAATAAAAAGAGGAAACAAAAACTTCTAGTAAATTAAAGACTACAAGCATTATTTGAATAAACGTTAAACATTCAGTGAACAATCTATTAATAAACAATTACATAAAAAACTTACAAAATCTTTTTTAGGGAGAATGTCATCAGTAGAACTGATCTAACTTGAGTTTGTTAAGAATTTCAACAATCTCACAAATAACTAGGAAAGCAGGGGGATTTATGAAAGATTCAATCCAATCCCTCTTCACAAGCAGGGCCTCCTAGACCAGGCTGCCCAGAACCATGTTCAGGCTTTCAAATATCTCCAATGAATAAGACTCCACAAACTCTCTGGAGAGCCAGTTCCATCACTGAGTCATCCCCGTAGTAAAGAAATGCTGCCTAATGTTCAGAAGATACCTCTTCTGTAAGTGTAGTAAAGTAAAGTAAAGTGGTAAAGTGTAGTAAAGAGGAAAGTATTATTTAGAAGAGCTCAAAAGTTCAAGAAGAAAGCCTTAGTTTATAAATGGGGAATATTCTCACCTCAAGGAAACATATTTTCTCACAGAGGAAGTATTTTACAGTAACAGTATTAAATTATACAGAATGATTGGCAAAAATAGAAGGTTAAAACAGATGTCATAGTTTCTACCAGCTAAATTACAGTACTACCTCTACATTTCATCTGACATTAGCTGCATATTTATTACATCCCAGGAAGAAAAACAAAGAAACTCAGCTGTGTATAATAGTTTGCTAGGTCACTAACTGAAAATGTGCTGATGTCTTCACATCTGATAAAAGGAATGAAACTAATGAAAGTATTACAATGAAATGTTTTCTATTTTCACTCCCAGAATGTTGATTTGATTTCTCATAGTTAAAATTTTCAGTGTGTTTCAAAATGTGTTTGGGGAAAAGAAAAAAAAAAAAGTAACTGAAGCATTGTCTTTGATAATGATTTGACTATATAAATTATAATAATAAAAAAATACTGATATATGTTAATGTTGTATGAAAAGAATAACCTCAAACATTGCAATATAATATTTACAAAGTACAATGAAGTCATCTACATTCTAGTAAATACCCAATTCACTTAACTGAAAGATGCTGAATAACATATCATATTGTCAGTTGCTATGGTGTTTGTTCTTAATCAGAATATATGTTTATGGTGTGTATTAAGTTTTACACGTACAGTGCAATTGCATTCTTTATAAACAGTATTTTAAGAATTTCTTGTGATGAGCTAGTTAAGTAACCTGAAATCAAGAAACTGAATAAATATTAGAATTATTTGCTGAAAAATTTTAGAGCTAACACATATATATATATTTTAAACATATCTCTTAAAAATCACAAATACTCTGCTTACTCAATTTGTGAAACATCAAGTGACATTTCACAAGTTATTGAGATCAACTGTAGTCACAATGGATGCCAGAAACCAGATAATAAGAGTTGGAGTTGATATCCTATATGGTAGTAAAAAGACAACATTCCTTTTTATATTTCTGACATGAAAATTAAAATGAAAAAAACGTATAACTTCTATCTACCTTTGTAAGTATATTATTCGAGCAGCAGACATCTCACATAGTCATCAGATTACAAAGATTTAATGCAAATAGATAACTCTAAGCTTCTTAGTCTTTACTCTTTGCATAGCTGATCTATTTTCCATCTCAATTTCAAGTGATTAATGAACACTGCACCAGTTTTTGTGTTAGACTGGCTAAGATGTGGAAGAAGTTGGAGATGACTGGAAAGCCATATCAATAAAACAGGAAAAGCAAGCTTTCCCAACTATGGAGACAAGTTTAAAGAACAAAACTAATTCAATTTCTTCTGTTTACCCAGTATTTATCTTTAAACAAATTATGATAAAATTATCCTTAACACTTTTCAAATAACTACTAATTAAGGTTTTATATAGTTTGAAGAGAGTCAAACTGTCTTTCTGCTGCCATCTGTTACAAAGCAATACAATTTAATGGAATATGGGTGTGGCAGTTCAACTTTTACTGCTACACAACAAACATCTGCCTCTAACGCAGTGGGCAACTTGAATAAAATAGGATGTTTCACTTGCAGATTAGCCTTTGTATTTTCTTATAACCTCAGACAAATAAAAATAGGTAAATTGAAAGCATAGTTCATTTCCTCTTAATACAGAAAGCAACAAGTGTATTCGCCTTTACTGTAAAGCAAATATTAAGTGATAAGCATTATAATGCAGACTAAATCTAGTTTGAAAAGTCATCTCTGATAATTCTGCAATCACTACACTAAACTAGAGCAAGGTTCTAATCAGTGTTACATTAGTGGAGATAAGTTTTATGTATAATAAGGAAAAAATAGTATTTTTCCAGGTTTCACCTTGGGCACAATGCCTAAATTCTACAATCATAGGAAGCTCTCTGAATGGCTGGACTGTATATAGTTCATAACAAAAGATTTACAGTGTGCTGAATCAATCATCTTAGATGTATTCCACTTCTTTATTATTGTAGTTGTTTTCTTTTGCATAGAATCTGGATTAATACTTCAATTGCTGTAAATAATATTATTTGTCTGTATGACTAGTTAGTCTCAAAATGCAGAACTTGGAAACATATGTTCAAAAAATGAGATCTCTTGCTTTTAGTCATACCATAGTTCTCCACTGAATTCAAGTATGAAAGGATCAATGGTTGTATATAAATAATTATATGCTGAGTTTTACCTACACTTGAGATCAAACTCTTTATGAAAGTCTTTATCAAACCCTTTGATCAAATCATCACTTCTCATAAGCAACCTGTGTATGTACTGGATAACACTCTTGTTTACGTCAGGACTACATATTTGTAAAATTAATTGAAAATCAACTGAAGTGTAGACTGCAGAATCTGTCTTTTGAAATTCATTACATACCTAATTAATAAAAAGACATCATATGAATACAGTAAAAAAGACAGAGAAAAAAAAATCAGACATATTATACATATATTCATCTTCCTTGTTCTACAATATCTTCTTGAATCAATAAACATGTTATGTCAATGGATGTACTTTCAAAACAATACTTAAATTATGCTATTAAACACTGAAGTATTCTAATTAAAATTAACAGTTTTATATAAGAGTTTTTCTTATAGAATCAAATACAATTATTAACAGCATGTGTTGCATAACTTTGATTATAAATGGGTAAGAATAAAAGTATTAAAGAAAAAATCAGGAATGTTGTGTTTCAACTATTTTTCTAATAAAATACATATAGAAACTAACAAACAAAGAAAAATAAAAATAAACTAAATAGCATTTAATCTGGGAACACATCTTTGATTTTGATCATGTATGTAGCTTCAGGCTTTGTCAAAGGAGACAAAGCAAGAAACAATGCTAAAAATATTATAGAAGACATTCTTCACTTATCAAAAGTATTAATAGAGACATATGAAAATGCTTAAAAAGAGAGCTGTCAGTGGTATTTCCCAAGCCAGCTATAATATTATGTAGCTTGAGCATCGTGATCTCAAGCTCATGCCTCATGGCATGCCTCCTGGGATGCCTCTACTGAGAACTTTTAATGAGTCATTTTGAGTAGTCTGCTTTCATTTTCATCAGAATATTCCAAATTCTCTTGTAATATTCCTTTCTTGATCTTCTACCCTCTTCCTATCATGAGGATGTTCCCCTCACTGCAAGAAAGACATTGAGGCCCTGGAGTGTGTCCAGACAAGGGTAACAAAGCTGGTGAGGGGTCTGGAGCACAGGCCTCATGGGGAGCAGCTGAAGGAGCTGGGATTGTTCAGTCTGGAGAAGAGGAGGCTCAGGGGAGACCTCATTGCTCTCTATAAGTACTTGAAGGGAGATTGTAGCGAGCTGGGGGTCAGCCTCTTCTCTCGGGTGAAGAGTGATAGGACGAGAGGGAAAGGCTTCAAGCTGCGTCAGGGAAGATTCAGGCTGGACGTTAGGAAATACTACTTCTCTGAAAGGGAGGTCAGGCACTGGAATGGGCTGCCCAGAGAGGTGGTGGAGTCACCGACCCTGATGGTGTTCAAGGAATGTTTGGACGTTGTGTTGAGGGACATGGTTTAGTGAGAACCATTGTTGATGGGTGGATGGTTGGACTGGGTGATCCTGTGGATCTTTTCCAACCTTGATGATTCTACGATTCTATGACATTTGATATAAATGAGCACACACATCTGGAACATTATATAAACATAATTATGAATTTCCTGAAGGAAGAAATATTTCAGATCTTTGAGATTCATGACAAATTTGTAACTTTTAATGCAATCTCATGCCAATTTATCAAACTGATCTTCCTAAACAAACTTTGTGTTTAAACTACAGGAATATTTCCTTGGCTTGACATAACTACGCTAATGTGTACTTTACTGCTCCTCTAACGAATGTAACCTGTTATTAATTTTATTTTACTTCATTAAAAGGAATACGGGGCAAAAAAAAGCCACTACAATTACTGAAAGAGTTAAGTTTTCTTATATCTATTACATTATTGTTTGCTAGTCTTGTATTTGATAGCATTTAAGGTATGTAGATAGAGGGATTCCTAAATATGATTTCTTTAGGACCTTGAGAGGGGCTGAGTGCAATTTTATTTAGAGTTAAGAAAACTGAATAACCTTCATTTCTTTTTAAAATAAATTAATTAATGAATAAATCAGGTAAAAACAAGAAGCAATGCAATTGTGCATTTCAGCAAGAAACACTTACAGTCATTTTGCTTCTAATCACTGTTCCAAGTAGTGTTGTAGGCACTTGGCATTAAACTTCAATTGAATGAAGCACAGAAGACAGATATGAGGTAAAACCATCAACAGTGAACTACAGAACCATGTATTTTTTTATAATTATTTTTCTTGTACAAAGGATATTGAATTATTTCCTGCAAATTCTTATACCCTCAACAGCACTCACTCTAGATAACTCTATAATTTTATTCAAGGAAAGAACTTGCTTTGGCTGATTGGATTTGTGTGACTAGAGAATTCCCCTGGGTAATCTTCTGACATCCCTGGTTATTTCATATAAAGAGGACAGTGATGCCTGTTCCACTTTAAAAGTAAGTAGCTTAGGTTCTTCTCAGTTCATAAAAATCTGTAAGATGCCAAGGTTCAATGGATAATGAAGATACAAAATAATGAACTCACACTGGGCAACAAGGGATTTTCTATGCAGAAAGTATTTGTATTAATAATGAACTATGCTCAGTGTAAGAAATAAAGGGACAAAAAAAAACCCAACAAAAACAAAACAAAACAAACAAACAAAAAAAAAAAACAAAACACAAGCAAGCTTAGCAAACCAGTAAAGCTATAAAGATAAAGCTGTTTGAGATTTCATTCAAATACATACAGAAGAATTCTATGACAATATCGTTCAGTCACAGGACATCCAGATTAGAAAGATCAGGAAGGCTGAACAATCATTGAGACAACACTATTTTCATAGAATCATTGAATCGTAAAATGGCTTGGGTTGGAAGGGACCTCAAGGATCATAAAGTTCCAACCCCTCTGCCACAGGCAGGGCCACCAATCTCCAGATCTGGTACTAGACCAGGTTGCCCAGGGACCCATCCAATCTGATAATGAACACCTCCAGAGGCGGAGCATCCACAGCCTCCCTGGGCAGCCTGTTCAAGCATTGCACCTCTCTCTGTAAAGAACTTCCCCCTGGCATCCAATCTAAACTTTCCCTCCTTGAGCTTAAAACCATTTCCCCTTGTCCTGTCACTGTCTACCCAAGTAAAAAATTGATTGTCCTCCTTTTTATTATCCCCTTTTAAATACTGGAAGGCTGCAATGAGGTCTCCTTGCAGCCTTCTCTTCTCCAGGCTGAACAAGCCCAGCTCCCTCAGCCTGTCTTCACAGGGGAGGTGCTGCAGCCTGCTGACCATCTTTCTGGCACTCCTCTGGACCCTCTCCAACACCTTCACATCTTTTCTGCACTGGGAGCTCCAGATCTGGATGCAGTACTCCAGATGAGGCCTCACGAGGGCAAAATAGAGAGGGACAATCTACCTCCCTGTCCTTGCTGGCCACCTCTCTTTTGATGGAGCTCAGGATATCATTGGCCTTCTGAGCTGCAAGAGCACACTGCTTGCTCTTTTTCAGTTTTTCATCCACCATGACCCCCAGGTCTTTCTCTGCAGGGCTACCCTCAAGGGGTTCTCCCAGTCTGTGTACGTATCTGGGATTACTCCAACTCAAGTGCAAAAACTTGCACTTTGCTATGTTGAACCTCAATAGATTCACATGGGCCTCACATTTTGAAATTGTTGAGGTCCCTCTGGATGGCATCCCTTCCTTTCAACGTGTTAACCACACCACTCAGCTTGGTGTTACATGAGTGCACATGAGCCCATCACTGATGTTACTGATGAATATGCTGAAGAGCACTGGTCCCAGGACAGACCCCTGGGGGACACCAGTAGTCATCCACCTCCACCTGGACATAGTGCCATTCAATACAACCCTCTGTGTCCTTCCAACCAGTTCCTTACCCACCACATAGTAAACACCTCAAATCCGCATCTCTCCAATTTAGAGAAAAGGATTTGGTGAGGAACCATGTCAAAGGCCTTGCACAAGTCCAGATAGATGACATTGGTCACCTTCCCTTTGTCATCACTCCATCATAGAATGCCATCAGATTTGTCAGGCACAACCTTCCCTTGGAAAAGCCATTCTGGTTATCTCAAATCACCTGCTCATCCCTCATGTGCCTTAACATGTCTTCTAGGAGGATTTGTTCCGTGATCTTCCTAGGCACAGAGGTGAGGCTCACCTGCCTGTAGTTTCCTGGGTCCTTCTTCCTTCCTTTCTTATAAATGGTAGTGATGTTTCCATTTTTGAGTCCCCAGGGACTTTGCCTGACAGCCACAATTTTTCAAATACAATTGAGAGAGGCTCAGCAACCACAACAGCCAGCTTCTTTAGGATCATGAGATACTTGTTATCTGACCCCATAGATTTGTATATATTCAGTCTCATGAGGTGGTCTCAGACTTGCACTGCCTTTACAGAGTTCCTACCTAGAGACTCAGGGATGTGAACTTCAGGGACATGAGAAATATGAGAATACTGCATGCCAGTGAAGAGAGAGGCAAAAAACTCATTTAGTAAATTAGCCTTCTCTTATCAAATATTGTTATTTTTGTTGTAGATTCCATGGAAATAAATAGGAGACATTACTTTTAGGGCAATCTACATATTTTTACAGAAATATACACAAGTAGTTTTATTTTCTTTGCTGTTACGAGCCCCTAATGTACAAATTATTGCAAAGGTTCTAAGGTAAAGATTCCATCCTACTGTTAGGAAACTACTCATTGTTTTCTACATGCAGATTAAAATGTTTCCTGAAACATAATTAAAAACCTGCTTGATTCTGGTTTAATTCACATCCCTTTAACATAGAAAGGTTGTTCAGACATAAGATAAACTCAATGGCAAATAGGAAAATTAATTAAAGTGCAATTCTAGACTGCAGCTTCATATTGACTTAATGGATATTTTTACAAATATGTTTAAAATAGGTATCAAGAAAAAAAGTCTTAAAATCTATGACTTCACCATATGGTGAATTTGCTAAAGATGAAAATGAAGGTGAAAAAATGATGAATATACTGAGTAAAATATGTAGAGACAAGTTCTGTACTGTTCTTACAAGAAGTATAGTCGCACATTCAATTTTTATGTTTTAAATTCAGAAATTTCTATAGTGATGTGTTGTGCCACACTAGTTGGCAAATGCTGTTGTTCAAAATTTTTCTAACAAAATAAAATGTTTAGCAGATATGGTTTTAGAATGTTATGTAAGATCTAGAACTATGAATGAATGCATACTCAGAGAAATTGAAAAGAATAGCATTTAAACTAAGGCAGAAAAGAACACGTTCTATATATACTGCAGAAAAAAATGTAGCACAAACCATGTGAATATACCTTGCTGTTAAAAGGAGCATTTGTAGTGAACATTCCCAACATTTTTTTTTTTTTTCTCTCAAGTTAAACAGTTGTATTAACTGATGACAAGTATATCTCCTATGATGTATTCTTTACATAAATTACTAAGCCTTTTTTATATGTAGTTCTCCTCTTTTGAGAAGCAGGTATCCGGAAAGTTGTCAGTCCATGGAACTGGAGTATTAAGTCTTTAATTACCTGGGCTTTACATGACATTATGATGTGGAATACCAGTAGCAAAATTACAAAACCATGACACAGATCACTTATAAAGATATACTATTTATAACATGAACATTCATACTTCAGATTCCACAATTATATCAACTAGATTTGAGTTAACAAAATTCCTTTTCCTTTTCCATTTTCCTTTCCTTTTTCCTTTTATTTTTCCTTCCCTTCCCTTTCCTATAAATGGAGTGGAAATATGAAATCCAAACAACAAATTTAAACAAACAAAGAAACAAACAACAACAACAAAAAAAAAAACAGAATCACTTATGGTAGCAAAAAGTAGTTAAAAATATATATATATATTCTCAAATGAAATACTGTTCCAATCAGTTATATTAGCAACACATTTTAAATACCGAGAAGTAGAAGCTATAACATTAGGAAGAACAGAGAAGTAGTGCTGCCAAGAGGACACAGAAGAATAATTGGTGCTACGTCTTGTGATCACTACTCATTTTCCTGTGGAGTAGAACAGTGGCTGTTGTGGTGTATCCCAGGTGAAATCAGTCATCAATATAAGATTAAAGTCATCTCTCCAAGAGAGTCCAGTGAAAAGACCCTCTACCCCCCAATTTACATTTTCCTATACTGCAGCTGGTTGCCTACAATTTAAGTAAACTGTTTTAAATACTGTAGATCAAAACTTTGGAAAACTAGTGAAAACATCATTGCCAAGACTAAGTGAAACTACTTCAAACACAGCAAATTAATTATGTATAAAGGAAAATGTATTCACTGTAGTAATTTACTGAATAATAAAAGATATAAAGCTGTATTTTGAAAAGCAAAAATACTGAGTACTACACAAATCTGTTTAAAATGTAGCTTTCATCTTGTACATTAACCAGTACCACTATCTGGAATGGCTAAAAAGTACAGTTTTATTATATGAAGAATTAGAAGATTTCAAAAATTGGTGTCTTCTACAGAACAAAATCTGACATTTCTGAAGAATAAGGAAGAGTAAGAAAATGTGAAGCAGAAACAGAAAAATCTCTCAAAGAATTTACAATAAATGCATTATGGTTTCAGTTCATGCTGATTTTGGCTGGAGGATTAAGTCATTTATACAACTACTGAATATTCTAAATAGAAGACCAGTGGATTTTTAGGGTATACCATTTGATGGATAAATAATTGATTGGGTGATCTCAGCCAGAGGGTTGTAGTCAGCAACTCTACATCCAGGTGGAGGCTGGTCATGACTGATGTTCCCCCAGGGGCCCGTCTTGGAATCAAGTGTACCCTCAGCAAGTTTCCTGATGACAGCAAGCTAAGTGTTACAGTTGACACAATAGAAATCAGGGAGTAACCTGGACAAGCCTGATAAGTGAGCTCACGGAACTTAATCGGGTTTGACAAGGTCAAGGACAAGGTGCTGTACTTTGGTCACAGTAACCTCAGGTATAACTACAGACTGGGAGAACTCATTGAGAACAGCCCTGTGGAGAACCTGGCAGACAAAGTTAGGAATAAATTATTTATCCAATGAGTGGTAAGGCACTGGAACATGTTTCACTGAGAATCTCTATGTGCACCATCCCTGGAGGCATTCAAGACCATGTTGGATGGGACCATGAGCAGCCTGTTCTAATGGGTGGCAACCCTATCCATGGCAGAGAGGTTGAAACTACATGATCTTTAATTCTATGACTCTTTCAAAATAGACCCTACTAGAGAATCTGTCCCCCTAAATATTGAAAGGCCACTATGAGGTCTTCCTGGATCCTTCTCCAGGCTCAACAGCCTTAATTATCTCAGTATGAATATATATATGTATATGTATATAAATTTTATATTTCATCACATTCTTCCCCACTAGAGATGGAATGACTATAATTTACATGGTATATTGCTCATCAAAGTATGAGTATAGCTGTCACTGTTGCTGCTTCATTACTGTATAAAAGCAAACCTGAAATGATAAAAGAAAGTCCTATCCCTTATGTACTACATTAGCTCTCAAATGTAACTTATTGTCAATGTGTGTGCTGCTTTTTTTTTTTTTGATAGATTAAATTAAATTAAAAAGAAATAATAAAGTAATAAAACATAACAAATATAATAAAATTAAAACAAATGTACTATTTGATGTCTAAGAAATAAGCAAGCCAGTAAAATGTTGAAAAAAATAAACTTTCTGTTTTGAGAAGTGTTTACAAGAATCTGAACATTGCAGGAGCTGACAGTATTGTCTAGCACTTGAATTTTTCATACCTATGTTTAGAGGAGTGGGCAGAGATTAATCACAGACTGAAGACTAATCATAATGTTGCAATAGTTCAAATATTTCTATATGTAATCTTTGGATGTCATCTGAGGTGTGTTACAACAGCGCCTGAATCTATGCAGTGTAAATGCATTATTACATTTACTTATTATTATGTACATTGAAACTTCTGTTGAATACACAGTGATGTAATTTTTATTTTTATTTTTTCTTTATTTTTCTCCTTGTAACCAGCTGGTTACTGTGTTTAGAGGTTTAAGTTGGTGAATATTTATTTTTCTTTTGACCTCTCCAAAATTCAAAAATCATAACTAGTAAATACATTGCTGCTTGTCACTTAAGTGCCAAACCTTCTTTCTAAGTTATCAGTGCTGTGGTTTTGTGATTTTTTGTTGTCAGTATTCCACATCAGAACATCATGTGAACCAGTGGGAGTTTAAGAGTTAATGTTCTGGTTCTGTTTACTGCCTTTTATGGGCATTTTGAGTATTCTGATAGGAGGGAAGGGGCAGCATGTGTTTCCCTTGCAGTATCCTGGGGACTCACACTTGGGTACTCTGATCTTTCCCTCTCATTTTTTTTTTGATTTTGTTGGATTTAGTAAATTACCATTCATCCTCAGATCATCGCCGTTGTTTCTTCTGTTGGACCCATCTGCTAGCTGTCTGCCCTTTCCCCTGTCCCAGAGTGTGCGGCCCGTGGCACACCTTGCCAGGAGGCTGTGGCTGGCCGGATCACGTGGCAAACTGTTACCCCTTTCTTCTTCTTTTTCTTTTTCTTTTCCTCTTTCTTTTTCTTTATCTTTATCTTTTTCTTTGTCTTTGTCTTTTTTTTTTTTTTTTCACTTTTTTTTTTCTTTCTCTCTCTTTCTCTCCCCCCCCCCCCCAGCTTCTACCCTCCTGTCACGGACTTAGATCTAGGGATAACTCCGTGACAATCATCCATGATGTTCCTATCTGTGATTAATTAACTCCCCAAATCCTAAACTATTTAGTTTCTCTTTTGGATTTTTTTTTTAATGGTTCTTATGCTCCTTTATAATCTACTTAGAAAAGGAAGAGAGATGAATGCTGACTGGATTTCAGGATTGGCTGCAAAAGCTGTACTGTAGAAGACCTCACTCACTTTTAAGGTATGGAAACACCTCAGTCTCATACATTCAAGTAAATTCCCTCATCACAAGAACAAAGCAATTAAAATTACATCTTAACTCTAATTTTGCCTGCTATGCAGGTGAGGTAAGCAAGTAAACAGAACTGCAGGGGGATGACTTTATCTGCTACTTTGAATTGGCTTTCTATAGAGCTAAATGAATTAAAATGAGACAACTACAAGCTTTCAGTGGGTATTCAGAAGTTCCTGTACGTCTCCATTGCCTGTATAGAAAACTGTGGCATTAAATTTGTAAAGTCATACTCCAATTCAATGTGGCAATGACTCAGCTGGATAGTGCATTAGGCAGTACTTTTTGCTTTTCACTTCCTTGGGTTGTAAGACTTGGGAAACTAAGGATGCTGAGGTCAGATGAGTACAGACAAGGACAATGAAATAATGAAAAACAAAAGCTAAGTTAATTCACATATTCCTCTGTCATCTCACTTATATGTTCAAAACACATTCTTTGTGAGTAGGAAGCTATTTGCATTCTACCTGAAAAAAAAAAAAATCTGTAAGATAGACAGAAAACATAAAATAGCTGTATATGTAAAATATAACATAGCTGTGGATTACATAACTGTAATCCACTTGTGATTGCTTCCAACTCAGAGTTCCTCATCTGTCTCCCAAGCATGTATGTTTTACTGTTTCACATATGGTCAGGGTGGAAATTCAGACTAAAAACCACTCTGAAGATGTGCTTAGTTCTTGTCAGAAAGACAAATAAAAGGGGTTGCTCCAAAAGTAGTGGCTCCAATTTCATTATGTTGACCCAGTTTGTCAGGGGTAGATGGTGGTGTTATGGCAGTAGAGGTTGAAGCTTCCTGACGATATCCCATTATAATTTCTTGACATGGGACAGATGGTAGTGGAGAGGCAGTCTGACAAAATGGCACCTGACATGGAAGTGTGTATGAAGCAAAGGTGTGTCACTGAGTTCTTCCATGAGGAAAAATGGCACCCACTGACATTCATTAACACTTGCAGAATGTTTATGGAGACAAACAGTAGATGTTAGTGATGTTCTTTGACAGCAGTGACAGCAGTATGAAAGATAAGCCATGTTCTGGATGGTCATACACAGCTGTCATGGAACAAAAGGAAATATGCTTTCATCAGCTAATCCACATGAATGGAAGGATTATGACCAGAGAACTGTGTACTGAGCTGAATATTGGCTTCAATGCACTGGAAATGATAATGCCCACATTAGAATATCACAAAGCTTGTTGCAGGTGGGTTCAAGATAACAGATTCAAAATATTGAAGCCTATGAAACATGACATTTGAATGTGGTCCACCATACACATTCCGTAAGAGCAATTCTTTTGTATATTATGATGGAAACTGATAGATAACCCAACAAAGAAGGCATTACTGAGGGGTGAGTGAAAATGCCTGTTAATAAATGTTTGTAGCATGGAAAAAACAAGTGGACAAGTGTACTCAAACGTCCATAAGTGCATGCAGTGGTTGTTTGGGAAGACAGATTTTTCCATACCAGGAGACCCTCCTTCTCCCTTCTTCTCATTGCATTTTCTGGGCTTTTATTGCTGGGTGTGAGATCATACGGTATCAAATATCTATTTGGTCAGTTTAGGTCACGTGCTCTGCCAATATCCCCTCTCAATTTTTTACCCATTCTCAGTCTCCTTGCTTTCTGGGAGGGAAGGACTGGAGAGGATCTTTGTGCTGTGCCAGTAGCCAAAAAATTGGTGCAGTATTAAGTCTGTGTTCTAGATACTTCTAGATAGAAGTTCAGAGCACAATGCTATATGGACTGCTGTAGGGAAAGTTAACACCATTCCTGTCAGACTCCATACAACAGAACAGGCTGTAAGGAACTCCATGTAAAGGACTCTCCAATGTTTTGTTTTTAAATTGATGATGAGCTGGTTAAGGATTTATGAATAAGAATCCAAAGACAGATGTAATCACACTAATATGTGCTACAAGAAAAAATTAGAGGCCACATACACACACAGAGGGGAAAAGAAAAAAAAAGAAAAAAAAAAAAAGATTTCTGAGAAATGTGCCCTGTGAAAAGGGTAAAGAAAAAGAAGTTTGGCAGAAAATGAACCCCTTTGCATTCCAACTTGTCCTCAGATATTGGAAAGGCTGGGGAGTGTTGACCTTAGATTCTGAATGATGCCCACTTCAGCATTGTAATTCCAATTGCATTCAGTGTATTAAATATCATGATTACAGATTCACAAATAGCATACTGCCCTATTCATCTAGCGAAGTTCAAATGGACTCTCATGACCACTCTTAAGGAATTTGGCCACACCCAATGAGGACTCTCATGGCTAGATTAGTGAATAGTGTGGTTTATTAAAGCAATAGATTATAGATTCTTTTGTATTGCTGGTGATAAACATAGTCTGCAATGCATGCATCAATAACCAAAAACATGAATAATACAGCCAACCACAAACATGTTAAATCATGGAATAACTCCACAGAGATACTTAATCTTCCCAGGGAAGTATGTGGTATAACAGTGTATGAATCTTACCGAGTAGGCATCCCTATGTGGAGGAAAGAGAGGCTTAGCCCCTCAGCTGGTCTCAGAAGCAAGCAGCGTCTTCACATCTTGTCTGTGATTGTAACTTTCATAAAACTCCTTTCCTTGGCCATTTTTATACTGTTTTCTTACTTTGATGTGAAGCTTGAGTGACTCCAGTCAAAATGATCTTTGTTTTGCAAAGTTTACTCAGAGAACACGTTCTTAACAGAAAGATGGAAAACTGGTGGCTCAGGGCTGGCTCAGAAAAACAAGATAGATTATCAGTTCCAATAATATTAAGTCTCCATCCATGCAGGATGATTACGGGATTTGGCCATGGGACCTCCACCGCCCTCCACACTCCATATTTAATTTTTCTTAGGGTCAGCATACTAGGCTCCACTGGTGTTTGCTAACAGTGTAAGGTTTGCAGGTATTTTACATTACTTAAAGAACTATCTTTACATTACTAAAGAACTATCACATTCTACCCTGGAGGTTTACTTTCTCTTAAGAAGTGAGCCTTTCAGAAAGTCACCTGTGGTAAACATTCTACATAATCCACCCTGAGTCATTCAAACTTCACAAAATTTAGAAGAAATTAGGGAGGTTACATGTAGGACTAGAGATCAAGGGGCTCTCTGGCTGCTTCCTTTTTAGGGCATGTAGCAGATCAATGAAAAACATTGTATCTGATATGCCTGGAATTATCTCTGACACATCTAAGATACCATGGAAACAGGCTAAATTCTGAAGACTGGATAGGAGGTCTTGTGGAGACAAAATGACATTGCTCTCTCCACAACTCCTGAAGAACTGCTCAAGAGAAGCTCAGAGGTCCTTTGAGACTTCAGTACCTCAGAAATTCTGGATGAGTGCCCTCACAGACTAATGACTCCTCATTGTTTGGAGCAATGCCAAAACCCAGAGTGATGATCACTTTCTCTGTCCATCTCTTTTGTTTCCATCCTGCCTTTATCTCTTCTTTCTTCTTCCATTGTAAAGCAGTTAAGTAATGTAAGGCTTATTTGATTTCTTATAAGGTCACATAGTTTAGTTGCACAGATCAGATAGATAGATATAACTGTAGGAGTGCCAGTATTTTTAAGAAAATTGTAATACAAAGATTTTCATTAAAATTAATGATTGTCTTTGGATCTTGACTGTCAGTTTCACCCTAATCTAAACAGGAGAAATTTACGAATCTGCTCACTGCTCCCTCTCTTCAGTGGTGGGATGTGACATGGGTGACATTGACTCATAGTATATTGCAAGACTGTGTATCGGTCCTGAGCAAGGCTTTGGGCATAATGGCTAAGCCAAAGGAGGAGGCTGGGGACAGAGAAAAAGGTTACTGTCATAAGAATGCAAAGGGCAAATTTATATAGATGATCAACAAATCAGTAGGGAAGGCATCACTTTAGTGCTGTCATGCAGTTTAGTGTGCCGTAGTGTAAGTATACAAAAGTGTTAATATGTCCAAAAGAGGGGAACAAAGATGGTGAAAGGTCTAATGGGAAAGATGGATGAGGAGAAAAATTAGTCACTTGATTTGTTCAACTTGGGGAGGGGAGACTTCATATAGGCCTACAAGCACAAAGGGAGTGGAGAATGATGCACTAATCTCTTATCTTTGGTTACCAGTTTTAGGACTTGAGAATTCATGAAAACACATAAGGGAAGGGTCAGGTTGCGTGTTAGGAAAAGGTTCTTCACTGAGAGGGTTGTTGGACACTGGAACAGGTACCCCAAAGCAGTGGTCACAGCAGCAGCAAAACTGAGAGAGTCCAGGAAGCTCAAGACAATGATCTCAAGGCATGTAGTTTGATTCTTGGGTGGTCCAATGTGGAAATGTGCAGTCTGGAGTTAGATTCAATGATCCTTGTGGATCTTTCCGAGTTATATTCTTCAGGATATTCTAGGCATTCTGCTGGACTGTAAATCACAGACAAGATCTTCTGAGAGTGTGAAACCTGAGGGCAGACTTGTTTGCAGTGAACAGGATTTGGTGAATCTTAAGATTCCAGGACAAGTCAACATATAGTAGAATCATAAAATACTATTTGAAAAACATGGTTAATATTGTCAGATAAATGATTACACTACAGTTATAATGAAAGTTGGAATATAGTCCTACATTATTGAAACTGTTCCACCATTTTGTTAAAACAAACAAACAAACAAAAAAAAAAAAAAACAGAAGACAGAATTTAAATTCCTTAATTTTGCCTGAAATCTCCTAATTTGAACTTTTTACTCAATAATTCTCAGTGAAAATTTTTCATAGATTTGCATTTTGAAGATATTTATCTAGAAAAGAAAAGCAGAAACAATAATAAATGTAAGAATAAATGAAAGTGGACCTTTCTTGGAATTATATTTGTCACCATAAACAGAAATTTTTAGATTCCAGGTCTAAAAGAAATCAGTCTGTTTTCAAGAGTCACAACCTAGACATTCTGTCACTATATTAAGCGCAGAAGTCTCCACTGGATTTATGTGTAGTATCACAAAAAAGAAGGCAACAGGCTCTGTGCTAGGTTAAATAAGGAATGGGAACTCTCCAAAGTGCAATTTATACTGACAGTTGTGATGTGAACTAATTATATAAGCTTTTGCGAGAGAGATATACTTCTACAGTTGTTTCTAATGAGAATTATCCTTTGGCAGTAATATTTCATTACTGGTCCTAAAAGTAGTTACGTAGTCTGACAAAAGACAGGAGTACAGAAGACAACACCCTAATCTGTGTGACTCTGTCTTCAGTGTCAGATTACAGATATTTAACTGGTTTCATTCACTTTGATTTTCTGATTAAGAAATGCTAACTTTATTTCACTAGCTGAAATGGAGACATGCTTTTTTTCTTCCGTTCAGTATTCAGGAAGACAATACTTGCTTTTCCCCAGATGATGACTGCCTTCCAGTTTGGCAAGATTAGTTTGGGGCAAACAGAATGTTGGTGTGCTATTCAAACAAGCTGTGTATGATATTCACATAATAATAGATGTATATTGATCATGAAGTAACTTTCATATCCCATGTACAAATAAGTTTTGCTCCCCAGAAAGACAGGAAAAGAAGGAGAGAGAAAAAATGTAATGAAGGAATGAATGAATATCCTGGGAAAAGGTGGTATCCAAACCATAAAATAAACTCTTTGAAAAAATAATATTCTGAATGGAAAAAAAAAGAGAAAGTTTGAAAGAAAACTGGTATTAGAACTGAAGATGAATAGTATATATATTTTTTTCTTGTTTGTTTGTTTGTTTGCTTTACTACTGTTTGGACTACTTCATGATGACAGGGGAGTTGCCTCTTTTGAAGAGCTGAAAGTAGGCAGAATTCCCAGGTGAGTCAGCTTTCTTTCATTAGTCAAGATCTGTATGAATCTGAAACCAGAACGGTAGTTTAAATGTTCCTTAGAATATTTCTTTTCGTAAAAGGAAGGGGCAGATTCTCAAATGATGTGTGCTACTTTTTCACTTATCTAAATAATTCATTTCAGATGAAGGAATCTTCTCTTCTTTGTGCAAATGGTTTTCATAGTGAGACCACAAGAGTCAGAAGATTTAGTCCATGTAGATAAGCAAGTTTTCTGACCAGAACAATTATGTGATTTTACCAAAGTAATGGCTAGGTAGACCTTGGTTTTGGTGCACCTGAAATCTTAAATATCTTAATATCTAATATTATTATCTAACTAACTAACTAACTATATATATGTATAGTAATTATAATTATATAATAATTTTATAATTATATTTATTATATATAATTATATATAATATTAAATATAAATATATATTTAGTTATAGCATATATGTAATATATATTATATATATAATTGAATGTAATTATATATAATATTTTATATATAATTATATATAATTATAATTATCTAATCTAATTAAATATCTTAAATATCTAATAGAAAATATGTAGACTGTTCTGAAAGTAATTCCTCCTATTTATTTCCATGGAAACAACAATAACTACAAAGAGGACAATAACAGTATTTAATAGAGCAAATTCAAACAAGAGCCTGCATGCAGCACTTGTAACAAACTGCACCAGTGGAGGTGACCCACTGTTGTCATCACCACTGCTGAAATGCACTTCTCACTGCCTCACTGTGCTCATATTCAGTGTTCAGTCTCCATAAACTTTCAGGAATCACTGACAGTCAGTGGGTGCTTTTTTTTTTTTTCTTTTTTTTCTTTTTTTTTTTCCACATGGAGGAATTCAGTGACACTCCTTTGCTTCATATGCACTTCCACATCAGACATTATTTTTTTCAGGCTGCCCTTCTGCTACCATCTGTCACCTGGCAATAAAATTTAGCAGAGTACTGACAGGAAGGTTCAAATTCTAATGCTGTACCACCAACATCCACCTCTGGTGTCATGTGCCAACATAATAAAATAGGAAGCACAAACTTTCAGAACAGCCTTCATACATAGTAGGTGTCTGGTAGTTCTGCAAAATGCAAATGGGAAAATCATAAATGGTATTGCATTTTGTTAGTAAGCAGTAAGAATTATTACATCCAGATTTTTGCCTATTTTGCAGTTTATTCTGTTCTCATTATTTGAGGATTTCTTTTTAGGAATGTGTAAGCATTACCCTGAAAATTCATGCATATAAGCAGAACATTACAATTATAAGGAAATTTTATTTCATATATATGAATCCTATAATTCTAAAATGACAGCTTTCTCCCATTTCATTAATCAAATTCCATTCATCAAATAACTATTCAACTGGAAAATATGCACAGATGAGCATTTTCTCCTGTTCTGTCATAACTTGTGGCATGACCATGCTTCTTACTCTTCAGCATTTTAATGACTTCTACAATTTTTTCCACAGCCATACATAATTGCTAAGCACCCTATGGTGAAAATATAAGCTGAATAGCCATGTGCCTGCAGTCCTCCTGCAAAGTTAGCAGGTTTTTGATTGGCTCTAGCAGGTTTGGGGAAATGACCATTTCAGACAGGACACAGTCAAGCAGAAAATGGGCAGATGCTGTAAATTACATAAATAGTATAAAGAAAATTCATCTGCTGTTTATAGAACATGAGGTTAACTGATGGAATACTGACTGATTCATGTTAATTTAATGACAACTTCTAACCATCTGGCTAGAAAGCTGTATTTTACAAAGTCCTAATGCTGACCCACATAAGTTAGCCTAAAAAAACAACAACAACAAAAAACACATTTGGTGAGTTTAATAATGGATTATACATCAAAGCAAGAACTCATTACTGTTACAAGTGATGAAATATTTATTTTTAATCTGACAGTTCTACTATTTCTAAACAATAAGAGATTACACTGTGAAGCAGCATGTATAATAAATGACTGACTACTTTTCTGCTGTGCTAGTAAATACATAGTTTTCTGAGCCTTATGTTTTCATTGCTGACAGTATGAATCAGGGAGAAGGAAATAGAACCTCCTTTTTCTTTCACAGATTTTCCAGCACCAGATCTTCCTTGGCTATTTGGACTTATTTTGCAGTCATGTTAGCCATCATCCATGTTGTTTGTTTCTTTCTGTTTAGCATGATTTCACTAATAGTCAAAATTTGCTAGCCCAGATAGTGTCCCTGATGCTTTTGCCTGAAACATCTCTGTGGAATGTCACTGAAAAAAAGGAAATAGAAGAAAAAAAAAAAAAAAGTGATTCAGAACATAATTTGTCTGACAAAAGCAATGAAGCAATAACCATTCAACTCCATGCATGGAAAGGTTTTTGCTGTGGGACATGGAGTCTACTGGGCTGTTCTTTGTGAGAAGAGTCTAGAAGCTGCCCATTATAGATACAAGCCAGTTCCATCTGCTGCTGTCCAAAGCAGAGCCAGTGAGAGATGCTGATTTTGCCTCTGTAAGAGCATATCTAAGAAAGGAGAAAAAATCTGCTGTGCAGCAGCAGCTGGGAGAAATGAGTGAGAAAATGTAGAGTGAAACAATTCTGCAGATGCAAAGATCAGTGCAGAAGGAGGGGGAGGAGGTGCTCCAGATACAGAAGCAGAAGTACCCTGCAGCCTGTGTGACACCTATAGCAGGCTGTCTCCCTGCAGCCCGTGGGCACCACATGAAACAGATCTCCACACTGAGTCCCATGGAGGAGCCCACAGGGGTGCAGGTGAATGCAACCCACTGAAGGCCCATAGAGGAGAAGATTCTGTGACAAACCTGCAGCTTTTGGAGAGGAGTCCATGGTGGAGCAAGAGGTCTGAGAGAGCTATCACCCATGGGGGACCCATGCTGGAACTCACTGTTCTTGAAGGATGGCCTCCATGCTACAGTCCCATCAAGGAGCAGTTACTGAAGAAATACAGCCTGTGGTAAGCTGATGTTGGATTAGTTTAGGAGAGATGGCATCCCATGGGAGATAATGTATGCTGGAGCAGAGGAAGAGAGTGAAGATGAAGGAGCAGCAAAAATGAAGCATTACAGACTGACCATAGCCCATTCTCCCTGCTTCCTTGTTCTGCAGTGGGAGAGGAGTAAGAAGAAGGTGTTTTTATTTTGCTTTAATTTCTCACTGTTCTAGTTTCCTATTAATAGCAAATAAATTATATTAATCTCCTTACACTGAGTCATTTTGCTCACGACAATAATTGTTAAGTAAGTGGTCTTCCTATCCTTATCTAACCCTTGAGCTCTTGTCCGTTGTATTTTCTTCCCTTCTTCCTTTGGAATAAATAAATAACTAAATAAATGAAAAGATAGCTTTGATGACTTTCAAGAATCATCTTTTCTAGGTTCATTTAGACTTAATGCAAAAATAATAATAATTGTTTGAAATAGCATCTTGTATTCAGCTAAAAAAAATATATCCTAAAAGAACAAAACAGGTACTTAGAAATGGTACTTAGTATTTTGTCAGAGCATGCAACTCACAAACTCACATCAGTGCAGTATAACTGTTTTTAGACATGGAGGCAAAGACAGACAGTAAAATATCAAAGACTACCTTCATGTCATTTCTCAATTTTCTCGTAACAATCTATAGAATGTTATGAGAGCTGCTGCAAAATTAATGTCTCCTATTTTATTATGTTGGACCACAACATCAGAGGCAGATGGGGGTGGCATGACAGTAAAGGCTGAACATTCTCACCAGTGTACCACTAAATTTTATTGCTGTGGGATAGATGGCAGCAGAGGAGCAGTCTGACAAAATGGTGTTTGATATGGAAGTGAATATGAAGAGAAGGTGTATAACTGACTTCCTCCTTGAGGAAAAAATTGAACTCACTGGCATTCATTGATGCTTGCTGAAGGTGTATGGAGACCAAATAGTGAGTGGTAGCACAGTGAGGCAGTGGGTGGTATACTTCAGCAGTGGTGACAGCAATGTGAAAGACAAGACACAATCTGGACAGTCATGCACAGCTGTCATGCTACAAAGTGAAGAGCATCTTGATTTACTCTTCCACATGAATGGAAGGATTATGACCAGGGAACTGTATACAGAGGTGAACTTTGGATTCAATGCATAATGAAATTATGGTGTCATCATTGGAGTATTGAAATGTTTGCTGCAGGTGGGTCCCACATCTGCTCACCCAGGAACAGAAAAACTGTAGGCAAATTTGTCAGAACCTACTGAATCAATACAAGACTGAAGGTGACATTTTCCAAGACTACTGGTGACAAGATGACACAAACCTGTGTTTAAACAGCAGTCTATGGAGTGGCGGTATGTGGATTCCTCATACCAGGGCATACCTCATAACGACAGGCCCCATACCAGTTTGAAGATGAAGCACACGTTTAGTCTTGGCTGGACTGTCCTACCATACTTTGGTCTGGATTTGGTACTTTCTGACTTCCATTTGTTCTATATCTTTCTCTTTTCTATCCCAACTTCACACTGGATTATTTCAATATGTTTTCTATAATTAGGATATCATTTTGTCAGTTATGTTTACCTGTTTCTTAAATATAAAATATGTTAGACATAAGCATGCTAACTACTAAAATGGCAGTTCCTTGATTTCTGTCATTCATTTAGATAAGAGATAAGAAGTAGATGAGCTTCCTCAGAACATATCAAATCACAAGAAAAGAAAAAAGCTGTGGGATTTGTTCCAGACTGTTATTGTAGAAAAAAAACTGTGATTTGTAGGTCATGTTTCTGGAAGCAGTATCTAAGTGAACTGTTTGTGTTTGCTTGCAGTGCCTTTGCTTAGAATGAGATGATTGTGGAAAGGTTTTTCAGTCTGTATAAAAACTACAGTGTCTCTACAGAATCACATTTAATTAAAAAATAAATGACAGTAGGTATCAACAGAAAATGGTTTATATTCTCTTGATAGCTTTAATAAAAATTTTCTTGAAGGCAAGAGATGCAACTTTTTTAACAAACATTTTTGTTAAATAAGTGCAAAGAATCTGATTGTTTTCATTGCTTAAGTCATAATTCCTGTAAAAGACTCACTAAAAGTGTTTTCATGAATCAAAACCCTTTCAGTTTCAGTTCACTGAAAGTGTTTCCAAATATAATCTTAACTTGATCTGGTATTTTTATATTAGGAGAAACAAAAAACAATTTTTTCCTTAGGGGATGTAAATCTTCTAAAATAACATCAAGATAAAAATGTGAAGAGCAAAATTGTTTTAAATTTTCACTAAACTTATTTCTTTCACTTCCCCTTTAAATCAGTATCTTTAATTTAAACATAGTATGTCTTTCCGGAGTGTGGCTGCTATTACATTAGAGAACTCAAGCACAATAAAAATTACATTACTGAGCTATGTTTTTTTTTTTTTTTTTTAAGCTTTATGAAGCATGTAAAATGTCTTCAAGTGAAGTATCAGCTTTATTTTCCAGTATATAAATAGATACTATTGCTCCCTACAGTAGTTTGCATTGTGCTTCCAGCACTTGGATAGTGACATCGATTTTATTTATTTGTTTGTTTATTTATTTATTTATTTATTTATTTTAGTTCAAGGCAATACAAATCTCAGTTTATTAAACTACTATCTAAAGAGCAGGGGAGAAGTAGTATAACAGCCTTTCTAAAAAAACAAATATTTGATTACATTAGGTGTAGAGGCAATAAGGCTGACATATATGTATGGAAACGTTGCTCATTAGAACAACTTACAGTAAAGATACAGAGATTAGTACCTTAAATGAAATATTAAGATTGTATATCATCTTCCACTGTATCCCAAAAAGCATATATCAACAAACCATACTGAACATTTGGATGAAGTATACTAGTGTAGTTCTAGCACTGGAGCTTTGAAAGCAAATTTATTAAATAATAAAATGCTCATCTGTACACATAAAAGAAGTCACAGAGGCACAATTTACAGGCCCATCACAAGTGAGCCGTCAGCCCATCAAAGGCCATTCTCCACAAACTCAGAGGAGTTTAGGAGCACTATGGCAGTTAGGAGTTCAAGTGGAAGGCTCCCAATGAAAGAATATCTTATTTGGACCCCTCACAGGGCAGTCACAATAGTCACTAGCTCCATCATATACGTGAAACACATCAAAATGAATAATGTGGAGAAGCTCTCCAGATCACTTTTTGGTATAAGAAAGGTTGTTGCCAAGGAGTTTGGTAGACGTGGGATTCATGGGAAGAACATTTGAGGACTGCACAGGATTTATTATGGGATGCTTAGGCTGGAAAAAGAAAGTGATTTAGGTGATTTATGGAGAAGCAAGTATAAGAAATCCGAGGATAAGGGAATAAAAGTGTAATATGTAAACATAAGATGGTCATAATGCTTGTCCAGCCAGGAGCTCTCTCTGCTCACTGCATTCAGTCATATCTCCTTATTGAATTCCATCTTCAAATGTTTTCTGGTACAAGTGCATATGTGTGTATGAGGTACTGTACTGCCAACAGCTGCAGTGAGTGCAAGGTCTGTGCGTTCTTTGTGTTTGTATCCTGGGAGGAATACAGGGCTGTTGTCTCTGTGTGTAGAGACAGGATTAGGAAAGCCAAGGCGCAGATGGAGCTGAACTTGCCGAGGGATGTGAAAGATAACAAGAAGGGGTTCTACAGGCACATAGGCAAGAGGAGACAGGTCAAGGAGAGTGTTTGCCCTCTGATGAAAGGCAAGGGGGAGCTGGCTTCCTCAGGCATAAAAAAAGCTGAGATACTCAATGAGTGCTTTGCCTCAGTCTTCATGGGTGGTCAGGCTTCCCATGACTGACAGGACCATGAGTGTCTAGCTGAGGGTGTGGGGAGTGGTTTCTGTCCCATGGTAATGGTGGAACAAGTCCGAGTCCTCCTCATGAAATTGAATGTGTATAAGTCCATGGGGCTGGATGATATCCATCCTAGGGTTCTGAAAGAGATGGCTGATGTGGTTGCCGATCCACTCTCCATCATATTTGAAAAATCATGGCTGTCTGGTGTAGTCCCCAGTGACTGGAAAAAGGGAAACATTACTCCTATTTTTTAAGAAAGGGAAAAAGGAAGACCCAGGGAACTACAGGCTGTTGAGCCTCACCTCTGTGCCTGGGAAGATCATGGAGCAGATCCTCCTAGAAGCTATGCTAAGGCACATATGAGATAAAGACGTGATTCAAGACAGCCAGCATGGCTTCACCAGGGGCAGATCATGCCTGACCAATCTGGTGGCCTTCTACGGAGGAGTGATGACTTTGGTGGATGGGGGAAGGGCAACAGATGCCATCTACCTGGACTTCTGTAAGGCCTTTGACATGCTCCCTCACCACATCCTCTCTAAACTGGAGAGGTGTGGATTTGAAGGATGGACTGTTCGATGGATTAGGAATTGGCTGGCTGGATGCAGTCAAAAGGGTGTGATCAATGGTTCTGTGTCAGGGTGGATGCTGGTCACAAGCAGTGTCCCTCAGGGGCTGGTCTTGGTACCGATCCTCTTCAACATCTTAATCAATTCAGATGATGGCATCAAGTGCACCCTCAGCAAGTTTGTGGACAACACCAAGCTGAGCAGTGCAGTCGATACATTGGAAGGAAGGAAAGCCATCCAGAGGGACCTGGACAGGCTGGAAAAGTGGGATCATGAAAACCTGATGAGGTTCGATAAGGCCAAGTACAGGGTGCTGCACTTGGGCTGGGGCAATCCAAGGTATTTATACAAAGTGGGGGAAGATCTCCTTGAGAGCAGCACTGCGGAGAAGGATAAACAGGTAGGGGAATGGTTGTTTATGAGGGTGGATAGTGATAGGACAAGGGGGAATGGTTTTAAACTGAGATGGGAGGTTTAGTTTAGATGTTAGGAGAAGGTGACATTTTGCTGCAGAGACTAGCTTCAGAGCAGGTAAGACTGCACTAGGTAAGTGATCTGGAGCAAAAAAGGCCAACAAAAAAGCTCTTTTTAAGGCTTCCTTGAAGCCAACAACAGTGCTGTGCTTGTGCTGGGGAGACAGCAGCTTGTGGGCAGGCTCTTGAGTCAGCAGGGGTGGAGCTAGCACATTAGTGGCAGAGTATAAACAACTGCCCTTAACGTTTGCACCTGATAATAAGTTTTAAATAGCTTTGGGGGAGGGGGGGGGGGGGGGGGGGGGGGAGGCAAAAGTTAGTTTCCTTCTAAAGTGCCCCCCAGGTTAGTAACCATTGTTGCTGCCTCCTGAGAACAGGGAAGCCTAGTGAGTGAGTACAGCCCATGTTGCCTATATGGTGCTGCAGCTGTGGGTGTGGGAGGTGGGTCAAGTGGTGAGGACTGTAAGTATTGTCCCTCCTTGCTCAGGGGACCACCTTTCCTCTTGGCAGTCTCTGAGACTGCAGGCCTAAACATGGTCTCCACCAGACAGGAGGCTTATTCCAAGAAGACCATGGCGACCCAAATAGAGGGCCTGCCCAGAAATGTAGCTGTTCCGGTCTCCAGCTGCAGGGAGTGTCTGAGCCTGCTACTGCCTGGGGAGGGTAGCAGGGATTCCACCTCTGTGAGGTGTGAGCAGGTGGATGAGCTGCTCAGCCTGGTCGTGGAGCTCAAGGAGGAGGTGCAAAGACTAAGGACCATCAGGGAGTGTGAGATCAACTGGTAGGGTGACTCGCTGGCATGCTGGAGGGAAGGGTACCACGGAGATATGCCCAGAAAAGTGGTTGACCCCCTTCCCTGTCACAGTCAAACAGACCTGAATGATGAGGAGGGCTGGAAGAGAGTCCTGACTTGGCGTCATGGAAACCCCCCCCACCTCCTCCCCCCGCTTGCCGACCCCACGTCTCCAGCTCCCTCTAAGGAACAGGTTTGAGGTGGGGGAGGTGAGGGGGGAGACGATGGAGGATCTGCCTAGGAGGAAGCCTAAGGCGAGGTGGTCACCCCCACACCTTGAGACTGCCTCTGTCTGGAAAGAAAGGTGGTTGTGGTGGGAGATTCCCTTCTCAGAGGAATGGAGGACCCCATATGCAGACCAGACCCAAGCCGTCGGAAAGTATGCTGCCTTCCTGGGGCCCAGGTCAGGGACATAACCAGGAAAGTTCCAAAGCTGATTAGGTCCACAAATTATTTTCCATTAATCATAGTTCAGGTGGGTAGTGATGAAGTTGCTCAAAGAAGCCTCTAAACTATGAAGAGAGATTTCAGGGATTTAGGACACTTAGTTCAAGTAGCGGGAGCTCAAGTGATCTTTTATTCTATACCCTCAGGGGCAGTGAGGGACATGGAATGGACTTGGAAAGCACAAGCAATGAATAATTGGCTCAGAGGCTGGTGTTGAGGCAGAAACTTTGGGTTCTTTGATCATGGGGCTGTTTACTCATCCCCTGGCCTGCTGTCTGTGTGTGGAACCCCTCTATCTCAAAGGGGGCAAGGACTCCTAGCGCAGGAGCTAGCAGGGCTTGTCAAAAAAAAACTTTAGCTTTGACAGGAGAAGGAGACAAAACAGGGCTCACCAGAGATGAGCCTAGGGGAACAATGCTTGAGCTGTGGGTGAGGCAGATGGTTCAGCTGAAGTGTATCTACACCAATGCACGCAGCATGGGCTACAAGTAGGAGTTAGAAGCCATTGTGTATCAGGCTGTGATCTAGTTGCTATTACTGAAACCTGGTGGGACCACTCCCACGACTGGAGTGCTGTGATGGATGGCTACAAGCTCTTCAGAAGGGATAGATGAGGAAGGAAGAGCAGTGGTGTGGCCTTTTATATTAATGACTGTTTTCATGTTGAAGAGCTTGGGGTTGGGAATGATAAAGTTGAGTGTCTATGGGTAAGGACCAGCGGGAAGGCCTGTAGGGGCGACATGTTGGTGGGGAGTCTGTTACAGACTGCCTAATCAGAATGAAGAGATGGAAAGGGCATTCTGTTTAGCAGCTTAAGGAAGTTGCGTGATCGCCAACAATCATGTTCCTGCTAGAAAAGTTGATATGTTACCCAGTGTGCAATGAGCCAGTTCTCAAATACTCAGGAGATATTCCTTTTTATTCAAGCCTGGGTGCTGGTGGAAATTTTCACGAACCAAGAACAATAATGCAAGTTTCTTCACCATATTTATACATTAAATTCCCAAGTATTCCACTTAACTAATACAGAAGAAACACATACTATGTACATATTTAAGGTTAAGCAATCATGATACCCCATTCTCTTTTGGCTACTTTCCCGTCCATCTGTGTGTCCGTATGTGTGTCCAAACAGGGCTGCTCGGGGGTCTTACATGACCCACAGTGGTTGTATGAGAAGTGTTCTCCTTACTTTTTTTTATCCTTATAAGGTTACCTAAGAACAAGCTGAACAGTTCTCTTCTTGCCAGTTTTCCAAGGGGAGCAACTGTCTTTGATTAATCAGAAAACATCAGTGGCTAAGATATTTTGCTTTAGTATAAGCAGTATTTGATCAAAGGATTCTGTGTTCATGCTGATGAAGCACAAACAATAACTCCTTCTTTTCAAGTGAAGATTATTATTTCCATTACATGTATCTCTCCCCTTAGAAAGTTTTGAAATATCTACCTGGTATCAAAGTGACTTATCTGCGTAACTGTGCTGTTAAACAGATCTGTAGCATCTTTTTGTTTTCTTAGTAGCAAAAGCATTTGTTAATCTTTGAAACAATGGATTACCTGGTATCATCAGGTCTAGTTTCTTGTATTCATAGGTTTAACAACCCATCAGTAGTAACTGTGATATATATATGTAGATTATTGAACTGCAAACTACAGTTAGATCTATCAATGTTTCCTTGTTTAAACAGCAGTCTCACTGTCGCTGTGTCTGGGTAGGAAGGAAAAAGAAAATACCATTTGACTATCTGAAGAAAACCTGAAATATCATAAGTACTGATAATGTATTTTCTTGTTTTCTCATGCTGTCTTCTATATGCTCATTCTTCATCACTTATTCAAAACTTAAAATCCACTAACATGTAATGTTTCAAGTTGGAATTAGATTGGAGTCTCTTGAATAAATAAGATCAAAAAAGAAAATGCTGGAATTTGAAATCTGAAAAGCTGCTCCTAATAAAACTTGTTTAGTTCAAAAATAACTAAATAAAAACCTGTGTTCTTGTGACAGGATTTCAGTCTATATTAAAATACAGGTTCAATGTTCCCCCCCCCAAATTTCATGGAAATTTCTTGAATTTTAGTTTATAAATAAAGTAATGTCAAACTACCTTGTTCATTCTTTTATTCATTTTAAATATCGATTTCAGGCATTTTATGTATTTATCATGATACACACTTTCAAATTTAAGCCACAGGAATTAAATTATCAACATTACAAGCATTTATTTTATGGAATTTATGTGACTGTTAACTAAGGTGTCTGTGTTAATTCAGCTGTTTTGAGAAATATCTGAAAAAAATTCCTCATATTTCTTGTGTTCATACAAAATTCATCTGTCAGATATCCATAAATACATGCTTATATACATATTAGTTTTATATGTATGACTGTCTGAAGTCTGAATCATCTCAAAATGAACTTATAGTGTAACAGTAACCATTTTAGATCTATGGGATGTCTGTAGGCTTTATGTGGGATAGGCTTTGTTGACAGGAAAATACTGAGACTCACGAGAGAGTGAGATTCTCCTTACCAGGATGCTACAAACAGGCCCTCAGGGATCCATGGAATGTCACTGTCCCTATTGGGAATCACCTGGGACTCTCCCTGCCCCCACTTTTCTGGCTCTCTCCAGGGCTAGCATCCACTTATTTGGGGGGATAAATAAAATAAAATAAATTAACCAGCACTAAATTCCCAACATCACAAGAGGAAGCACATGGCCAGCTTTTCAGTAAGCTCTCAAGCTTATGCTCCTTTTCTTTTTCTACATGTGGTGAAAACGGGCAGCATGTGAGTGTTCTACTTTTAAGACGTCTGTTTCCTCTCAGTCATATGAAAATTCTATACTTAACATTTATGAATTATCCAGATGGTAATACGTGTAATAACAATATATAAAAAAAATTAGGTGTGCTAATACTTAGTACTGTAACCTATACTACTGTGAAGGCAGCAGGACATGCATTCTGTGTTTGAGTGACTAGTGATATTTTCTGTGACTAGAGGCAAGTATTGTAATAATTTGTCTAATGTGAGCTGAGGAACGTGCCACCTGAATGCAATTTACAGTTCCACAATGTCAGACAAGAAGTAAGCCTAAAGAGATGTCCTCTTCAGAGCCACCAGAACAAATTCAGAAGTCTGGCTCCTGTTCATTTTTCATTTTTCTGTAGCTCTGTTAAATGAAATATTCTGATCCTTTTTTCTTTTCTTTCCTTTCCATTTCCCTTTTTTTTTTTTTTTTTTTTTTTTTTTTAGGAGAGTGGGAAAGAAATTTAAATATGTGACAATTTAAATGCAAGTGTTTCTATTAATATTATAAGCATTAAAGCCATTGTAGATAAAGGAACACTACTGTCTTCAAATACCACTAACAAAAGTGTGAATTAAGTTAATGCTAACAAAGGCACTAGAACAAGTTGTCCAGGGCCCCATCCAGTCTGACTTTGAACACTTCCATGGATGGGGTATCCACAACTTCTCTGGGCACCTGAGAAGCACCACATTTCTGGTGCTTCACCACCCTCTGAGTAAAAAATGTCATCCTGAACTAAATCTCTCCTCTTTCAGTTCAAATGGATTTTCCCTTCACTATCAGTCTGAGTAAAAAGTCAGATCCCTTTGAGTGCTGAAATAATGAAGTCTCCCAAGTCTTTTCTTCTAATACATTGTTATCCAAACTTTTGGCTTGCTTAGCCTGCAGTTGAGAGATCAGGATTTACCTTGGGCCATATATGAAATGTATAATAAATGTAATGCATAAAAGTAACAAAACATTATTATTATTATTATTATTATTAAAACAGAAAGAAATGTGAAACAAATGCATCTGGGTTGTTTGATGGCAGTGGTTGCTGTTCATTGGAGGTGAACAGCAAGGTGTTCATCAGAGATTTTTGATGAAACATTTCTCTTCCTGTGCTTCATTCTTCATAATAATTGTCCACAAATGTACGTACTGCCAAAAAGTGATGAGATAAATAAGGTGTGACTGTGAAGTGAGGGATATTATTCTCTAGTAAGATAACACTTATGAAAGTCTGGTAAAGATACATGACCTATTTATTTATTTGTTTGTTTGTTTGTTTCTTTGTAAGTTTAATGTCTGATTGCAACTCTCTAAATTCTATGTGAAAATTTGTAAGGAATGTGTTTATGTTGATTGAAAATGGAATCACAAATACATACAACTTATTTATTTATTTATTTTGAAATCTTGAAACCTATTCTCCAACTACTTACAGAAAGCATGGCTCCATTTATTTCACTATTCTCAGGCGTGTGTTTAGACAAGGTATCAAAATGCATGAAATTATTTTCTATAACTTGAGTTTACCATAATTTAAGTTTCATTTAAAATGCTGTTATAGTCTGAAACAAAGCACAGATAAAGTGATTTTCACCTTCAGGACATGTGTTTAAGTAATCTAAATGAGCAGTCAAATCTACCAAAAATATTTTAGCATTTTCAGAATAATCGTATTTGCTAGCCTCCATTTGTCTGCTATGTAGGTTTCACACATTTTCTCTCTTCAATAGTAACCTTGTACTGTGGCTGTACACATTCAGAAATTTTCTGTGCATATGTGTGGTGTATATGCACAAAGAAACTCTGAAAATATTATGAATTATATAGAGTAAAGGAAAACTAAACATCCATGAATTTATACTAGGAAAAAAAAATACAGTATATTGAAAAGATAATAAAAAGTGCTGATATGATTGCCAAGGATAGGTGCTGATGTCTGTGCCTATAAGGAGACAAAGCCATCTGTATGCACAACAGCTTCATTGCTATGCGACAGTTTCCTTCAGAAAGCAGTACAGCTGAGTTTGGAGTAAATGGGAAAAAAAAAAAAAGCCCACAACATTTCTCAATTAAACTAGCAATTTATTTATGCTATAATATCCTAGCCTATGCTTTCCACATCCTTTTTTTCAGATACTTTTTAAAGTTCTGTTCCTTTTTGAAGATGGAAAGAGCTGGGCTGACTTGTCCAATAACTCCATCTGCCTGGAGCCTTCCTGCTTAAGCAACATTTAAATGTCCTAAATTTCTGTTAACAAGCAAAATTGAATTTAGAATATCTCAGAAAATGTTCTAACACTGTTTTTTTGGGTTGATTTTTTTTTTTTTTTTTTTTTTTTCTTCTCCCAGAATAAATAACTTGGTGGAGATGGGATCGGGGAACTTTTTGTAATAGGTTCAGGCCAAAACTGCTTGAGAAAGTATTTTAAAAGGCACAAATATTTGACATAATGGAAATGAAAGCATTTTACATAAATGAATTTTCAACTGAAATGCTGTTAAAATTTCAGTCTAAAAAGTTATGTCAGAGAACTAAATATGCTGTGAATGATAATATAAGTTAAATATTGGTGAACGATCATCTATGAGAAGTAGTCTGTTTCATTTCATTATCCATAAACAAACTATCTGTCAACAGTTTACAGGCTGGTTTGGCCTGGTTCTGTGACTAGCAGGGCAGGGGTATACACGGACGCACACCTCGGGAAAGGGGAAAGGGGAATAAAGGTGAAAAGGGTAGAGGGATGGGCTTAAAAAGAGAATAGTGGCAACTATCTGAGGAGAAACAAACTAATTTACTAAATAAGATATCAGAATGCAAGATAACACACCATAATACAATACAATACAATATAATTAGAATTGAAGCTAATAAATCAAATAAAATGAGAGAAAGTGTCTGAAAACCAAAGGCCATATTCTAATGGTGAGGTGAGATGTCTAGTCAGGCCAAGTAGAAGAGAAGTCTTATGACTTTGTCAGGAGTTTTATCTCCTCTGTGAACACAAAGTCTTCTGGGGGATGTAGTTCTTCTCTTCTGGGACAGGTACCCAGAACTGGAGCATGAACTCTTTAACTCCCAGTGCACTACATGATGTCATGATGTGGAATGCCAATAACCAAAAATCATAAATTAATGACAAATTTATATCCACAATGGGGTGGAATAGCCATTTCAAAAAATAAAGTTCTACTGGGAGGACTGTGCAAGTTTTTGCATCAGTGTGTCTTTTTGTTAAAACCCTTGTTTTTGTTAAAACCCCTAAATTCCCTTGCTTTTGGAGAGTGAAGGAAGTTCATTGTCCAGTATAAGCCACTGGAGGTTCAAACACAAGAAATTTCATACCATTGATTTTATTTAAGGTTTTAAGCTTTCCTATGCAACTCTAACAGGTAGAAATACTTTTCCTGAAGCCACAGAACTCCAAACAATCTATCAATAATGTTGCCACATAGTTCCTGTTTATTAAGCTTCCTCAGTAATAGTAATATGTTATGGCACAATTTATTTTTAAATTTTCTAGTGAACACATTTTCTAAATTATTGTTTAAAAATAATTATAATATGTAACAATTATGTTGCTGTAAAATATGTATGTAATATATATGTATATATATATGTATAATATATATGTAATATATATGTATATATATATAAAATAATGAGTATAAGATTTAAAAAAAAAAGCTCTCAGATAAGATGGAAGTTGGGGTTAAAAGGGGATGGAAGCATACATACAACTCAGTTGTAGAGATTCTCCCAACTGGTGTTTTTGTTACACTGAAATTATAATAACAGCAAAATATACATAAACAACATGAATTTGTACTAAATTTTATGGTAGGGGGAGATGAGATTACTATTTGGAAAACTTGTCACTTAGCTAGAGTCTCCAAACGTTATATACTCCACTTTGCCCTTCTCTGCTGTTTAGAGGAAGTAACGTCACTCATGTATTTTTTCAGGCTCTTTGTTCCATGCTGATATAACTTTAATTATGTAGTAGATTGTTACCATTAATTAAGTTAGTAAGTACTTTTTCATGTTAAAAATAAGGACATAAAAGCAAACAAACAAATAAAACCTTTATCAAAGACAAATAGCTTTGGCTATTTTATCAAACCTTGACAAAATCAGCTGAAAGTTTCTTCTGAAGTGTAGAAGGATTTTATCTCCATGTTTGGGTATCAAAATCCATCCTTCTTTATTTTGGTGAAATAATTCAACCGAATGTGACATAAAAAATAATCAGAAAACATGGATTTAAAATAATTTAAAATAATATATTGAGAAAACAAAAACAATGAAACAAACAAACAAAAAAAGTTATCAAGAAACAAAGATTTACATGGATGATTTGTTCAGATTTACATCTTATTTTGGTTTTATTTCAGTATATGTAAAAATTAGAAACCAACATGACAATAGAAAAGCAGCACAAGGAAAGGAATAAGCATGCACAGCAATAATCATTTGAGGATTTGTACAGTAATAATCAGTTTGTCTCTCAGTGCCACTTCACAAGCTATCACCTATATAAATCTCCACACAAAAATGCAAACAGAAAATGTATATTGCAGATGACACCAAGTTGGCTGTAAGTTTCGATCTGCCTCAGGATAGCGAGGCCCTACAAAGGGATCTGGATAGGTTGGATATCTGGGCTGAAGCCAGTGGGATGGGATTCAACAAGACCAAATGCTGGGTCCTGCACTTTGTCCACAAGAACCCCAGGCAACACTACAGGCTTGGGGCAGAGTGGCTGGAAGACTGTGCAGAGGAAATGGACCTGGGGGTGTTGATTGACGCTAGACTGAACATGAGCCAGCAGTGTGCCCAGGTGGCCAAGAAGGCCAATGGCATCCTGGCTTGTATCAGAAATAGTGTGGCCAGCAGGAACAGGGAAGTAATTGTCCCCCTGTAGTCAGCACTGGTGAGGCCGCACCTCGAGTACTGTGTCCAGTTTTGGGCCCTTCACTGTAAGAAAGACATTGAGGCCCTGGAGCGTGTCCAGACAAGGGTAACAAACCTGGTGAGGGGTCTGGAGCACAGACCTTATGAGGAGCGGCTGAAGGAGCTGGGATTGTTCAGTCTGGAGAAGAGGAGGCTCAGGGGAGACCTCATTGCTCTCTATAACTACCTGAAGGGAGGTTGTAGTGAGCTGGGGGTCAGCCTCTTCTCTCGTGTGACTAGTGATAGGACTAGAGGGAATGGCTTCAAGTTGCATCAGGGAAGATTCAGGTTGGATGTTAGGAAATACTACTTCTCTGAAAGGGTAGTCAGGCACTGGCATGGGCTGCCCAGAGAGGTGGTGGAGTCACCGACCCTGATGGTGTTCAAGGAATGTTTTGATGTTGTTTTGAGGGACATGGTTTAGTGAGAACTATTGGTGACGGGTAGATGGTTGGACTGGATGATCCTATGGGTCTTTTCCAACCTTGATGATTCTATGATTCTATGACTTATTGTATAAGGTTGTACATTAGTGTGCATTCACATGGATTTCATTTGTTTTGTATTCAAGAATTCTGATGCCTTGTCTCTTAAAGGAGCCACTGAAAAGTAACTGAGTAATAAAAGAAAAAAGGCAGTGTCAGAGACATCCTAGAAGCATTTCATGAGAACCAAAATGGAATCCATATTATAGAAATTAATAAATTTGATTTGTAATTAAGTCACATACATTATTTGTGGTGTCATTATAACCATAAGAGTTCAGTATATGAGTTGAAAATATATGCTGAACTTCTAGGAAAACGTAGATGCTATATATTTTTTACACAACGAAAATCAAACATTGTGAAGTATGTAACTGGCATGTAATCTGAAAATACTATATCTACATGAATTTAGTCGCTATAATTTTATATGTGAGAAGAATAACTGACTTTTTATAGTCTTCAATATGAAATGACAATAAAAACAAGTGTACTTATCTGTCTTTCATTATATATATATATATATAAAGTCAGAAATTCAGAACAAATTTATTATAAGAAAGTGATCTGTTTGTTTGATTGATTGATTTTTATAAATACACTAAGCTTCCAATTCTGCCAGGATATCTTTAAGGGTTAAGAACTCTTTCCACATAGGTTTCTAGCAGAATATGGTCCTAAAGTACAATGTATTGTTCTATAGAACCAGAATGTACACTACAATAATTAATTGTACAAAAAAGACAACCAGACAAAATTCGAATGAAAGATTATTAATATGGAAAACGAAACAAAACAAACAAACAAACAACAACAACAATAAAACAAAAAAAACTAGACAAAATAATGGACAAAATACCTCAAATCATCTTCTATTACACTACTAAATTAGCCTCTATTATTAACATGTAAGTTACGTAAAACTAACAGATGTAAACATGTTTTAGTTTGCTATATATATGTATAAAGTTTCAATATGTATATTTTTCGATTTTGTAAAAATAATCAGATGCTTCATCCTTCAATAGAGGAAGTGTATGAATGTGTTTAAGTTTCCTAAATGTAGTTTAATGATTTCCTTCTATACTGCAAATTGCAATGACATGACAAAATGTAGGTCAAAAAAGGGAAGACAGCTAAGGTTCTTTCCAGATGCTCTCCCTTAGTGATTGAAAGGGGCTGATTCAAGCACAGTGCAACACATTATGCACTTGTGCTCATATTTTTGAGCAGATGCTAGCAGACTTTGCATGACATGCAGTACTCATAATGCCAAAGAACAGTAGGCAATCTGTTCTTCCTGTTCTGAAGATGATAAGCTGATTATTCATCTCATTCTTTAATTACTAAGAATGAACAAAGTGGTTTGAATTAAAAAAAAAAAACAAAAAAAAAACACCCTTCCAGAAATGGTGCCAAAACTGGGCAAAATTTCCAAGTACTTCTGAAATCAAGGTAATATTGAAATCAAATTACCAATAGAAATCAAATCTATCTGAAGAAAACTCTTCCTTTAGTAAGCACCAACTTTCATTACTGTAACATTGTATTTTATCTATTGTCGCAGAATAGTGTGTATTTTCAAATATTCAGAAAAATAATAATATGGAGCGCTCAGAATTATTAGGCTGGTAAGCTCATAGAATCTTATTAATAAGGACGAAGGTTGTAAAAAAATATATTTAATTCATGATAACTTGAAATTTCTCTTTAAGCAAAGGGTCAGTAGCATATAAGGATGCTATTTCTCAGGAAATTTTCAAAAATCATAAAAATAGAACTTCTAATAGCATTTTCTGGTGTGCTCTTAATACACAGAAAATTTGAGATGGAAATTATGTTTTTATTTCTCTTTTAAGGAATTAATACTATTCTGTCAATATTCATTAAATATTAATTTAACTAAAATATAACAGTGAGGCATATTTTGGGGAGTTATTGTATTTTCATGTGCTTAGAAATTTTGAAAAGTTTAGTAACATGACACAAATCATGTGAGTTTACAACTTTATTGAAAATATAAAAGATACATGTAACACAGCAGAATTTAGCAATTGTATAAATACTTTCATAAATGAAATAAATTCACAAAAAATGAAATTGCAGATACCAGCTAAACCTTGAACTGTAAACATATTCTATCTGACAAAAACGACTTTCAAACACTTGCCTTTGAAAATATACATTATCTGTTGTTCTTAGTTATACAGTATTTGGACTACACACTATTCAAGGAAGAATGTGAAAGGAATTCATGTTAATTTAAGTGGAAGATCAAAATTTAATTTCTGGAAAAAGAAGCAAAGGAAGAAGCAAAATCTGTAATAGTATTCTTTAAATTATTTTCACATTTTATATCTCCAATATGCATAGGTGATCCCAAGTAATATAATCTAAAGAGCTGTGGATCTTTTCATTAATGTCACTGAATTTATTTTTGCATTTTACAAAATCAAAAATTAGCTAGTGTGGTGTAAGTAATATTCCTGTTAATTTCCAATCCTGATTTTGTAATAAGCAGGCAAAAGAAAGAGTTCATTCAGCACTTCTGTATTTTCTGAGTACTCAATTTCTTTGCTATAAATAATTGTGACTTGATTTCTCTTTGTGGGAACTTTCATGGTTTTTCTGTATAAGATCCACTGTGAAGACCCACTCTTTCATTTACAATAGCAGTGTTCCTTCTAGTTGCCAAAGCTGTGACCTTTATTTTTGCCTTTTGACAGTGGAAGACTTAGCTGTCCTGTTTTAGGCTGAGGATCTGATGCAGGAGATACAACTCAATAATTTTTTTGATAAATCCAATGAATTTGATTGAAGGTTATGCTTAATATATTTATTACTATTTGACTGAAAACAGAATATAAAAATAAATGCTGTTCTTCTTGAGGAGAATGGTCTAATTTATTTGGAGTGTGGTTTGAAAAAAAACAAAAAACAAAACAAAGCAAAAAACCTAATTCCTAAAATTCATTGGATAGTAGTTTGCAATAGTGTCTGTACCAAAGCATTTATTAACAACCACAACAACAACAAAAATCTGTAGAAATCTGATCTTGGTCTCATTAAACCAATGAAAGTCTTGCGTGCAAAGTCAGATGGAACAGAATGTATCCTAGAAATAAATGCCTCAGGTTTTCTTTGGAGGAAAACCTGGAATGAGCTATTGACGTAAAAGAGATTTTGATCATAAAAGCACTGAGGATGTCTTTTTTTTTTTTTTTTAGTCAATTTTTGTACATACTTACCATCAGTAGAGGTCAACTCAGCTGTTCAGTTACTCTCCTTGTTGCTACAGTTAACTTCCAACACAGATTTGAAACTGCCCACTTTGTAATGCTTTAGAATTGGATGTGTAATCATGTCAGTATAATTATACTTCACAGAGTCACAGAACGCCCTTCCTGGTAACTTTGTGTGACATAGCTGTTCCAAAAAATTCTATCTGCTGACTGAATATATGAGAACTTCCTTTGAAGAAATGTTTTTAATGTATATATTATTGCATACTAAATATTTATTTTTGCCTCTAGGATATAAATAACTTCTGAAGTTTCCTTGCTGAAGATACGTGGAATACTGAAATATTCTCTCATTATCCATCCTTTTGCAAGTCAAATTCAAATGCAAATACCCAAAAAAGTACATTCTAAAAGAAAATATATTTTGTATTTCAAATCACAGAGCTAAAACACACAATTATATCTGTGGTTACATATACTTAATTTAAAATATCAACTTATCAATTTTGACTTCATATTGATATTGCTTTTAAATAGTTATTAATACTCTATTGAAATTTTAACTCTACACTAGGTTTTTTTTTTTTTTTCATTTACTGCCACACCTCTATTGCAGCAAGTGCTTTCTTATGAGTTTGAACATTCTGTAACAATTAAGCAGAAAGAACATAAATCCTTTCTTCACTTTGGCCTTTTAGTATTCTCATGGATGTCACCATGTTTGTATTAATGTCTAACATAATTTTCATTCAAAGGAAAACCTTTTTATTTCAATATTTTCTCCATTACTATTATTCTGCTACAATTATAAGAATATTTTAAAGAAGAATTCTATCACCTCTGGTAGTTTTCATCTTCTTTTCGTTCTAAGTTATCTTTGTACAAATGTATCTACCTAAGCCTGCATAAAGCACACTTGTGATTGCATTGACTGGTTGGAATAAATACAAACAACTTTGCAATTTAAAGCCGATTAGCTATGCATTTTGTTTCCAAATAACTTATATGGAATACATATTATTCTACATTTAAGTAAATAACAAATAAGTTGTTCTTTCCATCTTTCTCTTGTAGTTATGTTTTAGGGCAGAAAGACCGCTACTGATTAAATTCATATACGAACAGCATTGTGAATACAGCTGAGGCAGACAGGAGCTAATAACAGAAAAAACAAACAAACAAACAAAAAAAAAAAAAAAAAAAAAACCTGACAGCAGAACTCTGCTGATTTCAGCTAAAACAGCATTAGTAGCAATTACATTACTTAGTAGTAAACAGTAAACACATACCTACACCCTAACCAGTTAGTCAGGGAAGAGCTGTTGCCTTATGGCATAGCAAGAGTGAGAGGCCAGGACAGCTGGCCTAAATTAAACAAAGGATTATTCCATACCAGGGGACATCATGCACAAAGCTATAAAGCTGTGGAGAGTTAACCAAGAAAGATTTTGGGGTATGTAATAAGGAGAAGACTGCCTATTTTCCTGATCTTTAGCTGTTGTGCTCTAAATGAGTTTTATCTATTTGAAGTAGGGAAGAGACTAAGATATAGAGCAGCACTGCATAATTGACCACACTCACATTGGTGGCTCCCTTTGTTCATTATCTAATCCTTTTCACAGAGGTTACTGGACTTACTTGTTGAGGAACTTTGAAAATGAGCATTGTCTCTTTTGCCTGAACTAGTGGTTGGCAGTCCTGCTTATGGCAGAGTGGATGGAACTAGCTGATCTTAAAGGTCCCCTGCAACCTATGCCATTCCATGATTGTCTGAGCACTCTGTGCATGAATGTTGCTCAAGTGAATCTGTAACTTAGAGATAACCAATGTTTTTTAAAGAAAAGCAAAATTTGGCAATAATATGGTTTCTGAAGTCACTAGGACCCTTTGGAAGAAGAACCTGTTTGTGATAAGCACTTGTCTTCTGGAATAGTTCAATCAAATAGAATTCAAGGTTTCTGAATATTTTTCTCCACTGTTGTAGCCATGGAAGTCATTTCCTTGTATTCCCTGCTTGACAGAATTAAATCATTCTCTCCTACAAAATCCTACACAAGACTACAAAATCCTCTTCTAACATCTCAAGAGGTTGCCAATTCCATTCATTCATCTGTAATACTAAGCTGAGAATCCAAAGAAATCTGTTTAATACATGCAGGTGACATTGGATTTTTTTTTTTTCCCCTCATAATTAGGGGCTTAAAAATGAAATATAACTACTATTTAAAAGCTCAGATTCACTCAAGAAATCAAACGGAACCAGAATCACAGAATCACAGAATGGCCTGGGTTGGAAGAGACCTCAAGGATCATGAATCTCCAAGCTCCCTGCCAGGCAGGGCCACCAACCTCCCCATTTACTAGACCAGGTTGCCCAGGGCCCCACCCAACCTGGCCTTGAACACCTCCAGGGACAGGGCATCCACAACCTCTCTGAACAGCTTGTTCCAGCACTTCACCACTCTCCTGGTAAAGAAATTCCCCCTAACATCCAACCTAAATCTTCCCTCTTTCAACTTAAAACCATCCCCCCTTGTCCTGCTGCTATCTACCCTTTCAAAGAGTTTACTCCCTGCTTATAGGCTCCCTTCAGGTACTGAAAAGCTGCAATGAGGTCACCCCACAGCCTTCTCTTCTCCAGGCTGAATAAGCCCAGCTCCCTCAGCCTGTCCTCGTAGGGGAGGTGCTCCAACCACCTGATCATCTTTGTGGCCCTCCTCCGGACCCTCTCCAACAGCTCTCTGTCTTTCTTGTACTGGAGGCTCCATACCTGGTCACAGTACTCCAGATGGGGCCTCACAAGAGCAGAGTAGAGAGGGACAATCACCTCCCTGTCCCTGCTGGCCACCCCTCTCATGATGGAGCCAGGATACCATTTGCTTTCCAAGCTGCAAGAGCACACTGCTGGCTCATGTTAAGTTTGTCATCCATCAGGACCCCCAGGTCCTTCTCTGCAGAGCTGCTCTCAAGGACTGCTCCTTTCAGTCTGTATAGATGCCTGGGGTTCCTCCAGCCCAAGTGCAAAACCTTGCACTTTGCTGTGTTGAACCTCATTAGGTTCACCCGGGCCCACCTTCCTAGTCTGTCAAGTCTGAATGGCATCCCTTCCTTCCTCCGTGTCAACCACACCACTCAGCTTGGTGTCATCAGCAAACTTGCTGAGGGTGCACTCGATTCCGTCGTCAATGTCATTGATAAAGGTGTTAAAGAGCACCGGTTCCAAGGGAGAACCCTGGGGGATGCCGCTTGTTACCGGCCTCCACCTGGACACAGAACCATTGATCACCCTCCTCTGTCTATGGCCTTTCAACCAATTTCTTATCCAGTGAGTGCTCCACCCATCAAATCCACATCCCTCCAATTTGGAGATAAGGATGTGGTGGGGGACCACGTTGAAGGCCTTGGTCAAGTCCAGGTAAATGACATCAGTCACCTTCCCCTCATCCACCAATGCTGTCACTCCATCACAGAAGGCCACAAGATTGGTTAAGCATGACCTTCCCCTGGTGAAGCCGTGCTGGCTGTTTCAGATTACATGCTCATTCCTCATGTGATCGAGCATGTCGTCCAGGAGGATCTGTTCCTGGATCTTCCCAGTCACAGAGGTGAGACTCACCGGCCTGTAGTTCCCCGGGTCCTCCTTGCTCCCTTTCTTGTAAATGGGAGTGATGTAACTCTTCCTCCAGTCGTCTGGGACCTTGCCTGTCAGCCACAACTTCTCAAATATGATGGAGAGCGGCTCGGCAACCACCTCAGCCATCTCTTTCAGAACCCTGGGATGCATGCCATCCAGCCCCATAGACTTGTATGCATCCAGTCTCATGAGGCGGTCTCAGACTTGTGCTGCCCTTACAGTGGAGGACGATTTACCCCCCTGGTCCTTACCTAGAGGTTTGGGGATTCAGGGCTCAGGGACGTGAGAAAGACTAGAATCCTGGCCACCAGTGAAGACCGAGGCAAAGAACTCATTCAGTACCTCAGCTTTCTCTTTGTCCGCTGAAGCCAGTTCTCCTTTTAAATTTACTAAAGAAGGTACACCTGTTTTGGCCTGTCTCTTCTGGCCTATGTACCTGTAGAATGTCTTCTTATTGTTTATCACATCCCTCGCCAAGTTCAGTTCTACCTGCACCTTGGCTTTCCTGATCCTATGTCTGCAAGTCCGGACGGCATCTCTGTACTCTTCCCAGGTGACATGCCCTTGTTTCCAGAGCTTGTACACACCTTTCTTTGCCCTCAGTGTGCCCAGCAGGTCCTTGCCGAGCCATGCTGGTTTCCTATCTTGTCTGCCCACTTTCTTATTCAGAGGGATAGGGACCTCTTGTGCTTTCAGAAGAGCATCCTTGAAGAGTAGCCAGCTCTCCTCAGCATCTTTATCTTTAAGGACAGCATTGTCTTGCTCCAATTTATAGGAGGGAGAGGAGGTTCTTTGAAATATGTATGCCCAGAGTGAGATTAAGAAACAATGGTTCAAATGTCGGTCCGACCAGTTTATTACAAATGTTAATAAGGGAGATGAAGAAAGGGGAGGACGGACACTATTATGGATTGGGGTGATGGGGAAGGGAAGGAGAGCGATAGAAAAGATAGAAAGAAGCAAGAATTGCGTAAAGCGGGGATAGTCACCATTAGGATCTGGCAGTAGTCCCGTTGCACGACGTTCCGATGGTCCGAGGCCGAAGGGCAGGAGCAGCGAGGCCAGTCTTGGGCAATGAGAGGGTGCAGGTACCGGGTGGGTCCAGGAAGAAGCCGCAGAGTAAGCCCAGGAGGAAGCAGCAGGTCTCAGGTAGCAGGCCCAGGGAAGTCTGTCAGCATACGGTCCATAGTGAGGGATCTGATGGCAGAAACCTTGAGTCCGTTGTGGTGAGGGATCTGATGGCAGAAACCTCGAGTCCGACGTGGTGAGGGATCTGATGGCAGAAATCCTCTCCTCATGTTTGTTGGACCCTCTTTTATCCTCCTTTTTTTCCTGCCTACGTGACATTCCTGGGTGCTTGAGCAAGAGTCATGTGCATACCTCCTGAGATGGCCATCTTCCTCGAGATAAGTCCACACAAAAGACCTTTTCCCGGCCATTATCAGAAGCTTATCTCTCTCTCTTGTTGCCCCTAGCCTTGTCCATCTGTGCTCCTTAAAGGATTTCACAACCCTTAGCCAGGACCTGTCCATCAGTGTCCTTCAGACAGAAGATTTCTCTACCTTTGCCCAGGACTTGCCTGGACTTGTTCCTCAGCCAACTTTGAGTCAATCATATAAAAGAATAATCTCTTACAAGCATCCCAGGGGATCTTGGCCAACAATCCATTGAACAGCTTAAAGTTCGCTCTTCCAAAGTTCAAGGTCCTGACCCCACTCTTTTCCAGGCCCACATCCCTTGAGATCATGAACTCAACCAGCAGCCCAGGCTGCCTCCAATGTTGACTCCTTTGATGATCTCTTCCGTATTGGTGAGCAGCAGGTCCAGCAACGCTTCACCTCTGGTTGGTCTGTGCAATATCTGGACCAGAAAGTTATCATCAATGGATTCCGCGAGCCTTCTGGACCTCTTGCAGTTCGCCATATGGTCTTTCCAAGAGATGTCCGGATGGTTGAAGTCCCCCACCAGGATGAGAGCCCATAAGCACAATGCCTCCCGCATCTGTAGCAAGAAAGCCTCAACAACAGCCTCCCCTTGATCAGGTGGCCTGTAGTATACCCCTATCACCAGCTGACCTTTATTAGTCCCATCCCTAATTCTAACCCACAGGCTCTCGACCTGTTCCTGACTGTTTCTCAGAGGGAGCTCCTCACAGTCTATCCACTCTTTGACATAGAGGGCAACTCCCCCACCCTTCCTACCTCGCCTATCCCTTCTAAAGTGCCGATATCCATCAGTGGTAGTATTCCAGTTGTGGGAGTCATCTCACCATGTTTCTGTGATAGCAACAAGGTCATAACTTTCCAAGTGCATCACAGTTTCCAACTCGTCCTGTTTATTACTCAGGCTGCGTGCATTGGTATAAAGGCACTTCAGTTGGGATTCCATCTCACCACCTTCATAGAGGATCTAGGATCCCCTAGAACAGTAGCATCCCCAGCATCCCCCTGCCCTAATCCATCCCTTTGTACTCCACCATCTTTGCCCATGGAGTTTGGTACGAGTCCTTGAATGATCTGCATAGTTGAAAACCATGAAAACCTGTATAGTTTGAGCAGATTTATAATTAATCCTAAAAGTAGTGGCGTGCGTAATCAAACTCTATAACCACAAAGTAGTTATAAAATCAGGTATGTTTAATCAACACTGCTCAGTGTAAACTTCCCAGGTTCCCATCATTCAGCTTTTGCAATCAGAGACAGTTGCATTTCATCACCAGTGTCTCATTTCTCTGCAGTTTGAACACTGCTTTCTGTCCAGAAGGGGTGGAACCCTCCCTGTCCTCTTCCCGGCCATCTCACTACCTCTTTCTGAGGGGACCTCTGGGTCCTACTGCTCTACTCTAGCGCCGTAACAGTAACAGCTGTTGTTTTCCCAATTTCCTTACTGTCTCTGTTTCTCAATCAGTTTTCTTTTTTTTCTTCATATCGCTCACCTCTCTTCGGTTCTGACATCCCTATTACATCTTGCTCATCTTTGCCTTCCTCAGCCTGTGTCCTTCCCCAAATTTTTCATTTTCCAAACTCTCATCATTACGTAAACTCCTAACATTACACTTCAGTTTCACCTCCTCCTGTCCAGAGGCTTCCAGTGCTAACACTGGAATTTTGGATTTCCTAGATCTCTGCAGATGAAGGCTATTCTCACTTCCAGTGTCCCATCCTCTCCACCTCCCCCCCTTTGCAAGTAACACTGTTTACAACAGCAGTCTCTGACCCTGGCTCTCTCTCACTCTGAGAGTACTGCTCGCAGGGGAACTGTGCAGGGGGGTTGCTCTCATGCCAGTGCAGATAAACTCACTTTCTCTTTAACCTTTTTTTTCTTTGTCCACTATTCATACCCTCAGTTACACTTCCACATACCCTCAATCATACTTCTGTTTACCATTAACAATTACACTTATACCATCAGAACTGTTTGTCCCATTCCCTTCAGAACCCACAAATCAAACAGTACAGTTCTTCAGTTTCCATAAACACCCAGTACTTAGTCTCGTGATTAGAGCATTTAATTATAAAAACTGTTCATGTTACTTCATTTATCTCCTCTCCTTAAGAATAACAGTAACTGTAAGAAGGTATTATAGTTTAGGGTCCCATTCTGAGGCCACTTCTCATATCTTCTAACTTATATACTAACCACCATTGATTGCAATACTTGATTAAAGTTTTCTTACTCAGGGTGCCTCCAGGTTACCCTGCAAAATTCCACCAATGTGCCAATACGCATCCCAGAGGGGTTTGTTTGGGAATTTCCTTCCCCTGGGAGCCTCCCATGATGTTTACAAAATTCTTATTGATTCCTAATTTCCTCAAAGTTTCCACAAACAATCCTTAACAACGTATAGTTGTATTGTTCAGTTATAAACATTTGGAAATGGATCTCACAGAAGCCTGTCCACCTTCATTTACACACTTCCCCAGAATCAGAACACAGTACTACATAAACGGGTTGATACTCATTCCCTGAATAGAACGGGCATCCCTCTATGGGTTCTTCATCCCAATTCATAAATTGAATTCCCTTTACATGCTTATACAAATAAATATGAAGACAGACAAACAGTAATTGTTGTCACTCACTTTGTCCGTCTCCAGCCGTTTCCCTTGCAGGAAGGCGGATCAGGACTCCACAATCGCCCCTCAGCTATGCCGCATCTCACTCACACCACACTCACTCTGACATTTAGAAAACAAAAACCATGGTTTATACATAATAATACACAATGCTGACAATGTCTTTTTGCTGAAATCTTAATAATGCTAGTACACTAGTCGATCAGTTGCAGATTTTTCCAAAAGTCAGCTTGACCTGAAATTATTCAATACATGGTACCGAACACTCACAGCAGATGGTGATAACAATAATACAATCTATAATTCTCACTACTATCTCTAGGAGAACCTACGTTATCATTTGACAAAATCCCTGCTGTTACCAATCACGTAAGGGAGAGCTGTTGCTCTTTCCTCGCATACGAGTTATAGGTCCTCTTCGTAGGAACTCTCCAAGGAGTCTTCCTACCCCAGCTGGCAACCTAACCTGTGAGCTCACATACTTCGGGGCCAGGGGGAGAGCAGGCACACTCCTTCATACCCTGCAAAGGGCATCTCCTCATGCCTTACAGGTTCCCCCCTTTCTATATACATACCTGGTCCGCCTATGGATGGTCCTTGTCTGTCCCTGCAGTGATTGCATGAGGAAGGGAGTCCGTCTGAGAAATCTCAGGGAACGCCAAAGGCATCCCATCTCCCAGCTGGTCCTGCAGCCAAACAGAGGTTGTCCCACCTGGGGTGCCAAATTGACGTGCGAAATCAGACTTTATAACCACAAAGTAGTTATAAAATCAGGTATGTTTAATCAACACTGTGCAGACGTTGGGTGCAAGGGGGATAGCTCCTTCTAACTTGCACACCATCAGGAAAAAGCGTGCTTCAGATATAGGCTGAACTAATACGTAATCAGTATTTGACAGGGATTCAAATACATATTCATTACATTCCTGATAGTCCATTAGCATGCAGTCCCTCTCCCCTTGTGTGTGTGTAGTAAGTCATGAAGGATGAAGGCTCGTAGTCTTCCTCGCGAAGGCTCGTAGTCTTCCTCACTGCAAACTTCTGACCCCGAAGGGGGGCATCCCCCAAACCGATTTCAGCTTGCCCTGTGGACATTTAATCACCTCCCTGCCAGATGTCCTCGGGCTGTTCTCAAGTCCTTATCTTTATGGCTTTCATCCCCCTTGTTATTCCAGACCCAGTGTCTGTGAAAGTGCTTGCCTTAATTTCTAACACTCTCTACATGAACTATATCTATTTGTCCCTATCTCAGTTTCTGTGAAGCTTCTTTCCATTTTCTTACTGTGAGGCCCTTCTCTCTTTTACTGCAGGGTCCTGTTCTCATTCTTCAGTAGCCTTTCTCTTATTTCAGGTGATGATAACAACAAATTAATTAAAAAAAAAAAAAAGAAAGAAAGAAAAAGAAAAAGAAAGAAAAAGAAAGAAAAAGAAAGAAAAAGAAAAAGAAAAAGAAAAAGAAAAAGAAAAAGAAAAAGAAAAAGAAAAAGAAAAAGAAAAAGAAAAAGAAAAAAAAAAGGCTTCAGATTTCAAGTATGCAGAGATGTCTGGGTAGTTTGTTCAATTAACAAATTGATAAACAAATTCTTTAATGAATATCTAAAAAAATACAACTAAAACTTATTAGATTGTGTTCAGTTTTGCAGTTGTTTTTGTTGTCAGCTCTTTAGTCAGATGTTCAGCCTCATTGCTTTGCTTTAACATGCTTAGCTGGCAAAGGCAAGAGATAAGATAGAGAAATTATTTAGAAATACATTTTGTATTAATTATGTTAGCTAATGGCAAATTTCTAGCTTTCTTATTACTGATTAGTTAGTTAGTTATCCATAAGTCACATTATTTTGTAAAACATGTTCAAAACATTTTTGCTTGATTTTGTCTGTTCTGGTTTTCCCCAGAAGTTTTGGACTAATTTTAGATATGAAAATATGAATGCTGTAAATAAATAAATATTACCTTGTGAAAGTTTACTGAAAAAGTTTTGTAACTATTTGTGGACATATTGTTAGCAGGGACAGCTAATAATAATGTTAGCAGATATACTATATCGCATCTTCACAGGAAGAATGCTGCTTTGAAAACATAATTTAAAAAGGGAAAAATGCTCTATTGTCATTGATGAATATGAAGTGTGAGGAAAAAGACCTGGAGACATCAGAATGTTGCAGATGACAGTTGACTTTGAAGAGAGCAGCAGCAGTGTATTTTATTGCTATAAAGTAGTAATTTAACAGAACCTACACGACAAGAGTCATGATGTCAAGGTTACTTGACTATGTACTGAATAGAGAACAAGGTCAGACAAAACTGTTAAGGAGAACCTTACATAATACTGATATGGATGGCAGGCATAAACCTTTGGGGAAAATGCCAAAATCTTAGAAGAAATGAGTTGTTCAAACCCAAAGCTAGCTAAAGATGATTAAATATTGATCAAGAAGATGAGGATTAGCATTTAAAGGACAGGCTGCTTGTTTATCGCATAGAGATACCAACCACATAAATCATTCCTACAGTTCTTTCCCAATAAGATTGGCTGTATTTTCAAACAGATTATCTTTCATTCCAGATAGTGGTGAACATTCAGTTTCATAGCTTGGGCCCATGAGTTGAACATGACTCAAAATTGTGACAAGTTAAACTCAGCAGCAGAGGAAATCAAACATCATCTCTAAGCAGTTGCTAGCACCAATGGCATGGAATATTATTGACAGGGAGACAAGTTGCAAAGCATAAATCAGATCACACAAGGAAAAGTTGGAGAAAGTATGTACACTAGACAGTAAAGAATTGCAGTATAGAATCCTAGAACAAGAGTCAAAGCTGAAGCTTCCAATGCCACTTGACAATTTACTCTGTTGATGTTAAATACCAGAAAGCACATTAATTTTTTGCCACTGACTTGTTTTCTTATTTGTTTGCTTTCTTGTTTTTCCTTTCTCAATAGTAGCAGCTATCAACAATCTGAATTCAGTTCACTGTTGGTTGAAAGGACCTTCAATAATAGAGTTTTAAAGATGTTTAACTGTCATTTTTTCCAGCTTTTCTTAAATCACGTCCTTCACAAGGTGTCGACATAAGATAAAGATGACTAACCTCAAACACAGTTCGAGGATAGAATAATATTAAACATGCATTACGATAATTTAATGGTGACGTAACCTTTTTCAAGTAGAAAGGTACATATTCCTGGAATGGTGCTGATATTCATAAACTTTACTGTTGGTAAGGTCTCTTTTGTTTTTAAATTGTATATTAAAAGAAATGCTTTCTACATCAAGATAGTACCAGAAGTAATCTACATTATTTATTTGATTGCATGCAGTGATGTATGAAGAAAACAAAAAGGCATATGCATTCAATTGCTGTTTCAAAATCAAAGTCTGGCCATTTTTATATTAGAATTCTGAGTGAAAATACTCTTCCACTAGAAAGGCAATTGTCATTGTAGTCATATGTAAACAGTGGAATTTAAGAGTAATTTAGAGCAGAATTTGAAGTGTGAGATTTAACTCTTAATAATTATATTGTGTATATTTCTAAAAAGAAAATTCCTTCATTTCAGCACTTTAATCAAATCACCAACATTAACTCTCAAGTTTAAATCAGTGTACAATTTTAATCAATTATTTTTGTAATGAAGTACAAATACAAAACATTACTATATGTAATATTAGAGTGAAAAGAAGAAATTTCTTTTCTATAGACTTTTTTTTTTTAAATTGAAGATCCACAGAGTCATAAGGAATATGTTGAAAGTTCTCTTAAAAGCTTTGCTAAACAAACATATTGTTTTCAAAAATTTTCAAACTTCTGCCTACTCTAATCAAAACTTAAGAAGAGAAATTCTTGACAGTTTAATTCAGACACAAGAAATCTGTTGTAGTTTTCCTTTCTTTGTCAAGACCAATGTCAAGTTGTGTTGTGTTCACCTTGGCTGGCTGCTAGATGCCCATACAGCTGCCCTTTCTTCCCTTCCTCAACGTACTGGGGAGAAATTGGAAAGCCATATGGATTGAGATAAAGACAGGGAGATTGCTTACCCTTGTCCATCACAGGCAAAATAGACTCAATTTGAAGTAAATTATTATTTAAATTTTGATATGGGTTAAATTAAATAGACTAGGAGAGAGAAAAACAAAGACTAAAAGTAGAACTCCACTCTTATCTTCCCAGGCTCCACTCCATTCCTTTATTCCCAACTTCTCTAGTTTCTTCTGTTTCAGACCCTGTAGTTTCAGACCTCTGTTTCAGACCTAACTCTTCTCCCCTCACCCCCTCCCACCCCAACCTGAATATTCACACACAGTCCTGCTCAGATAATGACCTTCAGTGGTGATCATAATGGATATACTCTGGTTGTGACAGTTGAACCAGGTTCAAGGTATATTCAAAGGTAATAGCATACACCAACCAAATATGTCTGGTATGCAAATATGACTGGTAGGCAGTAGCTTGTTACCTTGCTGTGTGATATAAAATATTGAATGTGCATATGGTATTTTAGATAAACCATTGGCAAATGACCTTCACTCTGCGAGGGCTATTCCAAAAGTAATGCCTCCTATTATATGATGTTGGCCCACAACATCAGAGGCAGACAGTGGTGGTATGGCAGTAGAGGCTGAAAATTCCCACTAGTATTCAGTTACATTTTGTTTCTGTGTGACAGATGGCAGCAGAGGGGCAGTCTGACAAAATGGTGTCTAACATGGAAGTGCTTATGAAGCAAAGGTATGTTGCTAAATTCTTCCATGCAGAAAAAAAATGGCACTCATTCACATTCATCAATGCTGTCTGAACATTTATGGAGACCAAACAGTGCATGTGAGCACAGTGAGATGGTTGGTTTCAGAAGTGATGACAGTGATGGTCACCTCTGCTATTTTAGATTTTTATGAGCATGGCATGCAGCCTCTTGTTCATCTTTGGTGAGAAATAGGTAGCTGACAGTGCTGACTACGTTGAAAAATAGTGTCCTTTGTATCTGTTGTGGTTTCCATTGAAATAAATAAGAGGCATCACTTTTGAAGTGACATAAGTATACTCTCTCAGATTAACGATAGCAGGATGTAGACTCTTACAACATTCATATGTAATTTCCATGCCAAACAATTGGGATTAGAACAGAAAACATATTAAGCAAAACAAAATCAAAGCTGAGTTTATTTAAGATAACAGGGAAAAGCAATACTAAGGAATAATATGTTTTTGTACTTTTTTTTTTTTAAACACTGTAGTAAATTAAGGTTTTTCCTCTCCTGTTTTTAAAAATTATGTTTTAATTCTCTTCATTTTTTCTTTCCTTCTCATCCATCACTAATACATCTAATTGACTCCACTCTCAAGGCCTGGAGCTGCTACTACATAGGAAGAAATCTCATTGATATTCATTATCTTGAAGTGTGTGTGTATTCTCATCAAGATTTTTTTATTATTATTATTTTTTTGGTGCACAAATTTTTCTTTCCATTAGGAAAAGTATGCAATAATCAAATAATCAAAAGAAGACTTCAGGATGTTAAATAAGTCTTATGGATCTTCCTAATTTTCACAGAGTATAGATAGAAAGTGTTATGCTGGACTTGCTCTTTCTCCAAATGTATCAATGTCTGTGTTTGGTTAGATTAGGTTGTCTTTCTTTCTTTGTCTTTTTATCACTCTGTCCTAGAATACAATAAAGAAAGAAGAATATTGTGTTCTACATAAAGTTCTTAAAATTTGCTTTCTATTTTTTTTTTTTCATCTAATGCACAGAATTTCACTATAAGACTATATTTTAAATGTTATGGTTTTTACTGATAAAAAGAACTCACAGCTCTTTAAAAGAAGTCAAGTATTTAACATTCACATCAAGATACAGAAACCGTCAGTAGTTAATTACAAAAAATATAGTATAGAAGCTTCCTATTTTATTATGTTGGCTCACAAGGTCAGATACAGATGTTGTTGATATGGAAGCATAGGTTGAACCTTCCTTCCAATATTCCATTTATTCTTGTTGCCATGTAACAGACAGTAGCAGAGAGAGAGGGGGGCAGTTTGATAAAATGACATTTGAGACAGAAGTGCATATGAAGCAAAGTTGTTCAATTGAATTCCTGCTTGTGAAAAGTTGTACCCATTGCAATTACACCCCTTGACATACATCGATGCTTGTTGAACATTTATGGAGACCATACAGTAGATGTTAGCTCTATAAGGTGGTACACATCAGCAATGGTGAAAGCAACTAGAAAGACAAGTCACATTCTGGACAGCCCTAGAGATTTTTATAAGCATGACATGCAGAGTATTGTTAATCACTGGGAAAAAAAAAAAAAAAAAAAGTGTGGATAATAGTACTGACTGAATAGTATTTTGTAGCTGAGAATTTGCTCTATCAAATAGTGTTATTGTGCTCTTTGTATCTGTTGTAGTTTTCATGGAAATAAATGAGACATTACTTTCAGAGCAACCAACAAAGTTATAATCTATACTAATATAGAAAAGCTTAATTAATGATAACTTTACAAATGTAACACAAGATATGAAACTGCTCTTCTTCGACCTTCAACTTGTCCCTGCCTATCTCTCTGTGGCCACCTGGCTGAACACACCTGTCTCCACAAACATAAGGTGGTGGGTGTTGCAGTGAGGACCACTATTGTCAATAGGCAAGGCAGGATACTTGTGGTATGTGCAGGTCTTTCAGCCGAGAGCCTCTCTTGGATTTGTTTCTCCACATACATCCTCCTCCCACCAGCTGTCTTTTTCTTCCTTTTCTTAAGGTAGAAGCAACCCATTTAAATCATATTTTGGGTCTTGTTAATTTTAATTAAAATTCCTGCTTTGGTAAGATTTAATCTCCTAGTTACTTCAAAGGGAACATATTTCTATGTATTCTGTGATAATTCTACTGTAATCTTGACACTACAATTAAGCTGATGATGTTATTTTTTTTCTTGTAGCATTTTTGTGTTGTTTCCTTCTCCCTTCTCTCTCCCAGCTTCTGTTGTCCAGAATTTTTTTTCCTCTTTCTTAAGTACATTATAATAAGGGTGCAATTAATGTCACTCACTGGCTCAGCTCTGACCAGCAGTGGGCCTGTTTTGGAGGTGGCTGGAATGAACTCTTATCTAGGATGGGGCACCTTCTGGACTTTTCTCACAGAGGCCAAGCCCGCAGGCCCCGTACTACTGAAACCTTGCCACATAACCCCCCCCTACAGACACATTTCATTCAGCTTCAGATCATTGTGAAGCACTGGTAATCCATCTCGCTTTTGGCTGTAGGGCTACATGACCTCCAGAGGTCTCTCCCAGTTGAAATTATTCTACACATCTGTGATCTTGGTGCTCCCAAGCTCAAAAAAGTTCTGTACATATTTCACCTTCCTGATTGTTTGTCTCTGAAAATTCTCTGAAATGTCTAAGCCCATTCTCCTCTGCTTGCTTTTCTTCCTGTCAGATTTCAGAACTGTGAGTTTGTTTAGAGTAATTTTAATCTGCCTTCCTTCTTGATAAAGTAAATTAAAAACCAAATATTTTGGTACATTTCATTTCAGGGAAAAAAAAAAAAAAAGTTCTACACTTGTCTTTTCATTCTTTGTTTTCCTTTCCATTATTGTTTTGTGATGCTTGATTTCCAGTGCAGGAATTGGACAAGTTATTTTCATTTCTGAGACTTGATATAGAATTCTGGAGTAATCTGCTCTTTTTTCTTTTTTTTTTTATTTTTTATTTTTATTTTTTATTTTTTTATTTTATTTCACATTTGTGGTTGTATGCAAAATTTGGGCTAAATAGTAGTTAAAAAGGACAACAGCTACAGAAGGTTTTTAGGGGACAGGGGGGAATTTCAACTTCCCAGACATCCGCTGGAAATATAATACAGCAGAAAGGGAACAGTCCCAAAGGTTCCTAGAGTGTGTGGATGATAACTTCCAACATGGATGGTGAGGGAGCAAACAAGGGGAAGCAAACTCCTGGACCTGATGTTTGTTAACAGAGAAGGTCTTGTGGGGGATGTAAAGGTTGGAGGCTGTCTGGGTCAAAGTGACCATGAAATGATAGATTTTTCAACCTCTGTTGAAGCACAGAGGGGTGTCAGCAGAACTGCAACCTTGGACTTCCAGAGGGCAGAGTTTGGTCTCTTTCAGACCGTGGTTGAGAGAGTCCCTTGGGAGGTTGTTCTGGAGGGCATGGGAGCCCAGGAGGGCTGGGAATAATTTAAAGAAGTAATTTTAAAGGTACAGGAGCTGACCATCCCCAAATCATAGAAGATGAGCCAATGGGGAAGGAGACCTGTCTGGATGAACAGAGACCTTTTCCTGGAAATCAGGAACAAAAGGAAAAATTATGTTCTTTGGAAGAGGGGGCAAGCAGTTTATGAGGATTACAAATATGCAGTGCAGCTGAGCGGGGAGAAAATTAGAAAGGCCACTAAGGTGAAAGACAAGTGTAAATACTTATATAAATACATTAACTGTAAGAGAAGGGCTAGGGAGAATCTCCATCTCTTGTTGGGAAGAAGAGGGTGAGGGGCGATGGTATTGCTCTCTTCAAATACCTGAAAGGTGATTGCAGCAAGAGCAGGGTTGGTCTCTTCTCACTGGTGACAGGTGATGGGATGAGGGGAAATGGCCTCAAGTTCCGCCGGTGTCATGGTTTTATGATTTTTGGTTACTGGTATTCTACATCATAACATCATGTAGTGCATCGGGAGTTCCAGTGCTAATGCTCCAATTCTGAGCACCTGTCCAGAAGAGAAGAAGAACTACCTCGGGGACTTTGTGGTCAGAGAGAAGATATAACCTCTGGCATAGTCACCTGATGTCCCTTTCTTCCCTCAGCTCTCGTCCCAACCGTACACATCGTCTCAGCACTACTGTAAGGCCTACAGCTTTCAGATACTCTTTCTCTTTATATTTGATTTATTTGCTTCAATTCTAATTATATTGTATTACAGTGTGTTATCTTGCATTCCAATACCATATTTAGTAAATTAGTTTGTTTCTCCTCAGATCGTTGCTGCTGTTTTTAATTATTTTGGGGTCCCCTGCTTCCCTTTTCTGGAGGTGAAGATTTTGCGAAATCCCTTTGCCCCACTAGTCACGTAACTGGGCCAAAACAGCCTGTAAACCATTGATAGCTGAGAAGGTTTGGGTTGGATATCAGGAAAAACTCCTTTACAGAAAGGGTTGTTAAGCACTGGAATAGGCTCCCCAGGGAGTGGTGTTCAAGTCACCGCCCATGAATGTGTTTAAAAACCATATGGATGTGGTTCTCAGGGACTTGATTTAGTGGAGGGTTGTTAAAGTTAGGGTAGTATGGTTAGGTTGTGGTTGGACTTGATGATCTTTAACGTCTTTTCCAGCCTGAGCAATTCTATGATTCTGTGATTCTATGATTGTGTAGCTTTATTAAAAAGAAGCAGAAAAGATAATTGCTTGAGAAGGCTGATGAAAATGTTTAATTGACACAGAATCTTTGTGACACAATGTATAACTTTCAGAATTTAAAATTCTGAATTCTGTTTTATGTTTCCTTGAAAATATTTATGGATATTAATAAGAGTCTTACGTAATGGCAACCAAAAAATCTTGGATGTTTATGTGATTGATGTCGTGATTTATGAATGCTTTTACACCATAAATTTCCATATATATAAATTTTAAGCTGTTAATTGTTTGTGAAACTTTTTTATTATTATTATTTTTGTTTATTAAATGAAAAGGCCAGGTACTTTTACATCACATATAAGTCATATACTGCAGAGATAGATAGATGCTCTGAAATATATTTTATGTGCCACAGAATGAATCTCATAAAATTCTTTGAAATCTCTTAATTTCTAGTTGCACATTGATCAGAATGTGAAAGAAACTCATTCAGCTTGTATTTAGATTTGATGGTGTTCTACTCAATGAGTATATAACACTAGAAGGTTATTTATTTATTTTTTTTCCCTATTTTATTATGTGGAAATGAAGGATTAAAGAAGCCTTACTTCCTTCTGTACACAGAGAAGAAGTAATTTACTGGTGTGACTACCACAGCAGGCAACACACACACACACACACACACACACACACACACACACACACACACACACACACAAAGATCCTTTCCCATTTTACTGTTCTCCAAATCTTCATCAAATCTTCATGAATAGTTTAAATGTGATGGGATTTTAGACTTTTTACCTTGACTTTTTCTTTTCCCTTGTTCAACCTTTCTAAATATAAGACTGTAAGCTCTTTGGATGATCCCTTGCAGCCGTTTTCTTTATGTACTTATACTAGTGTCAAAAATGTTTTCATTTTACAAGCATGTAATGACAAATTGCTTAATTCATACTCCCCACCAGCATGTTAGCAGGCAACTTACAAATAATCAGGTCAGCAGATGGGTGGGCAGGTAAACATAACAGATAATTTATGAACAATGTTATAAAAATAGTCAGTAACTAGAGCACTGCTAACAGAAATGTGAAGTAGTGATTTTTTTCATAAAAATATTGTCTGCTCTGATTTCATTAGCTGTTGACATAATTCTCTGTGATATAATCTTAAAAAATCTGAAGTACCCAAATAGTTAATTCCTGGTAAGAATTAAATATTATTTATAAGTCATTCTTTTTAGTCGGAATAAAGAAAGCTTAGTAAAAGCCATATTTGTAGGAGGTAAATAATTTTCAAAAAGAGTCATAATATTCTAATATCTCCAAATATAAATAGTCAATATCTGTTTGAGTTTTGGATAACATTTCTCTGCTTAATGTTTAAAAAGTAAAAAAGAAAAACAAACAAAAGAAAACTGAATTTCAGAATTTTTTGTACATTAGGAGAGAGTGGCACATTTCCTTCTTAAATAAAAGACCTTAAACGCTCTCTCTTCTCTGCTAGAAGAGGTAGAAAATATTTTGATTTAACAGACAATACAAATCTTGTGTTGTTATTTTCTCTATTTAAAATACTTATACTAAGTAATGGAAGTCTGAAGTTGATACTCTGATTAATAATAGAAAACAATGATTATACCTCAGTCACTCCAAAAGTAATGCTTCTTATTTATTTCCATGGAAAATACAACAGATATAAAGATTGCAATAACACTATTTGACAGAGAAACTTCTGAGCGACAAAGCACAATTTTTCAATGTAGCTTGTGTTAGCTTGTGTTTTTACCAGGGATGACAAGAGCCTTCTTGCCACACTCGTAAAAAACTGCTCCAGTTGAGGCGACTTACTGTCACCATCACCACTGCTGAAATGCACCACCCATCACCTCACTGTATTCACATCCACTGTTTGGTCTCCATAAACGTTCAGCAAGCATTGATGAAGATCATATGCCATATTTTCCACTAGAATGGATTTATTTACACACATTTGCTTCATATGCACTTCCATGTCAGATGCCATTTTTTCAGAATGCCTCTCTGCTGTCATCTGTCACACATCAACACAATGTAATGGAATATTGGCAGGAAGGTTCAACCTCTACTGTCATACCATCTGACGTTGTGAACCAACATAATAAAACAAGAGGCATTACTTTTGGAGCAACCCTCTTATATTTCAATATGAATTTTTCATACAATATTCTTTTGACCTGTACCTGTTATCATCCATACAAATAATAAGATATTACAGAAGTTAAATTCAGGTGTTTTTTGTTTGTTTGTTTGTATGTATGTATGTTTGGTTCTGAGGGTAATATAGAAGGGTTGTACAATTATCTTCTTGTATGCAAATATCTGTTAGTGGTAACTGTAGTAAAATCACTGCAGGCATGACAGTTTTAAAATTACTAGGGTTCATCAGGCCTTTTGTATATTATTCCCTGCAAGTCATTTCCTGTTCTTTAGTATCTGATGTTTCTCTTGAACATTATTAGTTTGCACGCTATATATATATATATATATATTTTCACCATGATTTAAACATTTCTAAATGCTTTACTATGAATCAGGAAAAGGTAACTTGCAAATGAAACTCAGTAAATAATGAAGGAGTTTTATCTGAGCTGTACTTTATGTTTACTCTTTCAAAATAGGTGAGCATTCTGAAAACCATGGAAATGCTATTTTTTACATTTACTTTCTTTAAAATATAACATTTTAACTGAATAAAGATAATCACATCATAGAGTAACTGAACTTTCTATTGGGAATTTGTTAACAATAAAGCTTTTGTTCTAGTCTGTATAACGGACTGTACAGCTTACTTTCTGGTAACAGACTTTACCAGATGACGAAACAATATCTGATTTCAAAACTATCAAAATAGACCACTGTTACTAATACTAGCTTGGAAAAATATTTTATGATATCTAATATGTTTTAATTTTATACTGTTTAGTTATCCAAACTTAGGCTTTAAAATACTAAACTGAAAGAGTGCAAGTAGAATCTAAGTTACACTCTTTTATTTATACATAAGTTATTCAGATTTTTTTTTTTTCTACTATAGAATTATTTTTAGGTCTGTATTTGAGGCTTTTCGTCCTCTATGTTATCCACATGGCCTCTCCTTGTAGTTCCCATCAGTCATATTTTATAATGGTTGTAAGATTGAGAAATAGGAAAGAATGTCAAGAATGTATAAACGTACATTGAAGAAGAGCAACTGTTGGCAAATGGCAGTTTCTTGTCCTCCCACTGTTTGATTCATAGAGACACATCTGGTTCCAAGTATTATAAAGATTTTAAAAAAGAGCTTGTGAATAATTTATGTGTCAGGCCCATTTTTCGTATTTGATGGTAAACCATGGTAGTGAGAAACCACATTTCATACATGTTTAATGTGTAAAAATGTTGTTCTATTCCTCTGTGCCAAAACATCTACTAGAATTTCCCACTGCAAAGTGTCTTACCTGTTCTGGCTGTCTTATCTAGACTTGGGCAGGGTCTAGAAGCTCTTGAAGTAAAGAATCATGGAGATGGAAAAGTGGGGCTGGTACTCTGCAGTTTAGGTGAAATAGGAACAGTTTGTCTGTCAGGCTTTACCAATGTAAGAAAAGATATCTTCAGGGATCTGAAAATGTTAGGTGTTAATTATACCTATTTCCATAATGCACAACTCAAACAAAAAAGTTAACTCATTTTGCTGAAAGATAACATTGAAATGCTTTCTTTCTTTCTTTCTTTCTTTCTTTCTTTCTTTCTTTCTTTCTTTCTTTCTTTCTTTCTTTCTTTCTTTCTTTCTTTCTTTCTTTCTTTCTTTCTCTTTCTTTCTTTCTCTCTTTCTCTCTTTCTTTCTCTCTTTCTCTCTTTCTTTCTCTCTTTCTCTCTTTCTCTCTTTCTCTCTTTCTCTCTCTCTCTCTCTCTCTCTATCTTTCTTTCTCTCTTTCTCTCTTTCTCTCTTTCTCTCTTTCTCTCTTTCTTTCTTTCTTTCTTTCTTTCTTTCTTTCTTTCTTTCTTTCTTTCTTTCTTTCTTTCTTTCTTTCTTTCTTTCTTTCCTTCTTTCCTTCTTTCCTTCTTTCCTTCTTTCCTTCTTTCTTTCCTTCCTTCTTTCTTTCTCTTTCCTTCTTTCCTTCTTTATTTTTAATTATTATTGTTATTAATTGAAGATTTAAAAGTTGGGCAAATGGAGCATCTATTTGCAATTCTTTTGTCCCTGAGGAAATAGTGACAGAACTTGAGATAGTCACATGAAAAAAAAAAAAAATCTATAATCATGGCAGAGAAGTAAAAGCCATATCTAGGATGGTGATTTGGGAGAGTCCTGCTGCGACAAAGTGGGAAACCTAAGGAACCTAAAGGTTCTCCCTCAGCCAATGTTTATGGACATAACTGAGCACCTCAGGGCTCCAACGTATGAAAAAAGGATCCTAAAATGACTAGAGATACCTGGATTTTATGCATGTATATACATAGAAGAGCTCAATACTGAGCTCTTCAAATATACTCTGCCTTTGCATTTTCTTAAATATAATTTATTATTGAAAAGAATGAAAAAGTGCAAACAACAGAAAACCCTGCAAATCAACTAGGGAAACTGCATCAGAAAATTTTTGCATGTTCAAAATAAATCCATTTAAAAAATAAACTACCTAGCACTTACCCACTTTTTTTTTTCTTTTGAAAGAAGTAAAAATAGAAGCTATAGGGAGTCTAATCACTTCCCTATGATCTTTCCTAAAGTTTTCACTTTGCCACTGAGACTAGTCTCTCTTCTCATCCAACTGTGCATGAGCTAGAGGTTTCTACGTTATCATTGCAGCCACCATGTTCCTTCCCCCACTGTATCCTACAGTGTCTCAAAACTTATATCCCTAAATATATCCAGGTATTATTGGGTTTTGCCAGCCTCTGAATGAAGAACAGAACTACAAAAGAGGAGTGAAATAAATATTTTTTTTTCATACGAAGACATCCTTCAGTTTTCATCTTTCACTTGTTTCCGTTTCCCAGTAACTATGTTTGTGAAATTATATTTTCTTAAATGGCCTTGAGATATATTTTTTGTATTTAGAATACAAACATGATTCTTACTGTATATGTAAATTATTAATATTAGTAAAGAGGTAGTGTTCTTTTTCAAAGGCATTAATACACAATGGTAAAACATTTTAACTAAAAGTAAGTTTAAAAGAAAAAAAGAAAGGGGAAAACAAAACAAAACAAAACAAAAACAAACAAACAAACAAACAAACAAAAACCCACAAGAACAACCTTTTGGTAAGGTAGTGATACTACATCCCAAAATAGCAGTAGCACACAATGTTAGCTCAGTTTGCGTTACTATACTTTCCAACATTTGAACATCAAGTCTGAGTGTAAAAGCACAAGAAGTTCCGATTTCAGAGAGTCAGACAATGGTAAATCTATCTTTCCATCTTAGCAGCCATCTACTGAAAGGAAATAGATTTTTACTCACATAATGTTTTGGATTTAATTTCAAAGGTGCTTCATATGGCTTGCTTATAAGGCAGCTTAGTCACATATAGTGGAAGTGTAGAGGTAACTACCAACTGAAGCCTAAATTCATTTACTGATTCTTCTTAAAATGAATTAACAATGCACTACGTACTCAAAAATAATAGTCTGTATTGTAGTATATTGGTGATGGGAAATTCCATCACTATTAGGGAAAAAAAAACTATGATGACATTCCCTTGTTTGAGTTGTCTTCTCAAGCAGAACTTACAGCAGTTCTGCTTTCTTTTTTGTTGTTGTAGGCATGGAACTGATAATAAAAAAAAAGCAAACTTGAAATTATGTAAACAGAATAAAGGTAAATCCTATTTATATTTATCCATGTCTACTTGAAGTAATTGCTTCACATCCATTGAAGACCTTTGAGTTTCTAAAATATAGACAATAACTTAGAAATATTATGATCCACATAAAAAAATAAGAAAAAAGAAAAAAAAAACATACCGAAATTAAGTATTCAGATGTAAATTGTTTATAAGGGGAAATGTTAACAAGATCTTGTAAGTTTACAGTTAATTAAAACAATTATAATAAGACTAAATATAAACAATTCAAAATAATACTAGATCAAGACTAACTTATGTTGATATTTGTTTTCCTGGGAGAAGTTTCAGAATAGCATCAGAAAAGCAAAAAGTAAACATATTTGTGTACATGTGTGTGCACATAAGACTGGTTCTTTATCTTAGCCTTTGAAAATCTAGTTAGAAAATCACAATAACAATTCTGATGAGAATCTGTCAGATTTTTTTCTCTGCAACAAATAAGATAAAACAATACTTAGGGAAACTGTGTATTTCATTCATTTTTCCAATTCTTGTGTTTTTTGTTTGTTTGCTTGTTTGTTTGTTTTATTCTTTTTCACATTATTGTTTGAGGGATGGTAAAGCTAGTTAAGAAATTACTTAGTCTTTGATTAAAATTAAATGTGAGTGTGTATAGTATTTTATGTGAAGAAATTGTAAATTCAAGAACGTCAGAGGACAATGTAATGTTCCTTAAAGCTGCATGAGAAAGACCTAAGCATTCTTGAACTAAAATTGAGCATACATTAAAAAAATAATAATAATTCATTCTTAGAATTATGTTATTTTTATTTATGATAAAAACAATGAAATTAAAAATATAAGCCAGTGGCTGCAATTTCCGAGATGACATCAGCCATAAGGAGAGTACTTCTGCAGCTTATTAGTGTTCATATATACAGCAAAGAGCTCCATATCCTTCAGGAATAGCTGTTAGTACTTTTTATTCTCATAACTGCCTTAATATTTCTCACAGCATTATTACAAACTGGCATTATTACAAAAATAATGCAATTTTTCCAAGCTAGAGGGAATGTACAGCTTCTGTAGCATTAGCATGTTGATTTTTTCACTTAATAAGTTGCAAAATATGTTGGTATGGAGGAATATTATGGAGCAGATCACCTTGAGTGTGATCATGTGGTATGTGCAGGGCACGAGGCCTGGACAGAGCACATTCATGAAAGGCAGGTCCTGCTTGACCAACCAGATCTCTTTTATGACCAGGTGACCCAGCTAGTGGATGTGGGAAATATGTAGTCTACTTAGACTTTATTTAAGCCTTTGACCCTGTCTCCCACAGCATTCTCCTGAAGAAGCTGGCATCCCATGGCTTTGACAGGTGTACTCTTTCCAGGATGAAAAGTAATGGCCTCAGTCTGCACTTGGGGAGGTTCAACATCCCTGGAGGTGTTGAAGAAATGTTTAGAAGTTGCACTTTAGGGCATGATTTAGTGAACATGGTGGTGACGCACTGATGGTTGGACTAGAGGATCTTAGATGTGTTTTCCAATCTTAATAATTCTGTAATTCTAAATAATTTTTTTTTAAAAAAGGATTCATTCTTCTCCAAGTTCCTTAGGTAGAGAATTGTGCAAAATGAAGATGCCTACAATGAAGCCAGAGTTGCTTTTAATATTGAAATTTTAAAATATAATAATCAGTACTTCATATTAAAATAATTTTATTTACAGGTCAGTTTTGATTTCAATATTATTTTCAGTAAAACAACAACAAATACTTTTCAGATCTGATCATCTGTGTTTTTATTTATGTTATATGTTATGAATCTCATTCTCCACCTGTTACCCTGAATGGTAAATATATAACTTCATAATTACATTGAAGAAATTGAAATAATTGGAATGTAAAAATTTGGCATGAAAACATACAAGTCCCATACTAACAAATTTTTGCCCACATCTGGCTACTCCAAATAGATATATGTAGGATTCTATATTTGTAGATATAGAGAAAAATAAAGAAATATATTAAGTTAGATCAGTTAACTGCTGGAATAATCATGTCTCCATGACTGTTGAGGAGGATTAGTTAATTGACTTACATCTCAAGTTTAGTTGCCAATATTTCAATAAAGTCAGCTCATCCCAGGAAGTTTTTTGATATTCTATTTTATTTTATTTTTTCCTCTATTTCTATTTACAGAGTCATTACCATGCATTATGATCTAACACAGTGTACATAGTTATACTTAGAAAGTAAGCAGAACTGAATGTGGTCATATTTTTTTTCTTTAGTTTTCTGATACTAGATGATTTGGAAAACTCATATAAATCAATTTTGACATTGCTCCAGTGATATGTGATTTTATATTTTCAAGTACCTAATCATTATTTTTAAAAAGATAAAAAAGGAAGACCTGAGGAACTACAGACTAGTGAGCCTGAATTCTGTACCTGATGTGATCATGGAGCTGAACCACCTGGAAAGTATGCGAAGGCGCATGGAAAGCAAAGAAATGATTGGTGACAGCCAACACAGCTTCACTAAGGGTAAATCACGACTGAGAAATGTGGTGGTCTTCTATAATGGGGTTACAGAGTTGGTGAATAAGAAAAAAAACTGACATCATCTTCTTAGACTTCTGCAGAGCACTTGATGCTGTCCTGCACAACATTCTTGTATCAAGGGAAAGGGCATTAAGGGATACATATCATCCTCTGAGACCTTGACAGGGCTTGAGGTGTGTACCTGTGAACTTCAGGATGCTCAACAAAGCCTTGTGTAGGGTCCTGCAACTGGGTTGGGGCAATTCCAAGTATAAATACAGGCAGGGTGAAAAATAAGTTGACAGTACTCCTATGGAGAAGAACTCTGTGATATTGGTTGACAAAAACTCAGCATAAGCCAGAAACATAGGCTTGAAGCTCAAAATGCCAACCACACCCTGGGGCTGCATTAAAAACATGTAGTTAGCAGGTCAAAGGAAATGATTGTGCCCATCTATTCCACTTTTGAGAGACTCCAAGCCATAATTAAGGCAGCACGAGAGATGTATGGAAAGTGTCTTAGAGGTGTAAAAATATTCCATGCGTATCAGCTAATAGATATGATAATTGAGGGTGGAAGGGCAATTCTTTCCTCAAAAGTGACTATAGAACAAATACGAAAACTGAAGACTTAAACCCGGCAAATACCAGGGACATGACTCTCTCTAGAGAGTTTTAGTTTAGAGTTTCTGTGGTCACAGTTCCATCTCTTTTTCATGTGATTTGTGCTGTGATCAGAATTAAAACAAAATTTATTTATAAATAAACAGAACTGAATCAAATTCAACAGTTCCTTTGTGGAATTTTATTCTCCTAATAGATACAATCTGCTGGAATCGAAGTATTGTCTAAAAAGATTTGTAAAATAGATTAATATTCTCATGCTTACAACAAATTACTATGGAAGACCACTTCTTTATGGAAGTACGGAAGACATCTTGCTGATCTTTCTGGCTACAAAAGAACAGTCAAGTTCCATATTGTAGCAGTAAATAGCTCAGCAAACAAACAAACAAACAGATTCCACCAGTTTTCTAGTTTTTTTTTTTTTTTTTTTTTCAGGTTACTGATTCAGATCCTCTGAGTAATGGGGAAGATCAGTGGCAGAAAGCAAAAGTAGGAAGCAGAAATTTGAATTACTCAAATTACTTGAATTGTTTCTGAATAATGAAAGTATGAAATGGTTTATTTAGCTTCATTTTTTATTCAGCAAGAACTGATAGTTTTCTTCAGGATTATATTTTTATTTTCTTTTTATTTATTTTTTTAAGAAACCTAATAAAAGTACTGGTTTTACAAATTATGGAAATCAGTCAGCCTTCTGAAGTATAAATTACCTTCAGTCAAAGATTCAATTAGTGTCAAATAAAGGAATAATACAGTGCTTGAAATAAGTGAGTAGTTTATTTTCAAATATTCTTCATTTCACCTGGACTAAGTCTTTTGAAGATAAATTGTTATCTTTTTTGATGTAATTTGTTTGAGATTTATTTAAATATTGGACTGAAAAGAAGAAAAATGGAAAAGAGTTGAAAAAATAATTATTTTCCTCATAATTTTCTTATTTTTTACATTTTTTTTCTAAATTAGCATACAAACTAGAAAAGATGATAATTATCTTAAAAAAAAAAAAAAAAAAAAAAGCAAGGAAAATGAAGGATCAGTATTATCTGCAAAGAACTACTGAAGAAGTTTTCTTTTCTTCCAAAGAGGAACCAGTACTTAAAGGACATACAGATTGATTATCATGAGAAATCATTCTGAAGACATTTAGGAAACAGTGAGGGGGATCGGGACTGTGAACAAATGTGCAAATGTTCATGCTGTAGAAGAATGTTTCCTCTAAAACATCAGATAACATGGTGTATACTTAGCTTAGATGTGTAGCTGGCCATTAAAAGTGATGAAACTAACTAGCCAACCAAGCAGCCCACAAATAAATACTTAAAGAATTAAAAATATAGCAGCCTTTAATGTGGCTAGCAATTGATGAACACACATTAAAGTGTTCTATTTATTCTTCAGAACAACACATAGTAAAACATGAAAACAATAGAACTGGTACAAGGTTAAAATTTTTACATAAATCAAAAATTTATCTTAGGAATTTGTGTTTTGAGGTTTATGTTTCAAGTTTTCAAAAACATAATATGAAGGAGATAAAAGCCCATCCATAAGCATAGTTAAAAGTGTTCCACAGAATATTGTACAAGCCATCTAGAAAGACTGAGAAATCGTTATGTATTTGCTCTTAACTTGTCTTAGTTTTCTTTCTCTCTCTCTTTTTTTTTTTTTTTTTTTTTTTTTTTTTTCTTGCTCTGCTGTCTAAAACATTACTCTCAGGAAATGTTTCATGAAGTAAATATTGCATTGTTTTCCATTTAAAATGTCTCCCCAGATTACTCTTTCTCATCTACTGCAAAATATGATTTTGGTTTTCATATTGTCATTTTAAGTAATTTAAGTAGTTTACCCTTCCTGGTTGGTTTTACAGTTCATAGACTCTCTAAATTTGCCTGTAAAGGTATTTTTTGATATCACAACTTCTATTTATTTGCATATCTTGCTTAAGTTTATATTCTTACATATTATAAAGTCCAGTGTTCAATTGTTTCTTGCAATCATAGTTTCTCTCTCCAATAATTTCTCACTATCAACCCTCTTCTGGACTGTGTCATGCTTTTTCTTTGCTTTGTAACCTCATCCTTTTATTTTTTTCCTTTTTCTTTCTTTCTTTCTTTCTTTCTTTCTTTCTTTCTTTCTTTCTTTCTTTCTTTCTTTCTTTCTTTCTTTCTTTCTTTCTTTCTTTCTTTCTCTTTCTTTCTTTCTCTCTTTCTCTCTTTCTCTCTTTCTCTCTCTCTCTCTTTCTTTCTTTCTTTCTTTCTTTCTTTCTTTCTTTCTTTCTCTCTTTCTTTCTTTCTTTCTTTCTCTCTTTCTCTCTTTCTCTCTTTCTCTCTTTCTCTCTTTCTCTCTTTCTTTCTTTCTTTCTCTCTTTCTCTCTTTCTCTCTTTCTCTCTTTCTCTCTTCCTTCCTTCCTTCCTTCCTTCCTTCCTTCCTTCCTTCCTTCCTTCCTTCCTTCCTTCCTTCCTTCCTTCCTTCCTTCCTTCCCTCCTTCCTTCCTTCCTTCCTTTCTTTCTCTCTTTCTCTCTTTCTCTCTTTCTCTCTTTCTCTCTTCCTTCCTTCCTTCCTTCCTTCCTTCCTTCCCCCCTTCCTTCCTTCCTTCCTTCCTTCCTTCCTTCCTTCCTTCCTTCCTTCCTTCCTTCCTTCCTTCCTTCCTTCCTTCCTTCCTTCCTTCCTTCCTTCCTTCCTTCCTTCCTTCCTTTCTTTCTTCCTTTCTTTCTTCCTTTCTTTCTTCCTTTCTTTCTTCCTTTCTTTCTTTCTTTCTTTCTTTCTTTCTTTCTTTCTTTCTTTCTTTCTTTCTTTCTTTCTCTTTCCTTCTTTCCTTCTTTCCTTCTTTCTTTCCTTCTCTCTTTCTTCTTTTCAAGTTCTCTTTCTTTTTATAGGTAATATAGATTTATTTTGCCAGTAAAACTCCAAAACTCACCAGTAAAACCCCTTAGCATTTTGTGCTTGACTGTGCCTTTCCATCCTGAGAAGTATGTTTTCATCTTGTATTTATTCTTTAAAGTTACCGTGCTTCAAACAGCATGTAAACAAACAAACAAACAAACAAACAAAAACTTGAATGAATATAGAATTATGTACTCAACTCAAGAAGTCAAAATATTTAGGAAAGTTTTGCATGTTGGAAAGTGATATAAAATGTATCTCCCTATAGCAATAATGCAGAAGGAGCTGTATACTTGCTAGTCCTATGTATACCTGTGAAAAATGAAAATGTATTTAAAAAAGATAAGTGAGAAAATGTATTTAAAAAAGATAAGTGAGAAAATACAGTAAGAAATCAAGCCACAACTGCTTCAACTGTATCTTTGTTAAATCACAGTTATTTATTCACTAGTATTTGAATTCCACTATAACAGAAACATTGCTCTGCGATGAAACCTTGTATAATTTAGTAATATGCAAAGTTGTTTTTTGGCTTTTTTTGTTTGTTTGTTTGTTTGTTTGTTTTTGCTTTTTGTTTGCTTTTTGTTTCTTTTTTTTCCCCCTGAGAATTGAGGTAAGACTGTAAAAATATATTTGTACTAATATTTTTTGCAAACATTATTACTTTTAATGCAGAAAACATCAGTATATTTGTTTTATTCTTTTTATTTTTAATTATTGTTTGTTTTAGTCTTTTTATACTATTTGATTTTGTCTTTTACTTCATTCACAAAACAGTAAAGGGAAAAGTTTCAAAATTAGGTATGATTTCACGCAGTTTGTGAAGGAAATATGAGGTACTCAACTCTTAAAATAAAAGGTTCTTCACTCAGAAAAAAAATGTTCCCCGCAGCACTACAGATGCTTTTAGAATAAACACTCAATGGCAAACAAGAATAGCAGCATTTGCCAAAGGTCCCAGCTGCCTTCAGAATTCTAGTAAATTGTATGATTCTCTTCTGGATCTACATACTTGTTATTGTGAAAGTATGTTTTTGCTATTAGAAATGCAAAATGACTGTGCCATCCCGTTGCAAGCAGATGAAGTCCAAACCATCCATCTGTGTAAATCTATATGCACAGAAGTGCGTTCATTAAACAATTTCAAAAAAAATGTACCAGAAATTAATGCTATTTCAAGCCACTGGTAAAAAGGTTTTGTTATAACAGGGGAAGAAAGCAATAAACTAATGAAATCTTGATAAGATTGCAATATTGGGAAGCAATATGTTGAAACTTTCTTTAGTTGACAGTTTAAAGACAATTTATGTGAGCTTATTTACCATTTTCTTTCTGCTGAGTGCACAATTGTTAAGGTGCTAATGTAAATGATTTGTCAAACTTATCTTAAACAATTAAGAAATTGAGACTAGCTTATTGAATACTAGTTTACTGTAGTTAAATATATGTATAAGCATGTATACTTAATACATAACAATAAATGTAATGCATAATAATATACATATTTTATATGTGCATACATACAAGTATGCATATATGCATATCAATGTATATATTTCTAAACCATATGAATTTTAATAAAAATAACTCTATTTATTGCTGAATCAGGTATGAATATTAAAATAGAAGGGGTGGCTTTTTCTTCAGTAAACATACATTCATTATCTTAAGTATTTATTTATATTTGTTTTATAGGATATGTTCTTAGTAAATAACATTGGTTAAAAATACTTTTCCATTAAAAGAAATCAATAATTTAGTAAATGACTGGAGATGAACTATATTAGAATTAAGCAGATTTCATTAATATATACATTTTTAATATTAGTTGTGACAGTGTATTTTACCATAGAAAATTCTATAGAGTGACTAAAGCAACACATCCACATGATGCTAAATGAGTGAAACATGAATGTTTACCTTATAACTCAGTGATAAAAGTATTGTTAACGATCAAACAGGACATTATTTTGAACTTCCAAAGGAAATTGGAGTTTTCAACAAAATCTCTGCAAATACACTGTTGTGAGTAAATGCCCGTTGTATAAATTTCTCCTTTGTTAAGAAAAAAACATACTTTTGTTTCAACAGAATTTCCATTTGTCATGAAATGCATGTCCATGATACACAGGCTTCCTCAGAATGTCCAGAATAACTACAGAACTATCCAGAATTTTTGTGAGATGTAGAAATAACCATTTGAGAACACACATATAAAGGCGATGGTTTTTTTTAACATTCTTTGATGTTTGTGTTTCAGAAGAATAGTATACATAATTACACATAGCTTGTTTTAAAATAATAACTAGAGAACTTGCATTCTTTGTATGGAAGCTGATCAATGTTAAGAACTTTGGTAACTTTAGAATTTGGTGGGGTTCTCTGTTGTTGTTGTTTTTCTTTTTGTTTTCCCTCTGAATACATCTGTTTAAGTCATAGAAGCCAGAGAGGAAAATATCATTTAAAAAATTATGATACATTATTTCAGCTTCAAATGTCAACTGATACAGTCTATTGTATTATCTACCTTTCTATTCAAAGCCTTTTAATATTTTTATCCCGTTCTTTTAATAAGGAAAAGTGTTTCCATTCAAGTATGGAAGGTTTTTGTTGTTACTGTTGTCATTGCTTTTTTGTTTTGTTTTTTTCACTAGCACTGGAATTTCAATTGAATTTTACAATTCTGCTGGAGAATTTCTTTCAGCTGGCTTTTGATTTACATCATGTGTTACCTAGGCATTTGTCAATGACATGGATATTCTAATTTAGATAACTATTTTTTAAAATAAATTAATTAATTAACTTCTGTTAATGTGTTTATGTTGCAATTTTTGCTGTAGGCCTCATTTTACAATGCACACTTAAAAATGTTCTTTTTATGAATTGTTGGTTTGAAAGACAACTATCATTAGCAGAACAATATCAATATATAGAAATAGCTTTTGAAACTACTTGATAAAGGTGGTGTTTACTGTGCTAACTGCTTTCCTTATATTCCATTTATAAAATCAGGAAGGGTTCAAAAAAAGCCTCAATTTTGATACTTAATATATTTAATAGCACTTTAACTTAATGTTTTTATAGTTGCAAATCATATTTTGCTACTAAAACTGAGAAGAGAAAAAACAATTGTTGTTGAATGAATTGTAAATATGACTGATTTGTTTTTTAAGAAATGCATTATTAACAGTTCTCACAGGATAACTGTATTTGTAAGAAAAATACATTCTGATGTAACTGGAGCACTGAAACAGGTTGTCCAGAGACTTGGTAGAGTCTTTTTCTATAGAGGTACTCAAGACTGATCTGGACACCTACCTCAGCAACCTGCTGTAGGGTACCTGCTTTAAGAGGGAGTTGGACTCGATGATCTCTTGAGGTCCCTTCCAACCCCAGCAATTCTGCGACTCTGTGTCATTCTGTGAAGCCAATCTGATAACATGATACTATGTGAAAATGAACAAATGAATTTATAGATACACTCCAAATAAATTAATGTTGATGATGTTGTTGAATTATAAATTTAGTTGAAATATATAGAAGTCATTTTTATATGCTCAGTTTTCACAGAATAAGTATTCAGTAGCTGGAAGCATGCAGTTCTCAAAAAAAAAAAAAAAAAAACTTACTAATTTGACGCCTTTTGAATCAACTTAATTTAGCTGGTAAATGAAAACATAAGACATTAAAAATACTTTCTTTATCACTGGTAATCTTGTACCTATGAATGAGACTGCAGTTTTGTGAATTCTGTTTTTAGAAGCACGGTTATAAAATGATACAATTAGTTCAATAAGTATCTATAGGGGGAAAAACACACACCAGCAAATAAGAAACTTATGTATTGAAAAGTAATGTCTGAGAAATCTAATTAGGGATAAAATACTAAAGAAAGCCTCAAAAAAGACAAAACAACAGCAACAACAAGAACAAGAACAACAACAACAAAAAGAATGGGACGACAACAGAGGAATTGAAACAAATGCTACTACTTATATTGTTGATAAGTAATAGTTCTAGGGAAAATTCAGATTCCTAGAAAAGAGTTACATGGTTTAGTTGAGTGAAGTGTGTTGTTTTCCTTTTCCTTTCCATTCTCCGTAAAAGAGCATGACCATGAATTCCAGTGTCATTACTTCATTCCTTTTGTGCTTTGATCATAGAAGAGGTACTATCTGGGAAAGAGACTTGATGTTGAAAGCCTTGGCCCAGGTTTTCTATAGTAAGATGAACTGTATTCTCTGTCAAGTGAACCATAAAAGGAGTTCGGTCTACAGCCAGATAAATATGAAAATGACTGATTTTTTTACTTTCAGCAGCTTTATGTGATCAGCCTGAAAAATCATTCATCAGCAATCAGCAAAAAATCATACAATAGACAATTCTAGATGTCAAAATGAGGTGGTCAGAATTATCAGTATTTCACCTAACACTGTCATAAAAATGTTGAGAATTGTGTTCCAATGAGCTTGAATGTACCTTGGCCCAATTTCCTTCACTAACTTTCAAAGCTAGTTGCACAGTATATGCCTGCCTGATATTGAGATGTATATTTTAGACTTCTGAAAAGTGATAAAGATTAGGCATGATATAAATTTAGCATTTAAAAATAGAAGATAAAAAAACCCTAAGAAATCTATAATTATAAATATAGTGTAATTTCAAACTGAAGGAGGAAATCTTTTCCTAAATATTCTTAGATAGGCAGTTCAGTCAATTAAAATGCCTTCTTAAATTTAAATTTTATTTTATTTATTTATTTATTTAAGGTGTTTAGTTGGGATCATTTCATATCTTGCCTACATCATTCTCTGACAGTCTACACAGATTTTTTCATTGGGAATTTTCTGCATGGTGAACTCCCAAAAGCATAATATTAGTCCATAAAATCTTGAAAGGTTAATTTGAAAATGTTGATGCTAATGTTAGAAATTCAATGGGAGCTTATGAGTCTTATATTTTTCAAGTCCATCTCTGTACTGTATTATATTTACCATAGTGCATTACAGCCCTCCTTTAACATAGGAATGTGAAAAGCTATAAGTAAACTTTCCACAAAACATCAAGAAAGCATGTCAATGAGGAGCAGTCTCTTTTTTAACTAAAATTATTTTTTTCCAATCAGATTTAGCCACATACTGGTCTATTTGAAAAGATTTAAGTTGTTCTCCTACATTAGAAGCTGTAGCCAGGTATATTTAATAGAGTATAATATATCTTTGGGTCCTGTCTTGAGAAATCACTGAATGGAGTGTAATGCAATATACATTTTCATCATGTTAATTTGATAGTTTTATGTTTCCTATGTAGCCTGTAGATACTGATTTCAATTATTATACAAAAGGCATGCATTAACTGAATTTTAAATCAGCATTTATTTCAGGTCTTAGAGAGAAGTGATCTACCTTGTCATTTCATGAAAGGCAGTCAACGATGAAGAGCAGTTTCCGGAGAATAAATTAAACCCAAGACTGGGAGATCTGTATATTCTGTAATAAAATCAGCATTAGTTATTTAAAAAAAAAATGTTGAAAGCTATTTTGGATAATAGCCGCATATATTGGAATTATTAGGATCTTGCATTACAGTTCTCACATGCTTAATATCAAATACATGTCCATTAATAATTATTATATATATATATATATATTTTTTCTTTTGTCAAAAGAAATTTTTATATGTGCATTTAAATAAAATGCTGGAAGTGTAGTTAGTAAGCCATAATCTTGCACATAGACTTTTTTCCTCAAAAAAATCTGGAAGTGATGCTAAATGAAATAAATAAATAAATAAAGCTTTATATTATTTTAAATGTTTAAATGCAATAATTTAATGCATTTAAGTTAATTTTAATTAATTAATTAGCTGTTAAATGGCAATCCATATTACAAGCACTGGATAAAAAAGATTGTGTAGCATAACGACAGCTACTTCTCTAAAGCAAAACCATGATGACTAAATGTTCTCTGTTCTTCTACTATGAAGGCCCGGTGTCATCGTTATCCATAATAATATATAATTTTTACACTTGTTTTGCTAAGCAAACAGAATCTCAATTTTACATCAAAGATCCTGGCTCTGGCAAAGAGTCCCAGGTAGGAGAGAAAGTTTTCAGTCAGATAGATAATTTGTTTTAAATTATGTACTTTACCTCACCTGAAAATAATTATTTAAGTTAATGAGAAGCAATATATATACCAGAGACCTTAAGCTACAAGTAATGATGTGATTGTAGCTAAGTCAGAGAAAAACTCCTTTGTATTTCTACTTCTGTTATTGTGATTACAAGATTATATTTATGTCCTCAACTGTGCTTTAGCAAGAGGATAATATAGTTGGGAAAAATGTGTTCTTTCCAACACAAATAGCAAAGTTGTTGTGTAACTTTTTGAATTGGTCATAATGAAAAGGTGTCAAATATGAAACTCCAAGTAGTAGGCCTATAAGATTGTATAATTATTTAGGGGGAAGGAACCTCTGCAGATCATCTGATGTAATCTGCTCAAAGCATGGTTTACTTCATATCTCATTCTAACTTTATGCCTATATAGCAAAACTGAAGGTGGAATTCATTCATCCAATACCCCTGTCAGATACATGTTTCAGACATGAAAGTTCAGACATGTTGCAGACATCTAAAGTTCAGCTGCTTCATCCAGGGAGATGGACTGGATATACAGCAGTCTTGAGTGACCCAAATATGGTAAACTTTATATGTCCCTTTCAGAGATTCAAAATTTCAACAAATTTCAATAATTATTTTTCCACACCTTGTGCAATTAAAATAAGAAAAAAAACTATTGTGGTATGTAAAAAACAACAAAACAAACAAACAAAACCTCTAAAAGTCATCTTCTTATTGGGTAAATGCTTTAAATTCCTTAGTGAGTTTGAAAAACTTCCTCAGAAAATGATGTCTTTCATTTTTCATAAGAAAATATTTTCATAAGAAAATGAAGAATTTTTAAATATCAAAAACATGGTGTACCTGTCAGTTTCAAAACTGTAACTAAAGCAAAAATGTAAGGAAAATTATTCAACATGCGTCTCTTAGTCAGAATGACAGTTTTGTTACTGATAGTTCTGAGTTGGATAAAACATTTCACAATATGCAGCAAGAATTCATTAATTCTGAGAAGACAAGATGCATACAGTGGTGCCTTGGGTAGCCTCCAGGCTAGAACAATAACAGTCTTGAATCACTTAGGAGTTACTATGCTAGAGGGTGGCTATGGGGACACTGTTGTAGATTCCTGGGATGTTATCTCTTGCACTTACAGCACTCTCCAAGCTTAGCTAATCTAGTGTTCTGCATACAGTCTAGGTATCAAAGTGCCCTTCCAGTGACAGCTGAAAATCTTTAGTCTGTCCTAGAAATGTTCTGATGCTTTGTGCTGCTAAAGCAGATAGAATTTGTAGTCAGCAGGAATGCAGGCTGAATGTAAGCAGCTTACAAAGTCTCATACCTCTCATGGTGCCAAGGCCTGAGAGGAATCATGGGTGTCAGAGCACTTCTAGAAGTGCTTTAGCCTTCTTGGAAAGAATATGGAACTATATTCAATGAACTGGCCCAAGGGAGCATTTTTTCTTCATGTCAAATAGCCGTGTTAAAGTTGATGTATTACACTATCAATCAGTTTACTTTTGCTTTGGAGCTATAAGCTGTGAATGAAGTAGCAGGTAACATTAAATACATGATCTGATCTCAGCTGGAAAAGCATTCTCAATTTTGAAGGGTTAGGCTTCGTATGTAGCAGCCATTATTCATTATTTCTGAGGATGACACAGAAGTTGAGAACAACATCTAAGAGTCTGGAGCAGGTTACCCGCTTCCTTTATGTTAGTAAATTTGTGATTCTTTCAACCAAAGAAAAGTTATCAGATCTACCAATGCAGGTAGACCTAATAAAAGCTGATTTATGTGAAATCTAGACAAAATAACAGAACAATTTAGCTGATATAGTTTGTTTTCTTACTGTACATTTTGTCCTACTGTGTCCTATCTTTCTTTAATTAATGAATAAGATTTTCTGTACTCTATGCAAGATATTTTTCTTTTTCTTTCGTTTGTTTTCAAAAAAGTATCTAAAATATGCAAATTTATGCATATTTGAGCTAGTTTAGGTTTCTATAATGGATTATTATGTCCTGAAGGTGGAACACCTTCCTGATCTTGAAGTTTATTTGGAAATAGATATGAAATAACTACATTAATATTTTTCATTATCTATATGTGTGCTGATAAAATAACTTGGAATGCATATAGTGAAATTAATGCTCTAGTTTAAACTGTGGTAATACAGGACCTGTGGTCAGCTTAACAGTATTTCCTTCTTTCTCAAATGCATGAGAATACATGCAACTAAAAATGTAGTCCTTATATACTAGCATCAAATAAGAGAAATCAGTAATTTTGTCAAAGGACATCATCCTAATTAATGCAATTTCATACGTTTTAAAAACAGTGAAATATTTACAGTTGTTTTGGTACACAGGAAGGATTACTCCAAGATCTAGCAATATGATCAGAATCAATATCTCCCTCTTTTATAAGGAAAATAATATCTTTTTTTTGATTTTTTAACTTTTATATTTTTAATATACACAATGCAGCATTTCACACTTAGTCTCTACACTTCTGCTTCCACGCTAGGAACATTGCAGGATCCTCCTTTTTCAAAACCTGCTGTCTGTACTTCCACCTTACTCTCAACAGGATCACAAATTGTCCTTTATTTCACTGGGAAGAAGGATAAGAGGATGGGATAAGGTGTCTTGTAGCAAGTTAGAATACTTTTAGGTTTGCTGTGTTTTTGCAAGGAAGAATAGAAATGTATTTTATATGGTCTGATGGCTGTCTGCTGGAAAGATGTAGCTATTCATCAGAGATTTGTAAAATAATCTTCTTAATAAATAAAAATACCTGTAACAAGCTTAGAATAGCAATTACTACCACTTTAAGGCTAAAGAGTTATTAGTTTTTTTCATGGTTTTGTAATTTTGCTATTGGTATTTCACATCATAACATCATGTACAGTGTGGGTAATTAAAGGGTTAATACTCCAGTTCTGTGGATTGACAACTTTCCAGATACCTGCTTCTTAAAAGAGAAGAAGAACTACATATCCCAGGGGACCTCATGGTCAGAAAAGTAAGATACATCACGGAAGTCACGGGATCTCTCTCTCTCACCACCTGACAGAGGGCGAGGGTGTGCTTCCAAGCTGTGCACCTCCATTCAAGTAGGCCTTTCAGTTTCGGAAACTCTCTCTCTTATTTTATTTGATTTATTACCTTAATTTCAGTTAGATTGCATTATATTGTGTTATCTTGCATCCCAATATCATAGTTAGTAAAATAAGTTTTCCTCCTTAGATTGTTGCCTCTGCTCCGTTCTTTTTTCCTTCTCTGAGTCCAGCTCCGGTTTCCCTACTCCTTTCCCTTTTCCCTTCCAATTTTTGGGAGCCATGGAGCCCATGGGCCTACTGCCCCCTGTCACAGGCATAGATTGATCTAGATAACTCCGTGACAGTTTCTCCGTTGACATAGCTAGCTTGTATATCATGACCTTATGACAGCTTAGCTGATCTCAGTCTTTCATGTCTAGACAGCTTCATATCTCCCATTTGAAGATCTACCAGAGTCATAGCAGGAACAGATGTTAAACAATTAGCTGTACTTCTTTCTTTTTCCTGCCAAGTAATTTGAAACACGTAACCATTCTTGTTTTAGATTTTAATTAAAAAAAAAAAAAAAAAAACTCATGGTTTTATAAATATTCCATATCATAACATCATGCCATAAGCTCTCCATACTCGAGAGGTTGGAACTGTAGTTCCTGGTTTCCCAGAATGCTTCTATTTCCCATGTAGTTTTTGTTTCTGGGAGGAAGGAACTTCAGTTCCTGGTTTTCCTGGGACTGCAATTACCAAAATAGTGCGTTGATTTCTGGTTTCCCAGAGGAAGATATAAAAGTGATGTGAGCACCATTGAAAGCTCTCTCTTTCATATTGGTCAGCCATGAGTGAAGGGCACAAAGCTGTTTCGGAGATTATATTTTCCCCATTCTTTTGTTTGATTTATTATTCTTAATTACTCTTTATTATTTCTTTCTATTACTTAAGGATACCAAGGGTTATGGAGAGAGTTGTCTGTACAAAGCAGATAGAGTGCATACACTGCCAAACAGCATTTCCTTTTATCATTGTCAGAATACTGGTTTAGGTGGATCTGTTTTCTGACCCAGATAGACATTTCTTATGCACTTAGGCCAACTAAAATTTTGCATTTTCTAATGATTTGATTTATTAAAGCATTTTATGGTAGTAAAGTAGCTGAATTTGCAATCAGCATTAAATGTTCAATATTCAGTCCTACTATCTCTAGTATTCCTATGCAAATATTTTTGCATCCAGCCAGGTGCAATGTCTCTCATGTTGTGTTTGGTGGATAAATATGAGTGTAGAACAGGAATCATGATACTAAGTATAGAAATGACAAACGGTAACTTCAATATTGATAGTATTATAATCAAGTAGTAAAGAGTCTCTTGCTCTGACTGATCAAATGATATCAAATCATGGGAACCTGCTTTATACACATAATTCACTTTTGCTTCTTTTCTTACAGCAGGAAAAATAAATATTCAAGAGGTAATATTTTCAAACTAACTCAGTGTGGGGAGGGAGATCTAAAGGAAAGAAACGGACATTACAACATTCAGGACATCTTAATTTTGAGAATCCATTATGTAGAAATAACTTTAAAAAATATCTTAAACCTTGTTGAGAACAAAACAAAAACAAAAAGAAACAAGAAAACCAAACCTACACGATTTGAGAGTCTCATTGCCACTTGCTTTTCTTTCTGTTCTTCTGTTCTTGCTTTCTTTCCCTTTTTTTAATTTGAACTGTTACATGTTGTTTCTTCACTTGAACACAGAATTAATTATTTTCATCTGGAAACATTTATTTGTCCAACAATAAAATGAGATGCAATTTAAATTAAAAAAAAAAAAAAAAGATGTCACTAATCTCCATCCAGACGAGTGTTGTCCCTCAGGGGTCAGTACTGGAACTGATGCTTTTTAATGTCTTCAGTGAGATAAACAATGGCCTCAGGTAAGGCCTCAGTAAGGAAGGAAACACAGTTTCTTAGTTGTTGTGGGTTTTTGGAGAATGCATATTCTGAATTTCAAACTGACTATAATACATCTCTATCAAGTGACCCAGAATAAGAATGGTTTCGGTGGGTTCTTTAGCAACAACAAGCGCTCAAGTAAATTAACTGCTCAAATTAAACAAAAGTTAATTCAGTAACACTTGGGCCAGTCTGGGCAGGACATGATTAAAAAAAAGTGCTTTGTGTTGAGATTGGGAAGAATGGTCCCACCTGGAGCATTTGACAGAAAACATGAGGAGAGATTTGAAATTGAGACTTGGGCTTTTGGACTTTAGAATACAGAGAATCTGAGATCTGCTATCCTCCAACTGGTAAAGGGGTAGTGGCAGCATATGAAGAGTTTTGAGTTGCTTCAGATGTGTGTACTGAAGCACAGCTCCTCTTGGCACCCTAACTGCCAGCATTGGGCTGGATATTCAAAGGGAGGGTCCCTTCCACACATTAAGCAACTGATGCTGCATGGAGTAAGTGAATTGCACTGATCACACAATGGGCTCAGATAGGAAATCTCAATCACCTAGTAAGTCTGGAGGTGACCATGGAATAGCCCAAAGGCAAAGATTTCCAAATACTGTCAGAGGAGAAAGTGACGTGTTGAAGATGCCTTACCATTAATAAAGTACCAAGCATATGAAGCAATATGTTTTATTCACTGATGGATTCTGCCATATTGTGGGTGAAGTGTTGGAGGTGGAAGACCAGTGAATGGAGTCCTACACAGCAAGTTGCAGAAAATGCTGAAGAAGATGACCCCTGGAAGTCATCTGGTTTAAATTCCCTGCTCAAGCAGTGACACCTGGAGCAAGTTACTGAGGAACATGTCCAGGTGGATTAAGAAAGACTCTAAGGAGGTAGATTCCACAACCTCTCCATGCAACCTTTTCAAGTGTTCTATCACTTAGACTGTAAAAAAGTGCTTCCTGATGTCCACATAGAGCATCTTGTGTTCTAGTTCGTGCTCACTGAGTAATGTTGCAGCACTTAAATAGCATACTAAATATTCCTAAATTCAGTTATGTGGAAAAACTAGACAACTTCCTCCCCATTCCCCTCCCCTACCCCCCCCCCCCTCCCCTACCCCCCCCCCCCAAAAAAAAAAAAAAAAAAAAAAAAGAAACAGTGAAAACAAAAATTTTAGGTTAACAGTTTTGGCATGTTTACATCCCAAATAGAAAGCTGTTGCTTTTAGAAAGGGGGATTTGGCTCCACAGGACCCATAGCCTGCTTGACTACTCAACTCGGAGATCGACCAATGATGCGGGTAAAGTTGCAATGTAATCAGATTAACATCACTGTGACAGCTTTGTTAGACTCTGGAGCAAATGTCTCCCTGTTGTCTTCTGACATCTGGCCACACCAGAGGTCTACTACTACTGTTAAGAATATCAGTGGGGTGGGTGGGTCTTCATCCACTGGTAAGTCCACAATGCCCATTTCAGTATTGGTGGGCTCTGAGAATGCTGTCACCGTAATGTTACATGTAGCCAGACTGCCTGGGGGCCTGCTTGGAAGATGTTGCTTGGCCGGGATGTGCTGAGCCAGCTTGGGGTGCGCCTAACTAATCAACCTTCTCTCTAGTGGACACTGTGGAGCCTCCATCCATTGCTCTGAAATGGAAATCTGATGACCCCATTTAGGTGGAACAATGACCACTGAAAAAGGAGTGCCTAGAAATCACCAAAACATTACTACAGGAGCAATTGGCTGCGGGTCATATTAGACCCTCCACTAGTCCTTGGAATACACCCATATTTGTTATCCCAAAAAATGTCAGGTAAATGGCAACTGTTGCATGACCTACAGAAAATTAATGATCAAATGGAGGCAATGAGGGCGCTCCAGCCTGTCCTGCCCTCACCAGCTATGTTACCTGCAGATTGGGCAGTTATGGTTATCGACCTAAAAGATTGCTTTTTTACTATCCCTATTGCTGATCAAGATTGTAAATGCTTCGCCTTCTCAGTGCCATCTATTAATAAGGTGGAACCAGCTGACTGATATGAATGGGTAGTCTTGCCCCAAGGTATGAAAAATTCCCCTACCCTTTGACAACTGTTTGTAGCAGCAGCACACTAAGGCCTCTCCGAAAAAGGCATCCAGAAATGATTATCTGTCATTATAAGGATGACATTCTCTTTTGTCAGGAATTCTCATTCCCGGAAGATTGGCTGACTGAGGTAACTGCCCACCTCAGTCGGTTTGGCCTAAAGGTGGCTCCTGAGAAGGTGCAGCATACTACCCCGATTTTATACCTAGGCTGGAAGGTGTCAGACTCTGTAGTGTCTCCTCAGCAGTTAGAGTTCAGGGTGGATGTCAAGAATTTACACGACTTGCAAATCTTTTTGGGGAATATTCAGTGGGTACGTCCACAAGTGGGCATTCCCAACAGCCTGCTAGCCCCGTTGACATCTCTTCTCTGGGGTCAACAGCCTGAAGAGGAGATTCAGCTGACAGCTGAAGTCCAACAGGCTCTGGGAGAAATCACAGAAAGAATTAGACAAGCCGTTAGTGCTCATATGCTTGCAAAGGTACCAATCTCGTTACTAATCTTTGCCCAAGAACAACATGCCTTTGCTGTGCTCTGTCAATGGCAAAAGAAATTTGGGGAGGATGGGGGGGAGGACAGCCGGTGTACATGGCCGTACCAATGCCACTGACAGTGACAGGCAGGAATGCATGGTGTTATTCTCCTGCTTTCTCTTTCCTGTGCTCCCGCTCTCCCACAGATTCTTTCTTTTTGCATGAATGGCTCTTTCCCTCGATTCAGCCACGCACATTGTTATGAACAAGAACTGAGATGATAGCTCAGCTTATCGTTACGGGACGAGACCATTGTATTTCTATTACAGGCTCAGATCCATCTGATGTTAGTGTTCCTTTCATGGCAGCTGGGTTGGAATGGGCGCTACACCACTCAGATCCTCTGATCGCAGCCCTGGAAGAGTATGTGGGGGTGCTTCATAGTGTACGACCAGAGGGGTGGGTACTGCAGTGGTTAGCAAAAACTGAATGGGTGCCTAGGCCTTCTGTTAGCCTACAGCCTGTCAAGGGATGAACTATGTATACCGATTCTGGGAAGCGGAGTCAGACAGCGGTTTGTGTGTGGTGGGAGAATGATCAATGGCAGTAGCATAAGGTAACGGGAGAAATGGTGGACTCATTGCAGATGTTGGAACTGAAGGCAGTGATTTGGATGTTTCAGCAGTGGGATGCAGAGCTGTTAAATGTAGCCTCTGATTCCTTGTATGTGGTTGGTATATGCTGGCGCATGGAAGACGTTTATATCAAAGAGAACAAAAACCCACACTTATGTCTGTTATTTGCACAGCTGTGGATGGTGCTTAGGTGGAGATGCTATCCTTATGCGGTGCTACACATTCGCAGTCATCAGTTTAATGCAGGCCTGGGGGAGAGTAATGCAGTAGCAAACAAGTTAGTAATGGCTGTACCGATTAATATGTTTGAAGCAATGAAGTCGTTGCATGAAGTTTTCCATCAAAATGCTAAGGGACTGCAGTGGCAGTTTCACCTCTCTGTGTCCAATGCCAAGCTGATTGTGCAGTCTTGCCTGCAATGTCCAAATCATAATCAAGGGTTAGGATTTGGGGTCAACCCAAAAGGGTTGCAGGCGCTAGAGGTGTGGCAGAGCAATGTTACCCATTTCCCTGCCTTTGGCCAACTGAAGTATGTCCATTAGTGTAGACACTTTCTCTGGCCTTATGTGAGCAACAGTGGTCTTTGGAATGATCCAGCTAATATCATCTTTGTGGGCAGGGGATATTTTTGTCTCTCCACAGATACCGGCCCTCTTTGGGTTCCTGCTCGCAGTGTGCGGCCTGTGTAGGAGTCTCATGATACATCACATAAACCCATGGGAGAACATGTGGGTCAGCTGGTCTAATCTTACTGGACAGGCAGAGTTCTGTTTGTCCCTAACTTCTGTTGCTGCTGCAGAAGGTAACAACGCAACTATATGGTGCAATGGCTCTGCGAAGGAGTTGCCTCCAGACATCTTTTTGACCTGTGGAGACAGAGCGTGGCAGGGCATCCCTAGCCAGGTGATAAGTGGACCTTGTTATTTAGGAAAATTAACTATGTTTGCTCCTACCTTTGCACAGATTCAAAACATTAGCCTCTCTAACCACTCTAACCACATGAAGCATGCTCTGCTAACCCCTGAATGTAATGATAACATTGAGCTCTTATCGCTTGCCGCAAGGGTTGTTCTTTCCTTTTTTGAACAGCTTCTGCTTGATCAAAACAGCTTACGACATGCCTTGCTAAAAAATCGTGCTGCCATAGACTTTCTGTTATTAGCTTAAGGTCATGGGATGGCTTAGTGGCCTTGTCAAGGAGGGTCTTCATCTACTGATTTGCTGGTGGTGGGAATCCTCATAATTTGTTTGGTTATTACTGTTTTTAAGAGAATGCTCTCAAGGGTTATCTTGGCTGTTTTGCTTGTGCAAGAAAAGAACAGGGGAATTGTGGATGGATGGCTGACCCAGGTCATGTTTATCTCCCCCTGGGCCAGTGCGAGCAAAACAGCTGCTATGGATCACTGTCTCACACAGAACAACGATGAGAGTAGGCAAAAGGAATGCAGAGCTGTGATAGAGACCGCTGTGCCAGGTGCCATGAGACAAGCTGTAATCAACCGTAAATTATGTGAACCGTGCCTTGTTGTACTTAGCATGCTATTTGTACCACTCTATATAAACGGCTGTGTGCAGTTATTAAATGGCTTGGCTACTTGTAACCATATTGGTGTGTGGCCTCATCCATGCCGCGCCTCGGCTGAATATTGCTTTCCAGGGAACCTTGGACAAGTTGCTCGGCGACAGGCATTAGCATCAAAACCAACAAGAACATTTCCTTCTTTATACAATTTGTTAAGATTGAAAATAATAAGATCCAGAATAAACAGTCTTTCAGTTTGACAATGAATAACCAGTAACTCCTCCCAGAATATAGCTTTCCTATCAGTTATGCATACATCTAACAATTTGTTCCTGTGGTGGGCTTTGGCCTTGGACAAAAGCCAAATACTCACCCAACTACATACTAGTTCTCAGGTTGGTACGGGGGGGAAAATATGATGAGAAAGATCATAGGTCAAGATAAAGACAGTCAGGAAGTGTCCAAAACAGGCTTGAATTGGGGAGACAATATGTTATTTTTCATTTAAATTAGATTCTAGTACTGACAACAACAGAAAACATTAAAAGAAAGTTGTTTCTCTTCCCTTAATTCCTGACTTCTCTAAGCAACCCTTAGCAGCTCAGGCAAATGGAGAGGAAGGATGACAGTACATAACCATTTTCTCTCTTCCACTTTTTGTCATGCTTGTCTGCTCTGCAGATGTTCTGCTACAGACTACAGTTCTTCAGGAAAAGATCTACTCCAGCATGGGGTTTCAAGCGGCTGCAGTTCATCTGGGAAATATCCATCTGCTCCATCCTGGGTCCTCCATGAGTGTAGTGGTCATTCTCATGATCTTCACACATCTGCAGTTCAGACAAACTGAAAAGAAAAAGTTCAGATCATGACCATGACCACTAAAGTGGGCTGCAAAGAATATCTGTCCTGGTATCATGAGCATATCCTACTCCTCCTCTGAGGTTTGTGCCCCTTTGGTTATCTTTCACTCTTTTTTTTGTTTTGTTTTGTTTTGTTGTTTTGTTTTGTTTTGTTTTTCATAGAATCATAGAACTGTTTGAGCTGAAAGGGATTTTTAAAAGTCACCAAGGATACCTACAGTTAGATCAGGTTAATTTGTCTCAAAGTCTCCTGAGTAGCATGAATTAGGTCCATGTTGCTTAAAGGTGTTGAGAAAATAAGTCTAAGGAATCCACTCATACTGAAAATTAATAAAATAATTTGTTATTATTATTAGTGGGTGGCTTGCTTGCTTGTAAAAGAGTTTTGTGAATCACGAAAACAGGAAAATCTCATATCCACAAACCACTGTGTAGGATTTATTTTATTTTTATTTTTATTTTCATGTATTTATTTATTTATTGGTGACAATATCTGTGTTAACAGAAGACTTGTTAATTTTCAAACATAACCATCAGTAGCTATTCAGGGTTTTGCTTCATCAGTGGTGAAACTATGGCCAGTATGTTGCTCTGTGGTGAGGTTATGGTTTTATGATTTCTGGTTATAGGTACTGCACGTCATAACATCATGTAGTGCACTAGTATTTAAAGAGTTAACCAAGAGCATGATCCTGAGAGAGTCAGGTGTACACTAAATATGTGTTGTATATTCACAAAGACTGCACCAGAAAGATATGCCAGTACGTCTACAGCACTTTATGGCTGGAGGGGAAAGAAGACCCCTTGTAAATGAACTGATTAATAAACTTCAAGACTTTGAGTTACATTTAACCTTGTAATGGCTTGTGTTTCAGCCATTACAAAAGTAGCTGAAAAACTGGACAGAATGGAGAGCAAACAAGAAGATATAATGGATTAACTGTCTAATGTGTGTTACGCTGATGGATCCATGTTGGCAACAGATACGTCCAACAGGGATCAGGATTCCCAAAATAGCCTACTGAAGGGGCTGATCAAATTGATTTCCTCCCAGCCTGCATTATCTAACATCTCAGCTATCAAAAGAAGATGTCCTCCTGCTTGAGCAAGTGACAGTATTAAGACTATGTCGCATTTTGCCTTGTGGCGTTACCTACATGACCATGGAAAACATATGAAGTGTCATAAAAAAACCCACTCCTGCACTTCAAGCATGGGTAAAAAATTACAGGGCAGGTCAACCACCAAGGTGAACTTCCCCAAAAAGGTGATTGTTCCAGTTGCTGTGGGACACAGCAATAGCCATAAGAATGACAGAGGTAACAAATAGAGGGACCCTGCCCCCAGCCGGAGGGGGGAAAGGGATAATAGAATGTATTGCACTGTGTGGATTAGAGGGCCTGGCACATTAGAACCACAGAAATATAAGGCCCTGGTGGACACTGGTGCACAGTGCAATCTAATGCCCTCAAGTCACCAAGGGACAGAATCAATTTATATTCATGGGGTGACTGAGGGTTCCCAAGAGTTGACTGTTGGAAGCTGAAATAAGCCTCACTGGTAAAGACTGCAAAAAATATCCTAGTGAGACTGGCCCAGGGGCTCCCTGTATACTTGATATTGATTACCTCAGAAGGGGATATTTTAATGATTCCAAGTGGTATCAATGGGCCTTTGGAATAGCTGCTGGAGACAGAGAAGGTGTTAAACAGCTGTCTGTTTTGCCTGGCCTATCAGAAGATCTGTCTGTTGTGGGGTTGCTAAGAGTGAAAAAGCAACAGATACTGATTGCTATAAAATGGTACACAGATAGCAATACCACGCTAACAGGGATTCCTTGCTCCCCATTCATAAGATGATTCATCAACTAGAGAGTCAGGGAGTGATCAGTAAAACTCACTCACCTTTTAATAGTCCCATATGGCCAGTGCGTAAAACCAGTGCAGAACGGAGGCTGATGGTAGACTACTGTGGCCTGAATGAAGTCACACCCCCACTGAGTGCTGCTGTACCAGATACGTTAGAACTCCAATATGAACTGGAGTCAAAAGCAGCCAAACGGTATGCCACCACTGAGCAGAAGTGTAATTCTGTGTGAGGTCCTGAGCAGCAACAGGCTTTTGAGCAGATTAAGGAGGAGATAGCCCGTGCCATGGCCTTGGGGCTAGTACAGATGGGACAGGATGTAAACAACATGCTTTACACTGCTGCTGGAGAGAAAGGTCCCACCTGGAGTTTGTGGCAAAGAGCCTCAGGAGAGATCCAAGGCCGACCCCTGGGATTCTAGAGTCAAGCATACAGGGGGTCTGAGGAGTGCTACACTCCAACTGAAAAGGAGATCTTAGCCGCGTATGAGGGGGTTTGGGCTGCTTGCGAAGTAATTGGTACTGAAACACAGCTCCTTCTGGCACCACAGCTGTCAATGTTGAACTGGATGTTCAAGGGAAAGGTTCCCTCTACCCATCATGCTACTGATGCCACTTGGAGTAAGTGGATTGTGCTGATTACGCGACGGGCTCGCATGGGGAACCTCAGCCATCCAGGAATCCTAGAGGTGATCATGGACTGGCCTGAAGGTAAAAAGTTTGGAACATCACCAGCAGAGAGGTATTGCAAGCTAAAGAGGCCCCACCATACAATGAATTACCAGAAAATGAAAAGAAATATGCCCTGTTCACAGATGGATCGTGTTGTATTGTGGGGAAACATTGCAGATGGAAGGCTGCTGTGTGGAGCCCCACACGACAAGTTGCAGAGGCCACTGAAGGAAAAGAAGAATCAAGCCAATTTGCAGTGCTAAGGCTGTCCATTTGGCCTTAGATGTTGATGAATGGGAGAGGTGGCCATTGCTTTATACTGACTCATGGATGGTGGCAATAACCTTGTATGGGTGGTTACAACAGTGGGAAAAAAACAACTGGCAAAGAAGGGGTAAACCTATTTGGACTGCTGAACTGTGGAAAGACATTGCTGCCCGAATAAAGAATTTGGTTGTAAAAGTGTGTCATGCAGATGCTCACGTGCGCAAAAGTCAGGCTACTGAAGAACAACAAAATAACCATCAGGTAGATCAAGCTGCCAGAATTAAGGTGGCTCAAATAGACTTGGACTGGTAGAACAAGGGTGAATTATTTCTATCTTGGTGGGACCGTGAGATATGCAACATATAAATGGGCTAGAGATTTAACTATGGATGCTATTGCACAGGTTATTTGTGCTTGTGACACATGTGTCACAATTAAACAAGCCAAAAGGATGAAACCTCTCTATGGGGAAGGGTGATGACAAAAGTGTAAATATGGGGAGGTGTGGCAGATTGACAATATCACCTTGCCACAGTCTCTCAATGGGAAGTGTTACATGCTTACCATGGTGGAGGCAACCACTGGGTGGTTTGAAACATATGCAGTACCCCATGCTACTACCCAAAACACCATATTAAGTCTCAAGAAACAAGTCCTGTGGCAACATGACACTCCAGAAAGAATTGAGTCAGATAATGGGACTCATTTCAAAAATTCTCTTGTAAATACTTGGGTCAAAGATCATGGCATTGAGTGGATCTATCATACTCCCTATCATGCACCAACTTCTGGTAAAATCAATCAATACAGTGGGTTGTTAAAAAAATTGCTTTTTTTTTTTTTTTTTTTTTTTTTTTTTAAAGCAATGGGTAGAGGAACATTTAAGCACTGGGAGAAGCATTTGGCAGAAGCCACTTGGTTGGTCAACACTCGAGGATCTATCAGTTGCAATGGTCCTGCCAGCTCCCTACATACTGTCAAGGGAGATACGGTCCCTGTAGTATATGTAAAGATCATGGTGGGAAAAGCGGTTTGGGTCTTTCCAGCTTCTGGGAAGGGCAAACCTCTTCACGGAACTGTTTTTGCCCAGGGACCTGGGTCCACTTGGTGGGTGATGCAGAAAGATGGGGATGTTCAGTGTGTACCAGAAGGGAATTTGATGCTGGGGGAGTGCAGTCAGTAATTCCATGTGTACATATATATAGGTTTGTGTGTGCATGTGTTTAATGCTTGTTAATTTTCTTTTGCTTGTATATATTAAGCATGATGTAGTGATGTAGAATAAAGGGTGGAATGTCATGGTTTTGTGATTTTTGGTTACTGGCATTCAACATCATAACATCATGTAGTGCACTGGGAGTTAACATGTTAATGCTCCAGTTCCAGGCACCTGTCCGGAAGAGAAGGACTACAAACCCCAGGGGGCTTTGCAGTCAGAGAGGAGATATAGCCTCTGGCAAGGTCACCTTATGTCCCTCTTTTCCCTCGGCTCTCCTCCCTGTTGCTCATCCCGAATACACGCATCGCCTCAGCACTACTGTGAGGCCTACAGCTTTCACATGCTCTCTCACTATATTTGATTTATTTGCTTTGATTCTAGCTATATTGTATTACAGTGTGTTATCTTGCATTCTGATACTGTATTTAGTAAATTAGTTTGTTTCTCCTCAGATCGTTGCTGCTGTTTTTTGTAATTATTTTGGGGTCCCGTTTCCCTTTTCCAGAAGCGCGGATTTTTGCAAAATCCCTCCACCCCACTAGTCATGGAACTAGGCTGAACCCGCCCGTTAACCGTTGACAATACCATACAGTCACCCTGTTTTTGTAGGAAGGGGACAACAGTTCTTTTTACCTCACATTCAAATTTTCAATTATTTTGCTAATGAACTTTTGTGGTTTTAAATTTTATGCAGTATTTATGTTTGTGTCCTAAAACTAAATCATGCACATAGCTTTACTGAGCTAAACTCCAATAAAAAGGAAAACATACCATGATTGTCAAAACAGTCTTAAATTACAAGGTTGTACTTGAATACTGAGTCAGAGACTCCATATTTAGAAAACTGTAAAGAATAACGAGAAAATGCATATTGTGTTACTGTTCATGAAGAACTAAGGCAAAGTGAAAGTTCTCTGCAGTTTTCAGTTCACTAAATTTTATGTTTCATGTTTGACTCATTGGCAGCGCTTTCTCAACTTCCGTTCAAAGAACTGCCTTCAATCACCTCACACAGGAAAGTTCCTCCAGCCCAAAGGGCCTTGACATTTCACAGGGGCAATATACTAGCTGAGTTTTCTGCCAACACTGATCTCCACACCTCTTACTGAATGATTTATAAAGTGTCAGTGAAAACAGATTAAACATCCTCGCTGAATGGATGGACATAGTTTATCCCATTACATAGACTTGTCATAGGGACAAGCAGAGGACAGCTTTAAAATAAATCATCGGGTCTCAAGTATAAAACCTACAGTACCTCAGCATATCAAAGAAACACAGATTGACTCTTCTCAGAGTATTGAATTTTTAGGAATAAAACTTCAAGAATGCAAGTTTTAACCTAGTACTTGACTTGAAGTCATTAAAATGTAAAGCCCAGCTGGGGAATTGCTGTAGTTTCTATATCTGTCCAATTCCATACAGATCAGCCTGCAGTACTGGGACTTCACAGTAGCATAAAAAGAAGAGAATTTACTTTGTTTTCAGATTCATCCAATCTTTATAATGAACAAATAAGACCAGTGCTTGCTCAAAGAAAATTTTTCCCTAAACCTATGCCTTTTATGAGAGATCTTAACTTTAATCATTAAATAGTGTATAGAGGTGCAGGGTGGTGACGGAGGGGGAGTAAACAATCCAAAAAAAGACAATTAAAAAAAAAAATACTATTAATGAGCTATTTTGGAAAAGTTTGTTTTAATATATTTATTACTACACACGCACACACACACACACACACACACATACACAAAAAAAAAAAGAAAAAAAAGAAAAAACTTCTTAATACTATTATTATTAAAAAAAAAATCTCTTTTTTTCCCTTTAACCTACACTTTAATCAAAAAGGACTTCCACTAAGTATATTTCATCAAATAATTAACAAAGTAAATAAAGAAAAAAAGTATCTAAAATGTGTGGTCAATGAGCTCCAGATGGTGCTCTAGGTCTGACTGCTTTGTTTCAATCAAAATTTGCAAACTCATATGGCTAACATTTCATTTTCAAAGGTATTAGGAATAAATATATTTATTTCAAACGTTTAAGTCTACTGCAGGAACTTTTGAAGACCTACAGAAGATTTTAGGAAATAAATCCATTGTATTTCTGAACCTGTATTTAACTGAAAAGCAGATAATTTGAATTCAATGTAAACAAGGGTAAGGCCAGTTAATACATTTGATATATATTTTTATAAAATCTGGACACTAATACTCAAAGGAATGGCAGTAATTGAAAATGAAAGACTAAGAAAGCATAGCTAATACTGGAAGTTTCACATTTTTTTTTTTGAAGATTATGGCAGTGTGGACAGAAAGGGAAGCTGAATGCTCCAGAAATGGAAGATGTTTTGCTGGAAATCATTAATCCTGCATGAGTCAAACAAAGTCTTATGTATGTAAAATTAACAGTTCATCTCAAGTTTTAACTTACACTTTTTTTTCTTTTTTTTTTAATTCTGAGCACTTTCTGTTCAATTTATGTTTTGTGAAGCACCCATTGCCGTTTTGCCATTTATTATTGTTCAGTTTTATTTCTATTAAGTTTCTCATTCATGCTGCAAAATATTTGCTTATTTTTCATTGTATTTAGATTTTTGTTGTTATTATTACTATTTTTTTCATTAGTCTGCTTTTCTGAAGAAGCTTGGCTTATGAAAATGCTATACTTTTTGAGCAGCCTTTATGCCTCAGATCAGTAACTTTGGAATCTCATGGCTCATTAACCAAAACTGGTATAGATACTGCATTTTCCAACTGGTTTGGGAATGTTGAGGGCAGAAATCCAAATCAGTATACTGTCAAATGAAAAGCTTTCACAAATGAGCATCATTCTGTGTAGAAGTAGCCAAAGACTGGTGCTGCTGTCAGCCAGTCCATTATATGTTGTAACTTGCCTTCCCAAACATGTCAGGAATGTGGGTGGCATCTCTAAACATTAGCAAGAGGAGAACATATGTCAGTGATCTGTAGGAAACTGAGTGGCTACTTTAGTTTCCTCCCTCATCTTTTTCTCCTCTTCCTCCCATACCCCTGAAGTTAAGCTAAGTCAAAAGCTTAAACTCTGCAAAAAGCTGTTACAGTGCTCTAGATGCTCTAGCTGTTGGATTCACCCCTGACGAATGTGATCATTTTGATACAGTCAAACAGGTCACGAGACAGAGCTCTGTTCCCCTGTGTACAAAAAGGATGCATTTTCAGCTACTGGATGAAAAGAAAAAAAAAAAGAAAAAAAAAAGAAAAAAAAAGTAGTTAGAATTGTAGTTAGCTAATTAGTGCTTTTAGAGAACTAATAGTCCTAAATTATTGTATAAGGGAAGTCAAGACACCAGTCCAGTTTCTTAAAACAGGAATATTTACATTTCTGTGCTTTTATTGTACCAAAAAACAAGAATTTAATGTGGTGTTTACTCAATTTACTATTAGTGATTAATGGTACTGATTCCAAACAGTTAAACAAACAAAGCCCCAAAACGGATTTAGATTAGAAATGTGGAATTCCCAAGTCATCTGTTGCAACAGTTGAAGTACAGCAGTAAGAGAATATTCATGTGCTAGGCATGCTGTACATGCACATAAATGCTTCGAGGTGCTATTTGACTAAAGCATATGCAACATAAGAAGTGCCTAGGAAGAACCCCAGGAAACAATATATTCTGTAAATTCAGAAACTTATAAATTCAATGAAGAATAAAACCAAGAGAAAAAAGGGAGGGTTTAACCAAGAAGTAAACAGGAATGGGACATCCGATAAGGGAATTAGAAGTATTGGATAGGCTGTAAACCCCAGAGCACTCAACCAATGAGGAAATGGGGGAAAATTTGCATCACAAAGTAAGAAATATAAACTGTTCCGTCGCTCTGATCCAGAGCTCCTTTTTTTTTTTTTTTTTTTTTTTTTTTTTTTTAGCACTTCCTACTATAGTAGAAGCGTGGAAAGAAAAATGGTGATTCGTAGTGAATTTTGCCTGAGTCTGGACTACTGAACACGACTTCTCACAGACTCAACTGAGATTCAGACAACTTTGTCTGGATAGGTGTGAAAGAACTGGTGAAGTTTCAAATCAACAAAGAAAGAGCTATTGAGTTTTGATGTCAGTGTTGTCCTCCTCCAAAGAGATGGAGTTAGAAATAAAATGCGATTACAATTTTGATTGGACGAAGTGAACTTGAGAGAAAATTATCCATAGTTTGGTGATGTTTACAGCCTTTAGTGCTCCTTCCTTTCTTACCATGTTTACAAAAAAAAAAAAAAAAAAAAGCAATGTCAGTATATTTTGAACAGATACCCCCTAGATCTATTAAAAAAAAAACGAGAATGTTATTGTCAAACAACATTGAAAGCCAAGGAGTTGATAACAAAAAGTAGAAAGTGTAAAATCCGCATCAGTCACTTGATTGAATAAATTACTTCTTGGTTGACTATCAATTCACAATTATTATTATTATTATTTTAATTCTGAGCACTTTCTCTAAAATTTCTGCTCTTCCCACCCTCCTTTCACAACTCTGCCATAACCAGCATTTTATTTTTCCTACCCTGTTTTCTAATAACCTAAACCCTACTATAATATAAATGTCTACAAGACTGCATTCATTTACTTCTTAGACATTTCTCATGCTATTATTGTGCTCACTGCCCACAGTTCTAAATCAAATAAATATTTCTTTTTTTTAAGTTTGTGTTTTTGATATTCTACTTGACTGTGAGATGGTTACTGTCAGAAAATTCTTTGTCATAGTAAGATTGATGAAAGTGTCAAGAATGAGAACTGTTTTAATTTACTTCTTTTATAACAGGGAAGTCCAATACTCTTCCCTAAAATATTTCCTGTATTTGTGTTTAGTTTATTTACACTTAAATCTGAATGCATATATTTTTAGTTGTCATAAATTTCAAAAAATTTTCAAGCTCTGTTTTGTGAAAATATTTGAATAAATGAATCATTTTTGATACTAGCCTCCCAGAGTAGAAACAATGAGTTATCTGATACTTGCCAAGAACTCAGAAGTAGTATAGAAAAAATACTGCATGAACAACAAGTTAGAGATATATATTATTTAATTGCAATTGAATTTATATTTTATATTTGAAACTTAATATGGATTTAAACAAAACAAACAAAAAAAGCCTTTTAATTACCCTGCCAACAGGTAATACAAGTTCTCAGTTTATCTCCAGCAACAAAAACAGCTACTACCATCAGTAAATTACATGCCTACAGTTTGTAAAATGCTAATTCCTATATTCTTTAAAATACTGGCTCTTTGAAAAGAGAATCATTTTCCTCTTCATAGATCAAAAGAGCAGGAAATAACATATTGAATTTCAAATATCTTTCAACGGGAATATAAGTAATAAGTCATGAAGTAACAGCTTTATTGAGTTGCTGTTATTATAATTACATTGTTTACACATTCAATTGCCTCTTGTGTAATTCCGTCAAAACAATCATAACTGAATCTAGTTTCCCTGCAGACTCACATACTAGCCAAAGATCCTTTAAATGATGTTTTCCAACAGTTGTTGTGTGTATACAGAAAATAGGAAAAAACTATACCACAGTTTAGCTAGAAATTCACATGCCACTGTGGCAAGTGCAGGAAACACTGAGAACTAAAACATTCCTCTTATCAATAAGCACTGAGACAACTGGGGAACTGGAGCAAAGATCATTGTATGATGATCTCACTGTGACTGTAGTTCAAATTTTTGTTTTTTGTATGCCTGAAAGAGGACACTTCTGCCTAAGAAACAATTTCAGAGAGCAATATTTTTGAATAAGATATATAAGTTCTGCCCTTTTATTTTTTTTTTCTTAAAACTTTACTCTCAAAACCACTGAAATAAACTGTAATGTGGGTAGACTAAGTCACATGAACATTGAATCACAATCTACAGAACTACTGTTCTGTCATTTGGCAAAATACCTGAGAATCCTAGCTACATTTTAAGTAAAGTTTGGGAATTTGTCAAAAAAAAAAAAAAAAAAAAAAAAAGAGGAAACAGAAATACATTGCAATGTAGTGATTTTATTCAACTATTCAATGTAGTGATTTTTACAACTATTGATTGCAGTGATGTTGCTATTATTTGTCTATTTTTTTTATTTTTCTTTTTTATCTTTTTTTTTTTAATCATCTTCTTTCTCAATGTCTGTCATGTAACTATGGAGTTGTAAAATATTGTTCTGTAAATGTTTCCTTATCCTCCAAAGAATCAGTACTCTGCTAAGAAGTCAGACACTACTGTGCAGATCTGAGACAGGAACTGAATGCTTGATATCTCTCCTTTGGGAAGTTTGATTACCTTGAATAGCATAGAGTTGGTTTCCCTTGAACTTGATTTAAAATGACATAGAGCAGCTCTTCAATAAAGTTATGTCTGGTAGTACTTGCCTTGGAAAATTCTATTCTGAATTCCTTATGTTTTGCAGGACCAACATTTGAACCGTTGTTTCTTAATCTCATGCTGGGCATACATATTTCTAAGAACCTCCTCTCCCTCCTATAAATTGGAGCGAGACAGCAGTGCAAAGTTTGCCAGCCTTCATACACAGCCATGGTGGGAAACACAATCATAGATAATCATTTGAGTTGGAAGGGAGCTTTAAAGGTCATCTAGTCCAACTCTCCTGCAATGGACAGGAACACGTACAGCTAGATCAGGTGTTGTAGTGGGCGCTTGAGGGAGATACGTGCTGTACGGGATAGGCCTCTCCCTAAGCACAGTGAAAGGGTGCTGTTGTGCTCAGACAGACTGTCCTTGCTAACGAAGTAAACAAGATAAGAAGGTGAAGGAATGAGGAGACAATAGGAGCCAAATAAGGAATTGTAGTAAGGGGCTAAGATCCAGTACAGACAAATCAGGACAGGGCACGATAGCTTAAGTAAAAATATATAAGCTGTGCTTAGTAGTGAATAGACGCCATTTTACTGCTCATCATATTGGTGTGCGTCTGCAGTCATTTGGCCCTGATCAGGTAATTGGTCAGTGTGTGCAAGAGGGCTAACACAGGAGGATTACATCACAGTTGCAGAAGGCAACAATCGGGTTACTCAGAACTTGGAACAGACTGATCTTGAATTTCTCCAAGGACGGGGTATCCACTACCTCTCAGAAAAAAGCTATTGCAATCCCTCACCACCTTTATTGTAAAAAATGTTTTCCTTATATCCAATCTAAATCTCTCCTCTTTTACTTTGAAACAATTTCCCCTTGAACTATCAAACAGAACAGGGTTCAAACATCCTGTTGAGCAGGTCTACCTGCACAACAGGCTGTGCTGAATCCAGCAGTCATCTTTCTCATGCAAGGCATGGACCTCAACTGCTTTAGGCTGAGAAATGCCTGCTACCGTGTTGAAATTATTCTTGAGGCTAAAAGCCATGTTTCAGGCAACGTTCAAAAGTTTATTACGTTTAAAATCAAGAGGAGAAAGGATGTCATAAGAAGACAGATCTTCAGCCTTGCTCAACTCATTATTTTACTTTTTTTTGACTCATCCTTCAGAAGCTGAATAGCTTGAGATGGAGGAAAATGATTCTTGGCAACTAATTTAGTTTGATCCTTCTTCTAGTCCTTATTAGTGCTACAGTTCCTTGCTTGACGGGGTAACAAGCAGCTTATATTCTCCCTTAATTCATTCGAAGTCATGTTAGCCTTAGAGACGTTTATCTGAAGTGAGTGAGCTGGGGAAAAAAAAAAAAAAAGACTTTTTTTTCCCTTTGTATAAGAGAATAAAGCTATGGTGTTTACTGTGGTGCAGCCTATCCACTTTAAAGATTTTAAAAGAAAAGAAGAATATGTCAAATTCATCTGGAGGAGTCAGCCAAATCAGATAATTGCCATCTCATAAAATCTACTTTCAGGGCCTAATTTTTAATTTACTGTTAGCGGCTTTTAAACTATTCATTAAAAACCACTACTGAGGGGAAAATAAAAAGTCAAATTGAACTCTGTTGTTTTGACAGTTACCACTAGAGTTGTAATTAAGTCCTCAGAGAACACAATTATTTAGAATTTTTGCATTAATAGATGTTAGGCAGAACTATTAAGAATTTGCATTAATTAACATCAAGCTTTTAACATTTTTAATATATAACTTTAGGGAAGAGAGAGAGGTCAGGACTTGGTGGCTTAACATACTTATTTTGGGCATATGGGAAGTGAACCGTTTTAAAAATGGCAAAAGCAGTAAAGGCAGTATGAGGGCTGCTCCAAAAGTAATGCCTCCTATTTTCCTCTGTTCACCCATTATGTCACAGGTGGATGTTGGTGGTATGGTGGTACAGGATGAACCTTCCTGTCAGTACTTCATTAAATTTTACTGCCATGTGACAGATGGCAACACAAGGGCAGTGTGACAAAATGGCATCTGACGTGCAAGTGCCTTTGAGGCAAAGGTGTGTAACTGAATTCCTCCATATGGAGAAAATTGCACCCACTGACATTCATGGACACTTGCTGAGCATTGATGGAGACAAAAGCATGGATGTGAGCACAGTGAGGTGTATGAATCCTTCTTTGTTTCCTGGTTCAAAGCTTGCTTCCTGAGGTATTTCTTGTGATAAGACTCTAGGAGATAAGAGATGGGTGCTGCCTTGTGGCAATCAACATCACTGTCTGGACAATTTTACATTTGAAAGCATTTCTTTGGAGCTGTTTGCCTTTGGAAGGGAGTGCTCAGGACTGTTCACTAGACTGTTTACAGGCAGAAGATCTGTCCTGTGACCAAATAACTCCTGTTTGCTATGGGAGATTGGGGGATGACACCACTGTATCCTGTGAAGACAAGATACAAGTTGGTGCCTCTATACTCCCTCTTATCTGCTGGCAAGGCCAGGGAGATAGGAACAAAAGGATCCAACAATCTCCTGCCAAGATCCAAAAGCCAGAAGCTGTCACTCCAAAAAGAGCTGACTCAACTACTTTGGACTTATAAATACATTTGTACTGCCATTGGAAATCATTGAAGTCATCGTCACAGCTATTATCGTTGTTGTTGCGGTGGTCACCGTCCTCATCAATGGAACAATGCCCAACAGCCCACCTCTACTGAAGAGCAATGACCGAACCACGAACCACGCTGGACCCATGGTAGTGACTATCTCCCTATCTCCCTCTTGCTTCCTATAGAGACTGCTTGCTCCTATTTCCTATCTTTTCTGCTGCCCTTCTTCCCTTCCCCATCACCCCAACTTGTACCTATAAAGACTCCTTGTTTCTATTTCCTATCTTTTCTATCGCCTTTCTTCCCCTTCCCCATTACCCCAATCCATAATAGTGTCCGTCCTCCCCTTTCTTCATCTCCCTTATTAAGATTTGTAATAAACTGGTTGGACCAACATCTGGACTGTTGTTTCATAATCTCATGCCGGGTATGCATATATCAAATAACCTCCTCTCCCTCCTATAAATTGGAGCGAGACATGGGGCTGTGGGTGGTACATTTCAATAGTGATAACAGCGACAGTGGGTCACCTCCACTGCTGCCCATTTTTATGAGTGTGATATGCAGGATTTTGTTCATTGCTGATGAAAATGCACAATTGATGGTGGTGACTGCATTGAAAAATAGTGTTTTGTAGCTGAAAATTTGTTTTATCATATAATGTTATTGTGCTCTTTTTACCTGTTGTGGTTTCCATGGAAATAAATAGCAGACTTTATATTTTGAGAAAACTATGTAATTAATTGTAACATCATGCCAATCTATACCAAGATACAGACATGATCATAACAGAAGGGGTCATGTGAAATTGTTAAAAGCAAAGTTTGTCCTATATATTCTAACCAGGAAAACTATTACTGATTGAGCTGCATGATCACAAGATGTAGGTATTTGAATATGAAGATTTCAGTTCATTTTCCAGTATTTCTTCCTAAACTGATAATTTTCTTGACATACGTGGAATTCCATAGATGAATAAATGAATAGGGGTCTGAATCAGATCTCTGACTCAGAAGAAATAAAAGGGAGATGAGTACTAATGTAGAAAAGAAGAAGAGAATAACGAGGCATGTTTAGCATCTTCTGTGAAAATATTGATATTACTGATTGAACAGTGTGTGCCTTCCTGTTGGCAAAATTTCTCCCCTTTTCACTTCCTTCCTTCCTTCCTTCCTTCCTTCCTTCCTTCCTTCCTTCCTTCCTTCCTTCCTTCCTTCCTTCCTTCCTTCCTTCCTTCCTTCCTCCCTTCCTCCCTTCCTCCCTTCCTCCCTTCCTCCCTTCCTCCCTTCCTCCCTTCCTCCCTTCCTCCCTCCCTTCCTCCCTTCCTCCCTGCCTGCCTTCCTCCCTGCCTGCCTTCCTCCCTGCCTGCCTGCCTGCCTTCTTTCCTCTCTCCCTTTTTCACATCCCTCCCTACTTCCTTCCTTCCTTTCCAACAGTCTAAGCCCTGAAGTTCTGTCCAAAAAAAAAAAAAAAAAAAAAACTTAACATGAGAATTGTAATAAAATTGGAGAATCAGGTCCAAATAAAGAAATATACAGAATGTATAATAACATTCAAGGTGCTCTACATATTCCTACTAAGTGTTGAAGTAATTTATTAAATCATTTTTTACTACTTATATTTCATACTACTGAATTAAGATGTGCTAAGTTAAAGAAATAGTTTTATTTTTTCTAGAAGATTAGGTACCAGAGAAATGTAAAAATTCTACATGTTTGTTACTTTGACTATTTTATGGAACAAAAAAAGCTTACTATTCTCTTCCCTTCAGAGCTTCCTGACTCCCAAAATCTTCAAAAAAGCCTTTTCTTTGGTAAATGCATCTTAAAGCATCAAATGCTATATAAAGATACTCTGAAATATCCTTCTGAAGTGTAAGGAGTCATTCATATTTCAGAAATTTGTCACATAAAAATTAGTTAAAAACAATAATAAACTTTAACTTTTGATCTTTCTATACTGTTGAAAAGCTTTTGCTTTATAGCTTATCTACAAATGAGACTTGTACTGACCATTGTGCAACATGTCTGCCTTATTAGTGTGATTTAATGGTGGCCTGAGGTTTTCTTTTATTCTCAGCTCTGCTCTTTATTCATTTTACCCAGAGGTCAGTAGCTGTTCAAACCTTCAGGAACTGCTGAAAACACATTCACATTTTCTTTTGAACCAGCTGCAGAGTCTGAGACAAATGACACTAATATGCAACTCCTTACCAGTGAAGAGTTGTACAACTTATTTTCAAGCATACATTAATGGAATAAAAGAAAATTTGTCAGAAATTTTTGTAAGATTTAGAGTAGGAATAGATATTGTTCAAAAAGAGAAATTATAATTTATATGAAGATGAATTAATAATAACAATAATATGAAGTAGGACTGAGTAATTTAATTACAGGCATAGAGAGACTATTGAAAATGTTCTCTATTTTTTTCCAAAGAATTGTGTTCAATATGTTCAAACGTTTTGCTGTTGTTGTTGTTTGTTTTTATTATTTATTTATTTAATTTCCTTATATTGGGAAAGGTAGAATGAGTGAAAAAATCTGAACTGGTGAACTTGTTTTTAAAAATGTAAACATTAATGGAAAGTAATTAGAGGCCTTTTATACTGAAAGCAAATAATTGAAAATCCTTTTTCTTGAATTACACATAGGAGCTGATTTTACATAGTGGAGGAAAATGTCTTTGTAATCATGAATTTCACCGTAGATTTATATAAACCACATAAATCATAATTTCTCATGCAAATCACAGGAAAGATATTTTAACACTATCCCTTCACTGTCAAATTCACCACTATACTCTGCATCATATAAGATTACATGTTTTACTTACAGCTGTGAAAGGTCATACTAAATAGCACTGAGACAGAATTCCCCAGTCTTGAATCTATCTGGAAAGCTTCCTGATTCAGGATTGTTGTTTTCATTTTTAAGATAGCATAGAGCTAGGAGATGAATAAGTAAAAATATCTATTCCTACCAAATGGAACTCTGCTGAAAATTTGTAAAAGCTCATTTTCTGAGGGCTCTGAAGACATGAGTGATTTGCCCTGTTGTGTATGTTTCTAAGACAACCTCCACTGAAGTTTCTCTGCCCACAACATTTGTAATATTTACTACTCCTCCTTATAAGGCTCTACATGAGCTTTCTCAGAGTATGCTTTACAGATCAGTTCATTCAAGGGGGTGCTACAGTAATAGATGGCATTACTTTCCAGGGCTATGCTATAGCAGCCACACAGTAGCTTGTCCCCCTGAAGTCTGTTGCCTTAGATGGTTTGTCTGTGTTTAAAAAATTGATTATTAAATAAGTGGAGCAAGGCAATTATCTTTCTAAAATCTATCACCAAGAGTCTACTGGACGCTGCAAGTCATTATTTTATACCTTTTTACAAGATTACTTTGATTGACTTACAATAAGTAACAAGTTGTGAAAAGAAAACAGAAAATCTGGATTATAAAACAGTTTTCTAATTAAATATATTGACTTACTGAAATCTGAAATCTAAATATTTAATAAAATGTATGTAGGAACAAAAGATTTAGTTAGTTAGTTAGAATCATAGAATCATAGAATCGCTAACGTTGGAAAAGACCCACAGGATCATCCAGTCCAACCATTCGCCCTTCATCAATGGTTCTTGCTAAACCATGTCCCTCAACACAACATCCAAATGCTCTTTGAACACCACCAGGCTCGGTGACTCCACCACCTCTCTGGGCAGCCCATGCCAGTGCCTGACTACCCTTTCAGAGAAGTAGCATTTCCTAACATCCAACCTGAATCTTCCCTGGCACAGCTTGAAGCCATTCCCTCTAATCCTATCACTAGTCACCCGAGAGAAGAGGCTGACCCTCAGCTCACTACAACCTCCCTTCAGGTAATTATAGAGAGCAATAAGGTCTCCCCTGAGCCTCCTCTTCTCCAGACTGAACAATCCCAGCTCCTTCAGCCGCTCCTCATAAGACCTGTGCTCCAGACCCCTCACCAGGTTTGTTACCCTTGTCTGGACATGCTCCAGGGCTTCGATGTCTTTCTTACAGTGAGGGACCCAAAACAGGACACAGTACTTGAGGTGCAGCCTCACCAGTGCTGACTACAGGGGGACAATTACTTCCCTGTTCCTGCTGGCCACACTATTTCTGATACCAGCCAGGATGCCATTGGCCTTCTTGTCCACCTGGGCACACTGCTGGCTCATGTTCAGTCTAGCGTCAATCAACACCCCCAGGTCCATTTCCTCTGCACAGTCTTCCAGCCACTCTGCCCCAAGCCTGTAGCATTGCCTGGGGTTATTGCGGCCAAAGTGCAGGACCCGGCATTTGGTCTTGTTGAATCCCATCCCATTGGCTTGGTTAGTTAGTTAGTTAGTTAGTTAGTTAGTTAGTTAGTTAGTTAGTTAGTTTTTTGAAATAACACTTAAGGGATAATGGAAATGCAGAGATATTTTCTTAATACTTTTATTTATTTATTTATTTATTTATTTGGTTGGTTGGTTGGTTTGTTGGTTGAAATATTTTACTTTAACATTTCACTATAAAACATCTTCTATCATAGCAACTGGAAAGAAATTTTAACTGACCTAAAAAGCATTTTCTTCTGAATTTAATTTTGACAATGTTTGATTCCCCCCCCCCCCCCCCCCCCGCCAAGGAAAGCTCTGGACTTGCATGGAAGACCCAATATCTACCTGGTTGTAGCCAGGGATTCCTAACCTTTCTGTTTTATATATATATATGTGTGTACAATGTACAACATATATATATATATATATATGTACAACAACATATATATGTATGTTGTACATTGTATATGTATTATGCACACAGCATGAAAAAGGCTGGAATCTATTGTTTTTGTTGAGTATGTCATCTGTGATTTGTATTATCTATTGCTAGAATAGAAGAATTGGTAAAAAAAAATTAAAAATAATAATAAATAAAAAGCACTACAGAACTATCAGTTGAATTTTCAGCATTGTATTATTCACTTTTGCTCATCAACTGAAATTAATTTACTATGATTATAGAGTACCTGAGATCTGTTTGCACCTTCAATCTTGCCTCTTGAGGAACTGTGTGACAGAACCGTAAACCACATGGAGACAAGCTGTGGGACTCATGACATACAGAGAATGAATTGGCTTGTCTGTCTCACAAGAGGAGTGACTGAGAACTGCAAACAGAATCTGATCAAACTTCATTTCTATTCTACTTTGTATACCAAATGCCCCAGCAAGAAATCCACATTGTGCCATGATAGAATATGCTTACTCAAACTGTAAAGAAACAGTCATTTAAAAATTAAAACTGAAATACTTGAAATTATGCTAAAATCCATTATGAAGAAAGACCGAATTAAATAAAAATACTTTGTAGTCATGTTTTGCTTCTACTGAGTAAAGCTTCAAACATTCTTGTTTTTCTCATAATAGTGTTCAGTTCCTTATAGATCTGAGCTTTAGCTGACGTAATCTCAGCTGTTATTAAAGGTGAAAGATTTTATGAATATCACCATCATCAGCAAAGAAAGTTGTCTTTGCATGCACATTAATACCAAAATGTATCTTGAAATTGGACTTAGGGAGACTTTCACCTTCACCATAGTCCAACAGTGGTTAGTATTTAGATGCATGCTCAGCATGATCTGATGATCCAATAAAAACATTAAATTCAACAGCTTTGCTCTACAGCAACTTGCTACTAATGAGGACTCTGTCTTATGTGGAGAAAAGGCGTCACCATACAGCTCTCAGTGATGCAGTTTATCTCTGAAGACAGTAACTTTGTGATTTTGATCATTCTTTGTGCAGAAGGTCTGTTGTTTGTCACATTCCAGCATCACTTGATTTTCAGACAAACTTATCTGCATAATTACAGAAAAAAATATACATGCCATATATTTATGTAGATAAATACAATATTTAGATGTGCAATTAATACTGAAATATGTAAAGAAGAAACAACTTAATGTTTACTTAATACTGAAAAGTAAGGCAAACTGTTAAATTGAAGATTAAAATCTGTAATATTAATTTAAGGGTTAACAAGTTAACATAAAAATACACATTAAGCATTGTACTTCTTAAAATGGCATTCCATTAATTAATATTTGTCTGCTATTATAAATTCCTTAACTCTCAGAATCATTTCTGTAATAATTAACATCCTCAATTTAGTGAAAACACAACATATGCCCATCTATAACAAAGGAACTTATTCAAAACTGGTACTGACAAGCATACAATAGATATAAGGACATGCAATACATATCATACGTATGATAGACATAAGGACAACATGCCAATTTATGGATGAAAAAGAACATTGCTCTAGAAGTGTTAAATCATACGCGTCATTCTTATTACGTACTGAAAAATACGTTTATTTGTCTTGTAGGCACTGTATGTGAGAAATTCTTTTAAAATGGTCTTGATTTGTCTGAAGCAAATATATACTCCATTGCATTTCCTGTTTTTTTAGACAGTCACTTCTGTGACTATCTTCTTACAAAAAATTATCAGTGCCCTGTGAGATTAATCAAAATTAACAAAATGTACACTTGAATGATTTCAGTTAATTATAGGAGTTAGAAACTTGGATGAGAGTGTGAAGTGCCATAATATCTACTCAAAATGCTCAGTATCCTGGAATAAAATTGCTTTGATCATTTTAAAAAGTCATAAAAAATAAATTAATATCAACAGCTATATAATTGCGTGGTTTTGGGTTTTTTGTTTGTTTGTTTGTTCAGGTTTTTTTTTTGTTTCTTTGTTTGTTTTTTCCAAATTTCATATTTGGCCTAGAAGATTATAGTCCATGAAATCAATTTAGGACTATTAACAAAAAAGTTTACTTCCTTGTCAACTAAACAGAATTTCACAGATGGTCCAAATAAGTATATAAATATGGGCTAAACATAACAACATTTATTCTAGACAAGTTGTATTTGTGAAGTAAATTACTTCCCTTATAGGCTCATATGTCAAATATTTAAGGGAAAGAAGAATTGTCAGTTGTTCTTCTTTACTTCCAAAGCATATAATATAGTTTCTTATTTATAGAACAGAATAAATACAGTTAGTCAGCTGGAAAGCTAGTTTTATATTTTACTTGGTTTTATCTGATGTTAGTGGTACAATACAGAGTTAAGGGGGAAAGTGCTCTGCACACGGACTGTACAGTAAACTAAGAGCCCAGCTGACTGTGCCTCTCACCCCTATCTGATCACAGCAGAGTAAAAATGTCTTCCTTCATTCTAGCTGAGACATACTGAAAGAAAATGAATTACACGCATTTAGTATTTAAACATGTTTACTTACACACATTACTTTTGAAGCATTTTGTTCATTTTGAACAGTTTGTTTTATGGTGATGTATAGTAGATAAAATGTTATGGATCTATTTCCATATATAAATTATCAGTGCACAAAACGTATTTTGCGGTGCTTTCTTAGGTTTTTTGGACATTTTCAGCCATGCAGGACCATATGTTACTATAAATAATCATTTTGATAGTCTTCTATTTTGCTTCTGAAGAGAAAGAAAAAAGAAGAAAAAAAAACTGATACTGAAAAAGCTCATAAATATACAAAGAAAACTAATTTATATACATAAATGGATGTCTTAAGATCTTCAGGTGATTTGGGTCTCACTTGTTTTAAGCAGAAAGGCTAAGATTTCTATTTCAGGCAGGACTGAGCAGATGTTGAATTACTGACCTGCTCACGACCCCATTCAGATCTCCTGAATTCCAGATCAGACTAAGAGGAACTAACTACTTTTCAGTATGATTGTCCCCATATCTGAGATTATCTGCGGATTCCTTCCCATGGAGGTGAAACCAGACAACCACTACCAAGACAAAACTAAGAACAGTTACATGGTTAGACAGCTGTAATATTCAGCTTCATATTCAGACCCCTAAGCATAAACTTTGGTAAAGAATAATTCTACATGTGACTTAGCAAGCTAATATTTCATTAGATTTGATGAAAATTTGCTGAAATGTTATGTCCCTGTATACTTGATTAAAATAAATTATTTTAAGAAAACCCTATCCTTTCCAAATCACCCCCTGTAGAAATTTTTAGCTTATATTTTAGAAATCTGTACATCTGAAGAATTCTAAAACATAAATTTCTAAATAAGACAATTTTCAAATAAGCAGATGATTAGTTTGTAATCTGAGCAACTCAGGAGATCATACTGTATTGGAATAACAAGCATATTCATGCAGAGCAGTAAGGAGAGTCAGACAGTCCCCACCACATCTGCTAATATTGAATAAGCTTTGTTTTGGGGAGCACACAATAATTATTGCTTCAGTATATGCATTATTTGTAGAAAATATATGCTTTTTAAAACAGAAATTTAAAAAAGCTATTTAGAAAATGTGTTTCTAAGCCTCTTTATCATCCATATACATTTTCATTGCTGAAAGTATTTATTTTTCTTTCCCTGAAACATTGCAAGGTATTGAAGATAGCCTTTTTTTGTCATTTCATTGGAAAAATCTGAATTGCATCAAATGACTTGGTAAGTTCCTGGTGTCCATTTTATGTGAATGCATATTTTACCTTAGAGTTTTTAAATTAATATAATAATAGCATCACTTGGGATTAACTCATAGTTAATTAAAAAAAAAAAAAAAAAAAGATGAGAGAAACACATTGCTAGAATATAGTAATGCAAAAGATACTGAAAAGTATGTAGGTCTTATACAATAGCAATACTGAATTAATAAGGAAGGAACCATTTTCTTCCATGACCTTCTAGGACAAAGATTTATCGCTTGCTTGATGATCCTGACTTCACTGTGGAGAGAAACAACTCACTGTACCTCCAAGAAAGCACATCTTCAAGACTTATTATGGGACGTGACTTCCAAATGTGTATGTCAAATCCTCATACAAATGCCTTATGGTACGGTTTGCTGGAATTGAGGCTCAGCATTTAAATAAACACCAGAAGAGAAACTTCAAATTTTCAGCTGAAACTGGACCAATCAAATTCTTCTACTTTATACTATTTCTGAACATTGTCAGATTTGCATTTCTATTAGTTTTCTTTGCTGGCTTCACTGGATGTTCTTGCTGTTAATGGAAATTGCTTTCAGTTTTTATTAGCATTCCCTTTCTGTTTCCTGAATCTGTAAAGAAGTTTCTGGGTTTCCTTTGTCAAGACAGAGGTTATTCAGGAAATTTTTTTTATGGATCAGAGGACTTTGAAAACTAGCCTGTGCTGTATGTGCTGCAGGGCCAGTGAGGTGAGATTTTGTGCAGCTGAATTAAAATTAGGTTTCATGAGAGCTGAATCATTGAAGCCTGCAGAGATTCTCTGGAGAACATTTACAGAAAACTTTTTTTTTTTCCTCAAATCCTTTGTTTTATATACTTGAATACTGAGAGTTTTATTTTATTTCCTGTGGAAATCAAGGTCAGTTTGAATGCTTCTTTTTTAATATGTTCGAAATGTGACAGGGCCTGGAAGGTAGTTCTTCAGTGTCCTTTAAATCCCTCCAGGGAATGCCATAGAAGCCTAGGAAAAGACAAAATCATTGAAATAAAAATGTGTTTTTTTTTTCTTCTGAATATTTTTCTGCTTCTTAAAGATAAACCATTCATTGTGTTTTTTTTTCCTTTTATAGTTTAATTAGAGACTTAGAGCATTATCATACATTTCTTGCTTAAAATTTATTCATTTCGAATAAATACTACTTTTACTTTCAGATGATTTAAACCTCATTACGTTTATGCATTTTCACCCAGTCTGTAGATCAGAGTTTATTATTCTTCACTAATATTAAGATCTCAGTTTTGACTGGGACTCTTTTGATTAAGTTACTCATGAGTCCAAGGTCTAAGATGTGATTTTAGACAGTGATTCTAATTTGCATTTCTGTACCACAAGTAAGGATTTCCTCACAGTGTCTCTTCAAGAAAGAACCTTACGCCATCAGACAAGAAGGAAAGAAGTAAGAAAGCAAACTGTCAAATACATCAAATGATTGTAAGAATAATTATATTTTGACCCTTTCTGCGAATTATATTGCTATCGTGGCTGTTGTTAAATGCCTTGAATACCTTATAACAATAATTAGAATTTTATAAAGTAAAACATGCACCATACAGAACACTACTACTACTACTACCACTACTACTACTACTTAAAAAAAAAAAAAAAAAAAAAAAAGCAAGCATGTGTGTACTTTGGACAAGATAAGAGGGTATAAGCTTATGGAAAATAGGTAAAATTTAGTGAGGGAAGAAACAATGAATAAGTGAAAATATTTATTTATTTATTTATTTGTTTCTCCATTTAGTGCAAATAGGTGTAGGAAATGAAAGTATTCAAGGCTTTCTTAAACCTGAACCTCTTTCCACTTTTTTTTTTTTTTTCCCAGCTTCTTTGTGTTCTCACTTTAGAGGTTAGCATTTAAAAATATCAGCACAATGACTACTTTTGATAGATTTTTATTAATAAGATGATTGTTAAAGTTCTGGTTAATAAACTGCTATTCATTAAAAATAGCTCTGGTTTCTGAGCTCATTTTGATTATCATTTCTGTGTCAAAAGCGGTTAAACTTGTAGTATTATAATGGTATACATTTGTTTATTATAAGATTCCCCCTAAAATGTAGGTATAGCTTGTAAACTGTAATTTAGATCTTCATTAGTCTGCCTACTGCAGAAGTTTTAGTACCTCATTATTTTGAATTTATCCATCAGAAAAGTAGTGTAATTAGGAACTCAAATTATGGATCTCTGGGTCAGTTATTAATATTGTGTGTGAAAGAACTTTTCATGGGAATCTCTTGCTCTGACTACATGACACTTTGACTGTGCAAATTCACTGTAATGGTATCCCTTTCATTTATAATGCAAATGTTAAATAAATCTCTCAGTTAGAGTTACAAAGTTTTGTATTTATTTGTACTCAGCTTTTATGTATGTAGTTGACCATGTGAGAGGGAAGAGAATGAAGCACACAACTCCTAGGGGAAGGAACATAAATTGCATAATCACAGATTTTCTGCACAGATTTTATAACTTACATCCAAATGCGAATTTCCCTGAAGTAGATTACAAAACATGTAATATTTTTTTAACATACAGAGATTATTAAACCAGCTTAGTGGAAACATTAATGTAAAATGGCCAATTTTTGCCTCCATAATCAAAAATTCATATAAATATTGTATAACTTGCTTATGGAGTTTTGCAGTTAATTAGATAAAAATATTGTATTTCACTATTTTCAGTTTATGCAGAGACTTTTTAACTCCTTTTAACATAGATTTAACATCCCAACTGTTTACTATTAGTTTACTCGTTTACCGCACATAGGCTTTTTTCTGTGTGTGATTATGTTGGTACATTATTATTAATCTTTTCTCGTTCAAATGTAGTGCTAACAATATTCAGCAACATTTAATGTTAGAATGTTGACCTTGTGAAAAAAGTCCAAAATGAGTTTCTAAATCTGCCATTATTTGTGCCTATAGCTTACACTGAAGACTTGTGTTACTGATCCTTGTGCAATGAAAATATGAAACAATCTCCACAGCTAGAGGCTAAATCTTTTTCCAATAGATTTTGTTCCAGTCATGCACAGACTTCTGTATTCCTAGTGCTTTAGGAATGTGTTCCACCATTCAGTCAAAAAAGTAAGAATAGTCTTTTTCTTTAGTGGATTTTTTATATTAAATCAGTTGAAATTTGGTCTCAAATTGTGGAATGAGAAGAATCAGTTAAATAGTAGATACATTTGTTTATATTTTGATTAAGTAACTAACTGAATTTCCTGTTCATGATGTATGCACTTCAGTGCATCAAAGTAAATGTGCCAGTTGACAGCATTTAAATTCATATCGCATGGTATCAAAGTGTTGCCTGGAAAACAAGCTTTGTTGTAGATTTTTAAATAAAAAATGTACAGTTTAAAAGAAGACCATGAAAAAGCCTGTTCTTTTCTTGATTATAGCTTAGAGAGTTCCCTCCAGGCCTGAAACAGTAACTGTCCCTTTCACTTTCATGTCATTGTCAGAATTAAAATCTTTCTCGTTTTTAATTTGAAAAGTAAAAATAGTTAAAATACCACTTCAGAAGAGATATTCTGTTGAGAAAAACAATGAATTGTACTGTCTGTTATGAATATATTAAAGATATCTACAAAAAGACTACTAGTGATAAAGTAAAAGGATATGAGTTTCTTCATACATGACTGACATCAAAGGGTTATCTTTGAAACCAAATAAGATCTATGACGTATCTCAAAAATTATTTTGGGGTGTGTGTGAGAAAGGCAGGTTTTTGTTCTACAGTGACATAAAAATAAAACAAGTCTCAACTGACTGGTATTTGATTGTTAGCTGGGTAGTTCAGAGAGTTTCAATATTCACTTCATGATTCAGCGATACTGAAGAACTATTGTGGTAAATGCTTGCAAGAGCATTGGTATGTTTACTTTTCAGACAAATAAATATTGATGTTCACCTTAGCTGTATGAACTATAAAGGACAGATAAGTATGTCTTTTTAATTGTATTTCTTATGAAAATACGTGCAAGTGTGTAATTAATATTCATTACTTCTTGTGAAATATGAAGAGACTGTTAACATGGTTTTAGATTCTTCTTAAGGTGAAAGTGGTTTGGTAAATATTGAATGATAAAATGGATAGCCTTACATGCAATTTAATCTTAATTGGGAGATGAAATATTTGTGAGAATGTGTATAAAATGAGTATAGTTCATATATGCTTGTACGTGAATCTCCAAAAAGAGATTTACAGAACATTTACAGCATCTTCATTTCTATTCATTATACTTGCATTAATGATTATTACAGTTACAATGATCGTATCTTGTTTATGCTGATGATAATCTGTAACTTTAAAGTTCTTTTTCTGGTGGCATGGCTGAGCGGTATATTTAACCCCATGACAATGTAAATATATGTTTATATGAGTTTCATTTTTTTAAATATGAAAAAGAGCTCATAACATGATGTGATTTTTTTTTTTTTAATCTGTAAATATTATATCCTTTTTGAATAACCTAAACTTCTAGCGTTATAGTCCTATAGGTATCTGCATATGAGTAAACATAAGCACTTTTGGAATGTAAAGGAAGAATATACAGAAGTCAGACTGGAGATACATAATTGTAGGTTTTCTTCACAAAACTGTTTATACTGTTGCCTACAGGATCATGAGACAGTAAATCTTTGGAGAGCCTTCTTTCTAGGATTCTTCTTTCTAGATAAATGTAAATTTAAACTATTACATGCAACAGAATTTAAAAATTTATTAATGAAAGATGCATTCTAAATCTTTTTATTTTTATTTTTATTTCTAATCCTTTTTAAATATTACAAAAAGTTTAGCATTATGAAAAGGAAATAACATAGTTCAAATGCATATGCCAGATTCAGAGAGGGTGAGCTAATAGAAACAAAAATTTATATGATATAAATATACAATTTCAATGAAAATGAAGGCCTCAGAAAATAAAAACATGATTGAGAAGTCTGCAATGCAACCTTTTTGCCACAAAAAAAACCCTTCATTATGCCAAATAGAATCATATTTTGATCATTTTCACAACAGCTTAAATGTGTTACATAACAGAAATTTGTGTTGTTTTTCTCAGTGACTGCAACACAACTACTTAAGATTGCAAACATTAACCTCATGTTTATATTTTTGTAAGACCAAGTCCAATATTGGGATTAAAATAAAAACAGAACAATTCAGGAATTGTAGCCCAAGTGAAAGTAAATATGAATTTAGAGAGTTTATGTAAGTTTAGATGAAGACTTCCAAATTTGGACTGTGAACACACCAAATACATTTTATCATAATAGGAAAACAGGAGGAATAATAGCAATAATTCTCAAATAACCTCATTGCCTCACAATAAGGTACAATCTGAAGATTTAAAAAAATATATTAAAAAAGTTAAAATGCTTACTCAATCATTTTTAGGATTCATAAAGAGGAAAAGATGGTGTGGTTGCCTCCTAATGATCTTCAGAATAAATGGAAGTAAGGATAGAAATGCTGAACGATGTGCATGGTACAGAATAACAGGATGGTTTGACTCAAAGGATCATCTGATCCAATCTCCCTACTCAAGCAGGGATATCTGGAGCAGATTGTCCAGGCCTGTGTCCAGATGGCTTGTGAATATCTCCAACGAAGGAGGCTCCACAACCATTCTGGTTTACCCATGTACCCGTGCTCCGTCACCCACACAGCACGAAAGTACTTCCTGATGTTTAGCAGGGACCTACTGTGTTCCAGTTTGTGCCCGCTGCAGTTTGTCCTGCCACTGGACATCACTGAAAAGATCCTGAATCCATCTGCTTTAGATCCTGTCTTCAGAAACACTGTTAAGATATACTTAATTCTCCAAGCTGAAGTGTCCTAGTTCTCTGTCTTTTTTTTTTTTCATAGGTGAAATACCCCCACTCTTTGATCATATTTTTTTTGCCCTATACTGAACTTTCTCCTATATATCCATATCTCTCTAGTGCTAAGGAGCTCTGAAGTGGACACACTACTCCAGGTGAAGCATCACCAGTACTGAGTAGAGGGAGATGATCACTTCCCTTTACCTGCTGCTAGTGATTTGCTTAATGCAGCCCAGGATACTGTTAAACTTCTTTGTGGACATTGTGTCCACCAGTACCTCCAGGTCTTTGCTGAAGGGATGCTTTCCCTCTGGGCAGCCCCCATGAGGTTCTTGTCAGCCCATTTCTTTGGCCTCCCAAAGTTTGCCAGGATGGTAGCATGACCCGCTGGCATAACAGTCACTCCTCCATTTTTCTTTGTCATTTGCAAACTAGCTGATTCTGCCTGTCATCCAGATTATTACAGAAGACATTACACAGAAGTGGATCCAGTATTGCCCCCTTGAGTGTCTTGTGCTCCTAATGATGTCCCTCTGGGCTTGAATAAACAGCTAGTGGGTAGCAAAGAATCATGATTTTACGCTACACAGAAGCGTGACATCTACTGGAGCAAATAAGACTTCTATATATATATATATATATAATTTTTAATGATATTATTTGGAGGACTGAATTATCATATCATATAACTATGAATTATTTTCCATAAATCAGACACATCAGAAAAGAAGGGAATCTGATAAAATCTTGAAAAAAAGTTTATAAAATAAATGGTGCATGTTAAAAATCAATACAAAAATGTTTCTAATATTATGCTAGTATGCTTAGGTAACATTTCAACATATGTATTTTGTTTGAAATTACATGTGCAAGAAATGAGGAAAGAATATGACATAAACCTTCAAAACAGATAGCTATTTGATAACTGTGGAGACAGTGCTCTGTACTGAACCTGATTTACTATACAGATTTGAGACTATATGAAGTGTAGAAACTTTTCTTAAAAAATATCGGTAATGCTTATATTTAATTTATAAATAAACTGAATTAAAATAACGTGTTCTAACTTTCAAAAACACAAACAAACAAATAAACAAACTTAGAACAGATTTTGAATTTTATAGCCATTTATTAATCTCAGATTCCCAGGAAGCTGTTGTTTTTGGTTTTGTTTTAAAGTAACATTCTGATTGTATTATTTTGCATTTTTTCTATTTCAACTAGATTGAAATATAATTGTTTAAAACTTACCAGCATAATACCAAGTTGTGTATCCTGCTTTCTCTGTTTTTATTTATTTTACCCTTACTAACTACACTTGTATAATTTGAAAGCAGTTTCCTGTCTTTTTAGTGTGAATATTGCATACTGTAACCAGAAAACACCTTAAACCTAGGTACTGACATAAAAGAGTCATTTATGTCACTTTTAAAATGCATTTAATATACATAGCATACATATACACTCTGGTCTTATTTAGAAATTCAATTTATTTTTTTTTTAATTTAATTTAAAATGCATTTTCCATTAGTTTGAATAATGCTTGCAATGTCACCTATATAAAAGCTTTTTCAAAGTCAGACATAAAGAGACTAACTTTATCTCTAAAAACTTCAGTTTAACATGGAATGTACCTGTGTTTTAACACTGGTATTAAAGTACATGTTATTATACTGATTATTCAATCACCTGTGAACAGTTCTACTTGGAATGCTCTGGTATGCTCTGAATAATAGGAAGATGTGCATTTAAATTTTGCAGCAAGAAAATATGCTGTCCATTTCAACCAAACTAGTCAGTAGTGGGACTCTATGTGAAATCTCTATATGTAATATTTTACAAACATACTTTTACAGTCACTACTGTTATTATTATTATTTTTTTACTTAAATATTCAAAAATTATTTATGGAATAATCAATATTGCATCATGAACATGGGTCTCTCTCCCCCTCCCTCTCTTCCTTCCTTCCTTAATTCCTTCCTTCCTTCCTTCCTGCCTTCTTCCTTTCTGCCTTCCTGCCTTCTTTCTCCCCCTTCCCCCCTTCCCCTCCTTTCCCGCTTCCCCACTTCTCTGCATTCCTTCCAGTAGTTTTGTCTTATACCTCCTGTGATAAAAAATCCCACTCTGAAATTATGCCAAGCTTTTACTTCTTTACACAATACCTTTAGAATTTCTTATTTTATGCTGACTTGTATGTTCACCTATACAAGTCTTTGGAATGTTTTTGGAGGAGTGGCATAGCTTCTGCATATTTGCAAACTGTGCAACACTACCTTATGTTTCAATAACAGTGAAGTAATATTAAGAATAAAAAATAACATTATTTGTACTCTTGGATTTTCTGGATGTACTCTGAACACAGTATTCAAAGATTAGGAAGGTTACAGAAGCTTATTTTAAAATAAGATTAATAACAATATGTTTAATATATTTCTGATTACCTGGAATACTAACAACTGGGGAAAAAATAATGAAATGCATATCCATTAAACTTCAATTTATATAGAGCACAGGTAAAAAGTAAAAGAAAATTAGAATTTGGAGATATTCAACAGCTATAAGACTGTCTGAAATACATGTGTTGCCTTACTGTTTAACTCTCTTTTACTTCTACCACAAGAAATTTCTGTCAAAATTTCAACAGTTGAACAGTTTCTGTTGAACAATCCATAAATTTTAGTTGTTGAAAAATGCATAAATTTAGTGTTCAATATATACTCTATTTCACACTGGCAATTATGTACCCTTGTTTTAACCAAATCAATGCTGTTTGTGTACTGAAAAAACTGTGTTGGAAAGTATTTGATTATGTCCATATTAGTGAACTATATGCACCCACAAACATTTCTGAGCACTGAAGCTAGCTAAACAGAGTGATCTGCATCTGTTCTGGTAAGCTCTTTCTCTTTTGAAATAAAGTTAATGCTTAAAACCTGCCCAGAGGCCATTGAAAATCCAAGTTCTGGCTCATTTCCTGAAAATTTAAGCCCAGCATGTTGCCCAACAGTATTTTGGGCAATATGCTGTGGACACTATCCTCTCCAGCAATATATATGTATGTATATCTGTATATATGTATATATATACTATAAAGTTATATAATACAATACATATATATAATATTATTATACAATAATATGTATTATACATATATAAATATATAAATATATGTATTGTATAATAATATATATAATATAATATATATTATATATCTTTATAATATATAATACATATATATATATTGCTGGAGAGGATACTGTGTATATATATATACATGAATCTTAATTTAAACACTGATAGTGTTTTGTAAGTTTTAATCCTCTGTAATGACTCAAAAGTTCTTTTTTTTTGTTTGTTTGTTTATTTAGTATTTTGAGTTATTGGTTTTTTTGTTGTTGTTGTTGTTTTTTTTTTTTTTTTTTTGTACTTCTCTCCTCTGTAAACGAAGCTGAAGAGGGAAACCTGTCAACATCATGTAAGGATTTCGTGAGAATTTTCTTCATTTGTTTTTTTCTTCACTCATTTTCTAGTAAATAACCTAACGGTACAGATGCAGTAGCAGTTAGTAAAATGAACTAAAAAAAATGTGTACCCTCTGGACTTCATAGGTCAAATATTCTTGAAAGATTGGGATTTCTGTTATGACTGCACAGTTTGCTTCCAATGACAGTATCACAGATCACTTGGATTATCTGTCATTATACAATTTTTAAAAATTATCTTTACTCATACCAGATGTTATTACTCTTTGATGTCCCAAAGATTACTTCAGATAAGAGAAAGCAGAACATATATTTATGTGTAAATTATTATCTAAATGTATTAAACAGATTTTGTATGACTCCTTTTAAGCATAACTCTTCTTGAAGCAACCTTGATCTTCAGAGGGTAGTTACAAACTTTTCAGACATTTCTTATTAGAGAAGTCCAAAAGCAGGCAAGTAAAATGTCATTATAATGCAAACCATATTGTTATCTATTTTTACCACCTCATTCTGATTTTCAGTACTAGTCACAACTCTGACATTTAATGTCAGAGTCAAAATAAAAGCAAGACAAATATTTCCAAAAGTGATCAAGTTCTTGAAGCTAAAATACAGAAAAAGTAGATAGTAAACTCTATCACCGAAATATTCAACAGTTCAGTTTTTATTAAAGAAAATAATGGTGTTTACTGCAAAAAATGATTTTGAGTTGAGATAAGCGCTGGAAATTTGGAATCACACAAAAATAGAATTATAGAATTACTAAGATTGGAGCCAACCACTAAGGTCATCTAGTCCAACTGTCAATCCCACCACCTCCATGTCCACTAAATCCTGTCCTTCAGTGCCACATCTGTACATTTCTTCAATATCTTCAGGGATGGTAACTCCAACACCTCTCAGGTCAGACTTTTTCAATGTTTGGCCACTCTGAGAATATTTTTTTCCTAATATCCAACCTGAACCTCTTCTAGCACAACTTGAATCCATTACCTAAGATCCTAGCACTAGCTACCTGGAAGAAGTGATGGACCCCCACCTCACTACAACCTTTTTCCAGGTAGTTGAAGAGAACAAGAAAGTCTCCCCTGATCCTCCTCTTCTCCAGACTAAACAACGCTAGTTCTCTCAGCCCGCTACTCATAAGACTTGTGTTCCAGTCTCCTCACCAGCTTGTTGTCGTTCTTTGGATGGACCTCAATGTCTTTCTTATAGTGAGACCCAGAACCAAAAATGATGCTTGAGTTGTGGCTTCATCAGCGCTGAGTACAGAAGAATGATCACTTCCATGGTCCTTCTAGTGGTGCTATTTACAAGCCAGAAGTATACAATCCAGGATACCATTGGCCTTTTAGCCACTTGAGCACACTGGTGGTTCATATTCAATTTTCTATTGACTAACACCCTAGATTCTTTTCCACTACTCAACTGTCCAGCTGCTCTGCCCAAAGCCTGAATCACTGCACTGTATTGTTGTGACCCAAGAGCAGGACTTGGCACTTGGTCTTGTTGAAGCTCATACAGTTAGTTGGTTTGAGCCCATCAATCCATCCTATCCAGATCCCTCTGTAGAGACTTCTTCAGGGACATCAACACTTCCTCCCAGCTTAGCGTCATCTGCAAACTTACTGAAGATACACTCAAATTCCCTCATCCAGATCATAAATAAGTATATTAAACAGGATAGGACTCTGGGAACACCACTCATGGCAGGCTGCCAGCTGGATTTGACTCCATTCAGATCTGAAAATAAATAGATTAATATAAAAATAAATGTGCTAATATTTCAAATTGTTTTCTAAAATCTGAATTTTTTGGAAAAAGAGAAACTAAGGGGCAAAAGTAGTAAGAGTATGAATGCTTACATAACAGAATGGGAAATGGAGCAACTATGTACTTCAGTAATAAATGAAAACAACTATTCAACATCTACCCTCACTATATCAGTCTTAAATTTTGCAACCTAATGTGACACTACAATGAACAACTGTTATTACTGCTGATGTGAAATTTAATTATATTTGCATTAAAACTTTTAAATACATACTTAGTCTGATCACAGAACAGAGATATTTTAAAGAATGAAAAGTAATTATTTAAATGATTTTTTTAAAAAAATAGCAAATTACCATGTAATATGTTAGTGAACTCAATTTTGAGCTCTAAAATTTGTGCATTTTAATCCATATGCATGATAGTAGAATAAAATGAAAGAAATCATTGTTATTTTCTCAAACATTATAAAAGGTGGATGGGTAGAAAATTGGAATAACTTTTATTAATGTATTAATATACATTATATGTGGGAGATGTTATATGTATAGAGGTAATGCATGAGCTAAACTGATCACTTTTAAAGGAACATTTTTATTTATATTGTCTGGGTCTTTTTGTTTGTTTGTTTGTTTCAGAATAGTTAATTATCTCACAAAATAGCTTTGCATGTCTTCTTGAATAAAGGAACTTCAGTCTGAAACTAAATCCAAATGTTATGGTTTTATCAGTATCTTCATCAAACCTAACCCTCTACGTCTCTTCCTATCTGATGCTTTTCTGATCTTACACTTCATCAACTCAAATCACTAGTAGAAAACTTTTTTACAACTTAGTGTCTCCACCATCTTGGTAAGCCAAATTGTTACAGCAAATGACCTTAAAAATACCAAGAGACAACTATGAGAAGGTTAAGAATGAATAGGCAGGGAGAAACATATACAGAGGGAAGGAAAAGTTGAAAAAAACTGAGTTGTTGCCTTTCGCAGGCAACCGTGATGTTCGTTGCTTAGGGGAGCCTGCGGCTTGGCCAGTATACCGAGGTGATACCAATATGATGAGTGGTAAAATGGCCTCTATTCACTACTAAACACAGCTTATATTACATTTTTACCTACAAAACCGTGCTGTCATGTCCCACTCTGATTGGTTCATACCAGACAACACCGTGCCCTATTTGGCCGTCTCCACATTCTTTTCTCATTCTTCTCTCTCCTGTTTTCTCAGCATCAAGGTCAGCACGATAGCACTGTCTCTCTATGCTTAGGGAGAGGCCTGTCCCGTACATCCCGTGCCCCCGCAAGACTGCTTACTACAACACTGAGTGCTCTCCTTTCTTTCTTTCCTAGAATGTGCTTTTAAGCAGCCTAGAAAGACTTGTTTCAGGAGTCAACCACAAATAACTAAACAAAAACTACTCACCATTCAGATTCTCTTTTAAATGTATCTCTACAGAAAAGCTAGTCCAGTATACAGTTACTTTGTAGTTGCTGTGAAGGCACTCAGAACATTTTTCCACCAGAGAAGACAAGAGAATGATTACAAAATGCTTACAGCTTTACTAGAAATAAAAGTTATGAGTATTTATATTTTAAAATCATGTCCTTTTTTTTTTCTTCATAATTTTGTTTCCTGCTGCAGGTAAGAAATGTGGAAAGCTGTTCTCTCTTCAATTTAACATATCAATTACTTTCTATAAACACATTTATTTTGAATTCAGTAAAAATGGTCATTCAGGAAACAAGATATTACCTACCCAAATGGCATCTATTGCAGATGGTTTGTCTTTGACAAACATATGGCATTTATATTTTGGCAAAAAGGTATGTGGCTTTTTATGTGCCAGCTACTGTGTAGCAGCCAGATAATGTCTGAAGCAGGTCTATAAATAATACGTTTATCTCCCTCTTTCTCTCTTTTTCTCTCAATTCTAAATTTAATGATATCCTTATTGCAAAAATGTACTGCAAAATTACTTAGGAGAGAGTTCATGTATAAATTCTAAAGAAAACAAATACAGAAAACTGTTTTATTTATTTATTTATTTATATGGCTTGTTTTGTGGAACATAAAAACACTGAATAGAAAATAAAAGAATAATAAAAAAAATCTTATAACATTAAATTTTGTGTAAACAAACACAAAATGTTTCAAATAATACCAAACCAGAATATTTTGCCTTGAAAAGTATTTCTGATTTTAACAGACTGCATGCACGTAAAAACTATTCTGAGTTCCTAGATCAAGATACATGTTGCAGACATGTCATTTCTCCATGCCAGGACATGGCCTAGATGTTATAACTCTTTTTCCCATCTTCTGTACAATAAGAAAAACTGCTTATGAATGTAGCATTCTCCAGTAAGTGTTCTGAAAGACGGCAAAGTATCAGAAACAGAGTGTATGAAACAGTAGTTCATGACACAAACACGAGCACAGAAAAACCTTCCTATTTGCTGTAGAGGGTAGAGATCATAACCACAAAATCACTGTATCAATGCTATACTTGCATTGAAAACTGCTTTGGACAGTTATGCATGGGCACTGATCCCATTTATTTTTCTTTCCTCCTTTGGTTGCATAGAATAATCCACTTATCTGTCCAATCTCAGCTGTGAATGAGACTTTTAGTGAAAAAATCATTAAAGAAAAAGTACAATATAAAACAGACATGGCTAACAAAATTTGTATTTGTCATTGTTTGGGGAAAAAAATATCTTTGAGGTGCTATGGATTCCTGACGTAAATAGCTAGAATAATTCAAATAAAGCATGCCTTAAAGTTCCTCCTCCTACATACTGACTCAAAGATTCAGAAGTAAACCATAATGTTGATTTGTTAAGTGACATGAACCGTACTGAGAGTGATCTAATTGTTATTTCTTAACAAATGGCATAAAAACATCTGCTGTTAATACCATTTAGTAAAGATCTACTTTAGAACAACTGCATTTTGAAAGAAGTTTTCTCAGGGTTTGTAAAACATTGCACTATCGACAATGTAAGCTAGGAAGGAACACCTCTGCTGTAGTTAAATATATATATGTATGAATATTTGAGCAAGAAAACTAAATATTTTGTTGAAAGACCTTTCTTGAAATTTAAATTTGATTGTTACTTTCAAGTAATATTATTTTCCAGTTGTATCTCTGGAGCTATTTAGTGCACAAAATAGAAATAGTGGCTTTAAATAAAACACGAGGAAAATGCTAACTCTTCTGGGTTGGAAGGGACCTTTAAGATCATCTATTTCCATCTTCCCCTGCTATAGACAGGGACACCTCCCACTAGACCAGGTTGCTCAAAGTCCCATCCAACCTAGCCTTCGAGCAACCTCATCTAGCAAAAATTCGGAAAAATATTAAAACTGTATCTTACACTCATAGCTGAAATATGTTCTGCTTTATACTATGATAGATAAACAATTGGATAAATGCTTGAGAATTTATGTGTTTACTGAAAGACAACTGACATTCTGAATAAGAATAGATATAGGCCACTAAATGTCTACACGTCTTTTGAAGATGCACAGCATGAAAGCATGAACTGAACACAAACAATGACTGGAATTTTTGTGCTTGCTTCACTTAAGACAAAACAGAAGTAGGAATCATCATGAGAAAAAAAACAAAAACAAAAAAAACAGAGAGAGAATTCAATAAAATGATGCTGTTAGACAAATCTGAGCATGTCTGACTTCTAGAAATTTTCTCTGATAGCCCATTGTGATCAGTGATGTTCTTCCTTGGATTATCAAAAATGTTTGAATCAAGTGGATGGAGAATGGGTAATTACTGAAAATCATGGCTGGTATGTTGTCTGCAGGCAGCACCCATTAGGAGAGGCAGACTTTGGAAAGAACTATCAACTACACTTCATCAGAAGAGTAAGATCTTAAAAGCTTATCAGCCTCTGAAGAAAATATCTCTGTGATTGCCCAATTTAGACTTTTTCAATGGGTAAATTCTTGAAGTCATCTGGGTAGAAGGAACTGAAAGAATATTCAGTAGGAAGAATAAGGATGTTTTGCAGATTTGACTTGTAGTTACACTTAAAGCTTTGTGAAAGAACTGAAGAAATCTTAGTGATTAATAAAAAAATACAGTTTTCACAGCAAATTCAATTTATAGAATTCAAGAATGGTTTAGGTTTGATGGGACCTTAAAGATCATCTAGTTCCAATGCCCATGTCATGTACACAGTTGGCACCGACTAGATCAGCTTCCTCGGGTCCCATCCAACCTGGTTTTGAACACTTCCAGGGATGGACAATCCACAGTTTCTCTGGACAACATGTTCCTGTGCCCCACTAACTTCTGAGTAAAGGATTTCTTCCTAACATCTAACATAAATTTCCCTTTTTAGTTTAAAGCCATTCTCCCTTGTTCTCACTGATAGACCACGTAAAAAAAGTCAGCCCCCCTCCTGCCTAGAAATTCCCTTCATGCACTGGAACCATTTATTTCCAGAAATAAAAGATCTTAAAAACTAATAGCATTGTAATACATAGATTTGTTTTATGTGGGGAAGACTAAGTTACATTAAAAAATCCTAATCCATGAGTCTTAGAAATTTTGAAGGTAAAACTCTCTGATGGTAAGGAGATGTGAAAAGATTATGTTTCTTACTTCCTATTTCCTTTTCCAATTTTCCTTTCACAAAGACATGAAATATCTCAGTCTTGTAAAAATCGATTCTGTGTTAATCACTTGTTAAAATAAATATTAAAAGTTAAAGGTTGATACTTTTTTCATTTGTACCATGAAATATGTACTTTTATATGAAAAAAAAAGTGTGATTTTATTTACTAATAACGAATACAGCTAAAAATACCTAAATGCAATAAATACATTCCTTTTAAATTTGTTTTAGGTTACATTTCACCCACAAAAGCTACATAATTCTCCTTGAAACAAACTGAAATAGTATCGCCATTCTTTGTTAAGAGGCTTTAAATAACAAATCGTTATACCCAAAGGGTTTGGATAATTTCCACATAAAATTGGCCCTTAAAAAATGTCAGAACCACTTACAGTGATTAATGAAAGAAGCACTTTTAGCACTTATAGTGTTTTACAATGCCAATTGCTTCAGTAAATCAGTTATGAAAATGTCTGCCTTTTGGAATGTGAAATGTCAGTGTTTTACTTTTAATTTACCAAAATCTATAAGATGACTTACAAGTAACTATAATATCAGAAGTGGGATATAGCTTTATGGTACTGGGACGGGGGGAAGTTAAATGTAAAGTGGAAGAATAGCAACTATTTTATAATTGAAAATATTGTTTCTGATGTTAGTGTTGAAATGCTTAAGTACTCTTTTAAATGATAAATTCAACATTTTTTTAATATTATTTCTTGTGGTCAGAAGTTAAAAAAAAAAAAAGTTAAAAATTTCATTCTTTGTTTATTCTTTATTTATCCACCGAATTCTCTTGTGCTGTGATCTTCATGGCATTCTTTCCAAATGATACTTAAGCACAATTATGGACTTCTGTTTGAAGATTTCTTGCTTTGTAAGAAAGGTATGTTTATTTTCAGCTGATACAAAGTTTTTTGACTCATTATTAGAAGCATCTAATAGAGGTCCCTGGGGATCAGAATATTTCAGTTGATGGGATAGAGAAAGATGAACTTGTGATTCAGTAATATGTCTGAAATTTTCATAATGTTTTCTTATGTCTTTGAGATTTTTTTTCATGATCATGAAATAAAAGGATAGATTTTCTTTTGTAAACATCTACCAGCTGAAAAATAACTTGCTACTTTGTCTCTTCTATGCTATTTCTCTACACATAACATATGCAGGTTCTGTAACCAAAACAAAGACAAATAATTCCCTGAAATCTGTTTTGACTGTACTAAAACAGTTCAATTGTGTGAGGATTTGACCAGCACATTCCATAAGACCTGTTCATGATCCTTTAGTTCTATGGTCTTATAACTCACTGCAGTGAGACTGCACAGTGCGTATCGGTTGCTTTGAAGGCTCTCTGTATGGGGGCCAAACTGTTCTTTCCTGCTTTCCCAAATGTGATTGATTTAGACAGCCTGCTCAATGATTCTGTGATTCTGTAATTTCTGATGTTTTCACACTATCAAATTTTTTGGTTTTGTCACATGTGCTATTCATAAGGCTCATAAGATGTTAATATAAGTCAGCAAGGGACATAGTACCCTGAAGCATAATATTATGAATGTGAAAGCTTACACGGCTTAACTCTTACCATAAGTCTCTGAGCATAACAGTAGATTAGCATCAGATGCAGCTATCACATTTTTTTTCCACAGGAAGTTAATAGAATAGTTTTAACAGAAATAAGCTCACCGGAGGTAGGAGTGAAAGTCTTCAGGACCATCAAAGGTGACAAGCTTGCTGAATCATACTTGTCTGCTTACAGACAAGAAAATTAATTTATGCACAATACATATGTACACACAAATCACGTGGCTGTTTAGATGATTGTATGTGTATATACATACCTTTAAAAATTAAGTATATACTCATGAATTATAAAAATTCATATCTATGTTAAATCACTTTTCATCCAAGTAATACTAATTTGGCATACTTGAAGGTGATGGCAGACCTCTGAGAATCAAGGAATATCCTAAACATTCCCAGTAGCTGTGGGAAACACTTTTTTTAAAAAAAATATTCGTTAGTTGCAGTGATGTATGCTTTCAAGCTTTTCTCTGCTGTAGTGAAAGCTAGAAAATTTTATTCAGATCTGAATCTTCATTAGTTATAGGGATTTGGATAGGGGAATATTAAGAAAAAAAAGTGTTTGTAATTAGATCTGGCTATGCTATATCTTTGGCTGGCAAAGACAAAAGAGCAAATACTGTTGTATGCTTGTTGTATGCTTGATCCACTCTTGAAATCAATTTACTCAAAAAAAAAAAAAAACCATAAATGATCTTGTTCAGAAATATTGAATGATACACACAATGAATTCAACATATTTCAGGATAACAGAGATACTGTTAATTGAAATTATATTTATATAAGTTTAGTATCCTTGATGAGTGATTCACAGAACAACTTAAAGGAAGTACTGTTATGTAATTCTTTAAGTCACATTTTTCCCTATATAGATATATTTTTTTTTGTTTATAGACATCCACACTGTTTAATTTTGATTGTCTGTGTATGTGAACCTGCAGTTAAGCATTTGGAATTTAGTAATTGGATTAGTAATTTAAGTTAAATTAAGCATGTCTCTATCTTTGTGATCATATTTGGTGAATTCTATGGTTTCTTTTAAGTGAGTGGTTTACACATTTTTTCTTTGTCTAGCCAAGTCGTACATCTAGTGTGTTGTAGGATCTTTCTTTTTCTCAATTTGGTAGGCTCAGGAAAAGCCCAGTGGCAGGCTTTGCTTCTAGTCACCCTGTTGTGCCACTTCAAATTGCAGTAAAATCGTTAGCTGAAGTATACACTTTTTCCACATTCTGTCATAAATGCTTACAACAATATAAGTCTTGTACACCACATTCATATCACCTAATTTAAGAAAATACATTATTTTTGTTTCAGAGCACAGTTGAATTGAAGGCAATTCAATTCACTGATGATCAGGAAACAAGAACAACCATCTGTCTAAAAACATCACTTTAATGATTTTACAGCATGTTAACTCAAATCTAAAACTTTTCTAAGTTCCTTAAAGTCTGAACTGGATTTCCTCCAGGGAGAAATATGTAGCTGGAAAATATCTAAGTTATACTTACTTCTGTGTGCAGGGGGAATCGTAGGTCCTCTCCATGGATATGAGAAATCTTTGTCTGCTGAGATTTTTATTTGCAATTTTTTTTTTTTTTAATCTTCATGTGATAACTCCATACTGTGACCTTTAAAAAAAATAATAGGTTTTCTGCAAGTACAACAACCAAGTCATTGAATAATAAAGTTTAATATCTGTGTAAGAATGGATGTAATGAAATAACAAAATGGATATTTTGAATCATCAATCATTGTAAAACTGTTACTTAATAAGTTTTGAAATCTAAACAAATAAACAAACAAAAAAAGCCTCTCCAGAACTTGTTATGAAGAACAGTTTTTGTATTGTCCTGGAGTATTAAACTGAAAAGATTTAAAATGTATTCACAGATGTGAGTAATATTTTGAGAATAGAGGCATAAATTGGGATAATACTAGAGTATGGAAAGACATTAGAAGCAGGAATCCAACTCTTGCTTTTTGATCTGATGGAATATCTTAACTCAGAGATGAAACAAAACAAAACAAAAAACCTTTTAAAATGTTTTGATAATTCTTATCACAAGAGAAACTTGTAATAAAGAAACTTAAACTAAATTCTGAACCTTCGTGAATTATCAAATTGCAAATTCTTATGCTGAAGAAATAGCTAAAGATATCCTACAATACTAATGAATATTAATAGTATCTGATATCTTACTTAGATAAGTTCTTGAAAAAAGTCATCACTTCTTTCTGTAAATCGGTAGAAGAGACACATAAAAGAATCAAAGCTGTAGAAGGGAAACAATGTTCTATTTTGTTGGGTTTTGTTTGTTTTCTCTCCCAAGTTGATATGACTGCAAACCTTCAAGCCCTTACCCTTTTGTGAGAGCCAACAGCAAACAGTCACTTTCAAGGTATATGGTCAAAGAACAATTCCAAACTTTTCCTACATAGGCATAAGAAATACATTTGACATAAAATTTGCAAAATCCTAGCAATAGATAAGATTTCACAATTTAATCCTCATTGACATTTGTTGGAATAATATGTTACTGTGAATTTCAAATTTAATGTATCTCTAAATAAGTACTTCATTTTATGTTCATTGACAATACATGTGAACTAATCCTAAGGAGACTGAAAAGAACTGAATCTGAATCTAAGAACTATTCATTAATATACCAGTTTAAATTGTTTCTAAATGAACTAAAATGCTTTATTTTAACAACAGACTATCTTACTTGTGCATTTTTGAAATTAACATTTATAAATAAAATATTTTATTGCTACAACAGTAAACTGAGTTAAATGTCAGTAACTTAAGAGGATAATATAGATGTTTCTGTATAAACAAAATCAACCTTGTAACATAAAGGGGACCTTACAAATCCATAAACTCTCTACAGGTTTTCAGAAGAGAAAGAAAATAGAATAAAAATTTAGTGTTTATCTTTGTAACGGAGAAGGAAACCAGCCAATTCCCTACATAGAATGATTACAGACAAAATTTTAGCAAATTTTCGATGAGTTAACCTAGAATCATGTGCTTTAGATGAAGCTTTCTTGTCTACACTAAGTCTGATGGCTTTTATAGTCAAAGGAAATGAAAAGCTTTGTATAACTAAAATCACCTTCTGGATCTACCTGTAATCAGTGCCTGTGATGAAAAAAAAAAAAAAAAAGTTGTTAAAATTAAATTTAATTTTAATGTACCTTATACATGAATTAATATGAAAATTAGTCTTTTTTTCACTATGGTTGATTACACATCAATATTTTTAATTATATCTATGACAACTTCAAATAAGAGCTTAAAAAAAAAAAAAAGAATTATTTTGCCTTCAGAGGTTTGTGTGTCACCAAGATTTTTATTTGTCTTATTTTTTTATATCTTGTTTCACTGCAAAAGTGAAAGCTATATTCCAAAATATTCAATAACCTGATAACAAATATGGGAATGGAAAAATTGCTTAAATCTTTCCTTTTACTTCTTCTAATTCTTAATTACCTCTGTGGGATAGTTGTAGAATTTGTATAGCATTGCAAGATTTTATTATTTGATAATCAAATTGTGCCAAGTAGCTATAAAATCAGAATATCTGTCAGGCATCATCTGTCTTTCAATAAATATTTTGTACTCCTTTACTCTCAACCTATTTTAGAAGAAAAACATTACACAGGTACAAAACCCAATGGCAAGTATTAAATAATTTGAATATATTCCTTCTGCAAGAAAATACATTAGTTCCACCAGTACTGAAATTTAATTAATTAATAAACAATACAAAATATCTGAAGTTCTGATCCACAGGTAGCTCAACACCACCACACAGCCCTCTCACTCCCCCTCCTCAGAAGGACAGTGGGAGAATATTAGATGAAGAAGCTCATGAGTTGACATAAGGACAGGAATATCACTCATCCATTACTGTACCATGTGAAATAGACTCAGCCTTGGGAAGATTAATATAATTTACTGTCATTTTATTACAGACTACAGAAAGAAAAACTAAAAGCAAACTAAAATTACTGTTTCACTTCACCCACACTCCTCTACCTCCCCACCTCAAGCAGTGGTGAGGAATCAGGAATGGAGGTTATAGTTAGTACACAACACTTTATTGCTGTGACTCCTTCCTCATTGTCCTCTTCCTTGTTCCAGTGTGGGAACCCTCTCACATGATCTAGCTGTTCCAACACTGATCCTATGTGGGCTTTCCACAGAGTGCAGTCTTTCAAGAATTGCTCCAGTAGGTCCATACCATGGAACCAACCCCTCAGGAGCAGACCGTTTTAATATATATATCCACCCCTTAGGCAGCAGCACTCCCAACCCTCCTCCCCCACCACAGGCTCCCCTCCACAGGGCTGCAGCTCTGGCCTGGAGCTAATCCTTTGGCTCTGATCTGACACAGGGCAGCTGCTGGACTCTTCACAAAGTATCCACCCCTATGGCTCCCTTCTATCAAAATCTTGCCACATAACTCAATAAAATTAATTTTCTTATTTATACAACAGCTATGCATAACATTCCTTTTACATATTTATTCCAAGCATGTTTTTTTTTTTTCTTTTCTAGTTGATTTTACTACTTCTGTCTCACGACGTTTAAAGTTTCTTTTGCAGTTACTAATGTAGGAGTTTGCTACTTGACACTTCATTGAACAAGCTACATATCTTTTCAAAAATTGTAACAGATCAACAGAGTCAGAAGAGTAGATAAACAAACAAACAAACAAATTTATTACATAGACACAAACCTCCCTGCACACATATTTATATAACATCTGTGTCCAATGCTGTATATGAAAATCTTGTTCTGGCATCTTGTCTTACTGACTAACTTATAGAAAGTTATGCCTTAAGAAACTCTTCTTTTTGTAGTACTAGAAGTTTCCTTTTGTTTCTTTTAAGTGGGAAACTTTTATCAAACATTCTCTCAGAATTTTTAAAAGCATATGAGGATGCTCTTGTATGAGTTATCAGTACAAACTAATACCCACATGCTCTTAAGCTAGGTCAGTCTAACATTTTTGTTTGTTTATCTGTTTTGTTGTTTAAGAAACAATTTTCCTCCCACATTTCCATAAATAGAAGGAAACACATTATGAATTCTTAAGCCATTAGCCAGACACAGGAAGTTTTCTCACAAATCCATGTATCTGATTAGGTTGTTAAGGTATGATTAGAGACAATGCCTTCACCTTACCCTTGGGACTTGCAGTGTTTTCATCAGGAAGGAATCCAACCAATCATGATAGGTTTTCACTTCAGAACAAGTATTTTGGATATTTTCTATTTTACTACCCACACCAATTAATCATCCTCTTTACAAGTGGAAAAGCAAAACTTTACCACATAACTTTTACACCAAGCAAAATTTTTCCCTAAACTTATTAGGATATTTGAAATGCTTCTTACAAGTCCATAAAAACTAAAGACAAAGGTGTCAGTTATGCTGAACTCATCTTTGAGGAAGTCTATTGTACTTCAAAATTAAAATAAACATGCAATTATTTTTTATCTTTAACATGAGTAAGAACATAGGCCTGTTTTTTCAAACTCTTCCTTCACAAAAAAATTCTTGACAGAAATAAAAAAGAGACTGACCACCATGCGGCCTTATTAATTACAGTGAAAAAAAGCATCCAAGTATCTCATTATGACCAGACCAAAATTTTACTTAATATAGAATATCTTACTTTTTGCATAATATTATGGAACTGTAATGAAGTAAGGCTGAGGGTCAAAAGAATGAAGGTTTCAAAACCCTTCTTCAGGACTTCACACTGGAATGCAGAACAATCCTCACTGCTAATTTACTGTAGCATAAAAGATCTTAACTGTCCTTAATACTTAAATAATGGACAAAAATGTTGAATAACATTTGTTATTCAATATAAATGTTGAATAACATATGTTGAATAACAAAACTATTAAGGAATTTTGTGCACTGCAAACTCCAAACACACAAAGGCACCAAAGTCAGTGTGGCAGGCAATGAGCAGTCAAATTTCAGGTCAAATCTCATATTGCTTTTTTTTTTTCCCTTCCCTTCCCTTCCCTTCCCTTCCCTTCCCTTCCCTTCCCTTCCCTTCCCTTCCCTTTCCCTTTCCCTTTTCCTTTTTATAAAACTAATTAGATTTACCTCTCTGTTTACAGATTTGTGATTTGTCAACTGTCGCTTGGAACTACATGTTCTTCTTACATACTGCATAAAGAGTCTAAACAATCATGTTAAGATTTCATAAATATTTCATATTTACTTGCAGACACCTGATGCTTATAGCTTAAGGCTATGTTCCTCATTAGAGACTGTCTTTTTCTGTTCTAATTTCTGTTCTACCAGATGGAGGATTATAAGTGGAAGTGAAAGTGCTTTGCCTCAGTCTTCACTGGTGGACAGGCTTCCCATGTCTGCCAGGACCCTGAACCTCTATGTGAGGATGAGAGGACTGGATTCTGTCCCACTGTAACAGTGGAATAAGTCCGAAACCTCTTTGTGAAATTGAACGTATTTAAGTCCATGGGGCCAGATGATATGCATCCCAACATTCTGAGAGAGATGGCTGATGTGCTTGCTGAGCAGCTCTCCATCATATTTGAAAAATCATGGCTGTCAGATGAAATCCCCAGAGTCTGGAAAAAGGGAAACATTACTCCAATTTTTAAGAAAGGGAGAAAGGAAGAGCCAGGGAAATACAGGCCGGTGAGCTTCACCTCTGTGCCTGGGAAGATCATGGAGCAGATCCTCCTAGAAGCTATGTTAAGGCACATACAAGACAGAGAGGTGATCCAAGACAGCCATCATGGCTTCACTAAGGGCAGACCATGCTTGATCAGTCTGGTGGCCTTCTATGATGGAATGACAGCATCGGTGGATGGGAAAAGGGCGACAGATGCCATCTACCTGGACTTCTGCAAGGCATTTGACATGTGGTCCCTCACCACATCCTTCTCTCTAAACTGGAGAAGTGTGGATTTGAAAGATGGACAGTTCAGTGGATTTAGAACTGGTTGGCTGGTCGCAGTCAAAGAGTTGTGATCAATGGTTCTGTGTCAGGGTGGAAGGCAGTCACAAGCAATGTTCCCCATGTCATGGTTTTATGATTTTTGGTTATCAGTATTCCACATTATAACATCATGTAGTGTACTGGGACTTAAAGAGCAAATGCTCTAGTTCCAGGTACTTGTCCAGAAGAGAAGATCTACATTCCCCAGGAGACTGTTCAAATGCTGTTATCATTCCTGCTCAGGGGAACAGATATAAGGCCTGTAGGTCACCTGACCTGTGTCGTCTTCTCTTTCTTCTCGTCTCATCGTGCTCGCTTTCAGATCATCTCGCTGCTGCTCCCAACTGCACACAAGTCTTAGTATTAGTGAAAGGTGTTTAGCTCTCGGACAATCCTTCTCTCAATTATATTTGATTTTATTAACAATTATATTGAATTATAGTTGTATTATAGTGTGCTATCATGCATTTCGATACTATATTAAGTAAATTAGTTTGTTCCTCCTCAGATCGTTGCCGCTTTTTTTTTTTTTTTTTTTTTTTTAATTATTCTTTCTTGGAGGGGTCCCCTGTTTCCCTTTTCCGAAGGCGAGGATTTTGCAAAAGAAATCCCTCCACCCCACTAGTCATGGAACTGGGTCAGACCAGTCCGTAAACTGTCAACATTTTTGGTGGAGAATGCAGGCAAAAGCTGCTTTTTAGCTTTTTAGAACGAATCTCTCTCTGCTCTTGGAGAGCTTCATTGGGAAAGTTTATCTCTTCTGCAGGTGCTCACTGAAAACATGACCTTGAAAGTCCAGGCGGACTGCCAATATTTTGAGATATTTTGTAAACTTTGAGCACTGCTATCTTACTTCAGTAAAGAAGAAGGAAAAAAAAAAAAGATTCTGCTTCTTATTTTAAATCAGTTTGTAGAGAGAGCTGCTAATTTCACAGAACTTGTGATTTTGAAGCAGGTTCCCAGTCTCTCTTTCAAATCCTTTATGGATTGTTTGAATGCTCATCTGATCACGTTGTTAATCTCCCTCAATGCACTGTTTGTCATTGTAATTATTTTACTCAGTATCTGTATTTTTAATATTATGAAGAAGAAGCCTTCCCCAAAGCCAGAGAATACTGAGTGGCAGGGAGTGTGGAGAGGCTTGGGAGAGACTTTAGAGAAATTGACATGTTCGGTGGTGTCATGGATTTTTACTCCTGAACACCTAAAAGATCCTGAGAGCCTAAACAGATACTTGAGACAGGGATGTTGTGGCTCAGGCAGATCTGAGGAGGCACAAATGATTTTGGGTCCTGGTTAATGCTTATCGGGCCTTATTTAATACTATCCCAGAGAGGGAGAGAGTTTCTGAAACTGAGAGGGAGAGTGTCCGTGTTGAAAGAGAAAGACCCCAGGAGACAGTATTAGATGAGCGAGAGAGTCTTCAAGCCGAAAAGGAGAGTTTCCAGGAGAGAGTCTGAGCTGTGAGGGAGAATCTTCAGGCCCAGGAAGAGAGTCTCCTAGTTGAGAAACAGTCTTCAAATCTGAAGAGAGAATCTTCAGTCTGAGCGAGATGCCCTCCAGTCCGAAAGAGACACCCTCCAATCTGAACTAAATACCCTCATAAATGAACGATATTGACTCTGAGCTGAGCTGGAGAGTAAGAGCATCAGGACTGACCAACCTGATCAACCACAAGAAGCACCAGAATCGATGTCAGTTGCCCCTGTAAGAGGACGGAAAACAAAACGAATCTCGACTCAGTTAGAACAGAAGGAAGAGGAGGAAAGAGGTCCAGAGGAGCAGCTCCAAATTCTAGGGGAACCACCCCTGAGTCCAGGGGAGGGGTCCTCAATAAGATCACGGTCACCAACACCCAGGAGAGTAAAAAGAAGTCTTTAAAAGGGCAGAAGGTGAATGAGACATCATTACCATTACTTCTTTGAAAATGAACAAAATTCATGGTCTGAGAAAAGACTTCACACGCCACCCAAATGAGCCTATTGTCACCTGGTTACTTCGATGTTGGGACAGTGGGGCCAACAGTGTGTTGCTAAATAGTAGAGAGGCTTGTCAGCTCGATGGCATTGCTAGGGACTCAGCCATTGACAGAGGTATTAGCACATGCCAGAATCAGGCCTTCACCCTCTGGAAGCGGATGCTGTTAGCTGTGAAAGAAAGATACCCCTTCAAAGATGACCTGATGCCTGAGAAAAGGAAATGCACTGATATGGAAAAAGTCATCTGTTATTTGAGAGAACACGCTGTGGTGGAAATGTTACATAGCCCCACTTTCATTCCTGATGAGCCTGACCAAGAGCATTATAGTGAGAACATCAGGTGTACACCACATATGTGGCGTATATTCACAAAGACTGCACCAGAGAGGTATGCCAGTACATTTGCAGCAATATATGACAGAGGGGGAGAAAGACCTTTTATAAATGAACTGATTAATAAACTCCAAGACTTCGAGTTACATTTAATCCCTCCACGCCAACCTGCATCATCCAACGTCTCAGCTATTAGACTGGCTATCAACAGGAGATGTCCTCCTGTTTAAGCAAGTGACAACAGTAAGACTAGGTTGCGTTTTGCCTTGTGGCATTACCTGCGTGACCATGGAGAAGATATGAAGAAGTGGCATAAGAAAACAACTTCTACATGTCAAGCACGGGTAAAAGAGTTAGAAGATAGATCAACCACCAAGGTGAATTTCTCCAAAAAGGTGGTTGCTCCAGTTGATGTGGGACACGGCAATAGTCAGGAGGACAATGGAGGTAACAAATAGAGGGACCCTGCCCCCATCCAGGAGGGGGAAAGGGATAATAGAGTGTATTGGACTGTACAGATTAGATGGCCTGGCACATCAGAACCACAGAAACATAAGGCCCTGGTGGACACTGGTGCACAGTGTACGCTAATGCCCTCGAGTCACCAAGGGACAGAATCAATTTATATTCATGGGGTGATTGGGGATTCCCAAGAGCTGACTATGTTGGAGGCTGAAATAAGTCTCACTGGCAAAGACTGGCAAAAGCATCCTATTGTGACTGGTCCAGGAGCTCCAAGTATACTTGGTATTGATTATCTCAGAAGGGGATATTTTAATGATCCCAAAGGGTATTGATGGGCCTTTGGAATAGCTGCTGTAGACACAGAAGGTGTTAAACAGTTGTCTACGTTGTCTGGCCTATCAGAAGATCCTGTCTGTTGTGGGATTGCTACGAGTAAAAGAGCAACAGGTACTGATTGCGACAAAAACGGTGCACAGACGGCAGTATCTCACCAACAGGGATTCCTTGCTCCCCATTCTGAAGTTGATTCTTCAACTAGAGAGTCAGGGAGTGATCAGCAAAATTCACCCACCTTTTAACAGCCCCATATGGCCAGTGCATAAAGCCAGTGGAGAATGGAGGCTGACGGTAGACTACCGCGGCCTGAAGTCACACCCTCACTGAGTGCTGCTGTGCTGGACATGTTAGAACTCCAATATGAACTGGAGTCAAAAGCAGCCAAGTGGTATGCCACCACTGACATTGCTAATGCTTTCTTTTCCATTCCACTGGCCACGGAATGTAGGCCACAGTTTGCTTTCACCTGGAGGGGCATTCAGTATACCTGGATTCGTTTACCCCAGGCGTGGAAACACAGCCCAACAATTTGCCACTGCTTGATTCAAGCTGTACTGGAAAAGGGAGGTGCTCCTGAGCACTTACAGTACATTGACGACATTATTGTGTGGAGCAACACAGCAAGGGAAGTTTTTGAGAAGGGAGAGCAAGTAATCGAGATCCTTCTCAGAGCTGGTTTCGCTATTAAGCGAAGCAAAGTGAAAGGACCTGCACAAGACATTCAGTTCCTAGGTGTAAAGTGGCAAGATGGACGTCGTCACATCCCAACAGATGTGGTGGACAAAATTACTGCCATGTCTCCACCCACTAATAAGAAAGAGACACAGTCTTTTCTGGACATAGTGGGCTTTTGGAGAATGCATGTTCCAAACTATACCCTCATTGTAAGCCCCCTTTATCAAGTGACTCGGAAGAAAAAACATTTTGCATGGAGTCCTGAACAGCAGCAGGCTTTTGAGCAGATTAGAATCATAGAATCATAGAATCGCTAACGTTGGAAAAGACCCACAGGATCATCCAGTCCAACCATTCGCCCTTCACTAATGGTTCTCGCTAAACCATGTCCCTCAAAACAACATCCAAATGCTCTTTGAACACCACCAGGCTCAGTGACTCCAACACCTCTCTGGGCAGCCCATGCCAGTGTCTGACTACCCTTTCAGAGAAGTAGTAGCTTCCTAACATCCAGCCTGAATCTTCCCTGGCACAGCTTGAAGCCATTCCCTCTAATCCTATCACTAGTCACACGAGAGAAGAGGCTGACCCTCAGCTCACTACAATCTCTCTTCAGGTAGTCAGAGAGAGCAATAAAGTCTCCCCTGAGCCTCCTCTTCTCTAGACTGAACAATCCCAGCTCCTTCAGCCGCTCCTCATAAGACCTGTGCTCTAGACCCCTCACCAGGTTTGTTGCCCTCCTCTGGACATGCTCCAGGGCTTCGATGTCTTTCTTACAGTGAGGGACCCAAAACTGGACACAGTACTTGAGGTGCAGGCCTCACCAGTGCTGAGTACAGGGGGACAATTACTTCCCTGATCCTGCTGGCCACACTATTTCTGATACAAGCCAGGATGCCATTGGCCTTCTTGGCCACCTGGGCACACTGCTGGCTCATGTTCAGTCTAGCGTCAATCAACACCCCCAGGTCCATTTCCTCTGCACAGTCTTCCAGCCACTCTGCCCCAAGCCTGTAGCATTGCCTGGGGTTATTGCGGCCAAAGTGCAGGACCCGGCATTTGGTCTTGTTGAATCCCATCCCATTGGCTTCAGCCTAGATATCCAGCCCATCCAGATCCCTCTGTAGGGCCTCACTACCCTCAGGCAGATCAACACTTCCAGTCAGCTTGGTGTCATCTGCAAACTTACTGAGGGTGCACTCAATGCCCTCATCCAGGTCATCAATAAAGATATTAAAGAGGACAGGCCCCAGCACTGACCCCTGGGGAACACCACTCGTGACCGGTCGCCAGCTGGATTTAACTCCATTCACCACCACTCTCTGGGCCTGGCCCTCCAGCCAGCTCCTTATCTAGCCAAGAGTGTACCTGTCCAAGCCATGGACTGCCAGCTTCTGCAGGAGAATACCAGTGGGAGACAGTGTCAAAGGCTTTGCTGAAATCTAGGTAGACCACATCAACAGCCTTTCCCTCATCCACCAGATGGGTCACTAGATCATAGAAGGAGATCAGGTTGGTCAAGCAGGACCTGCCCTTCGTGAACCCATGCTGGCTAGGCCTGATCCCCCGGTTGTCCTGCACGTGCCACGTGATCTCCCTCAAGACAATCTGCTCCATAATCTTCCCTGGCACTGAGGTCAGGCTAACAGGCCTGTAGTTCCTCGGATCCTCCCTGCAGCCCCTTCTTGTAGATGGGAGTCACACTGGCAAGCCTCCAGTCTTCTGGGACCTCACCCGTCAACAAGGAGCGCTGATAGATGATGGAAAGTGGCTCAGCTATCACCTCTGCCAGTTCCCTCAGCACTCTTGGGTGAATCTCATCCGGCCCCATGGACTTGTGGCAGTCCAGTTGGAGTAGTAGGTCTCTGACTGTTTCCTCCTGAATTGTGGGGGGTTTAGTCTGCTCCCCAGCCAAGGCTTCCAGGTCAGAGAGTGGAGAAACCTGAGGATAACTGGTCTGACTTTTAAAGACAGACGTAAAGAAGGCATTCAGAACATCTGCCTTTTCCTTATCCTCAGTGGTCACATTCCCTGCCTCATCCAGTAAAGAATGGAGATTCTCCCTGGTCCTCCTCTTACTGTTGATAGTACTTGTAAAAGAGTTTCTTGTTCCTTTGTACCCCAGCAGCCAGGTTGAGTTCAAGCTGGGCTTTTGCCTTTCTGATTTTCTCCCTGCACATCTTAACAGCTTCTTTTTACTCTTTCTGAGTTGCCCGTCCCTTCTTCCACAGGAGGTAGATTCTCTTTTTCTCCTGGAGCCTCAAGAATAGTTCCCTATTCATCCACTCCAGTCTTCTTCCACGCCCACTCATTTTGTGGCTCAGGGGGACAGCCTGCTCCTGCGCCTTTAAGACTTCCTTCTTAAAGAGCAACCAGCCATCTTGTACCCCTTTACTCTCTAATAGTGAGCCCCAGGGGACTCTCCCTACTAGTCTCCTGAACAATTCAAAGTCTGCCCTCCGGAAGTCCAAGGTAGCAGTTTTGCTGTTCCCCCTCCTGCCTCCACCAAGAATCGAGAACTCTACCATGTTGTGGTCACTCTGCCCAAGACAGCCCCCAGCCTCTACATCTCCCACCAGACCTTCTCTGTTTGTGAACAGCACAATGGGGCAGCTCCTCTCGTAGGTTCTCTTATCATCTGCATCAAGAAGTTGTCCTCCATACATTCCAGAAACCTCCTAGACTGCTTCTTCTGTGCTAAATTGTATTTCCAGCATATGTCAGGGAAGTTGAAGTCCCCCATGAGGACAAGGGCCGGCGATCGCACAGCTTCTGCCAGCTGCTCATAGAACAACTCATCTGTCTCTTCATCCTGGTTTGGTGGTCTATAAGAGATGCCCACCAGGATGTCTGCCTTGTCGGCTCTTCCCCTGATCTTAACCCATAAGGATTCAACCTTATTATCCCCAGTCATAAGTTCAGTAACCTCAAAGCACTCTTTAACATAGAGAGCCATTCCACCGCCCCTCCTTCCTAGCCTATCCTTCCTGAAGAGTTTGTAGCCATCCATTGCAGCACTCCAGTCATGGGAGTGGTCCCACCACGTTTTCGTAATGGCAACTAGGTCATAGCTTGCCTGCTGCACAATGGCTTTTAACTCTTCTTGTTTGTTGCCCATGCTGCATGCATTGGTATAGACACACTTTAGCTGGGCCTCTCGCCTCACCCCTAATCCTATTATCGCTCTCTCAGGCTCATCTCTAGCAGGCCTGGTTTTATCCCCTTCCCCCCTCATGTCTAGTTTAAAGACCTCTCTTAAGGTCTTTAAGGAGATAGCTCATGCTGTGGCCCTGGGGCCAGTACGGATGGAACAGGATGTAAAGAACAATGCCTCTACACTGCTGCTGGAGAGAAAGGTCCCACCTGGAGTTTGTGGCAAAGAGCCTCAGGAGAGACCCAAGGCTCACCCCTGGGACTGTGGAGTCAAGCATACAGGGGGTCTGAGGAGTGCTACACTCCAACTGAAAAGGAGATCTTAGCTGCATATGAGGGGGTTCGAACTGCTTCTCAAGTAGTTGGTACTGAAACGCAGCTCCTTCTAGCACCTTGATTGCCACTGTTGAACTGGATGTTCAAAAGAAAGGTTCCCTCTACCCATCATGCTACTGATGCCACTTGGAGTAAGTGGATTGTGCTGATTATGCAACGGGCTCGCATGGGGAACCACAGCCGTCCTGGAATCTTAGAGGTGATCATGGACTGGCCTGAAGTCAAAAAGTTTGAAACATCACCAGGAGAAGAGATATCGCGTGCTAAAGAGGCCCCACTATACAATGAATTACCAGAGAATGAAAAGAAATATGCCCTGTTCACAGATGGATCGTGTTGTATTGTGGGGAAACATTGCAGATGGAAGGCTGCTGTGTGGAGCCCCACACGACAAGTTGCAGAGGCCACCGAAGGTAAAGAAGAATCAAGTCAGTTCACAGAGGTAAAGGCTATCCAACTGGCCTTAGATGTTGCTGAATGGGAGATGTGGCCAATGCTTTATCTTTATACTGACTCATGGATGATGGCAAATGCCTTATGGGGGTGGCTACTGCAGTGGGAACAGGATAACTGGCAAAGGAGGGGTAAACCTGTTTGGGCTGCTGAACTGTGGAAAGACATTGCTGCCCGAATAAAGAATATGGTTGTAAAGGTGTGTCCATGTAGATGCTCATGTGCCCAAGAATCGGACTACTGAAGAACAACAAAACAACCATCGGGTAGACTGAGCTGCCAAAATGGAGGTGGCTCAAATAGACTTGGACTGGCAGAACAAGAGTGAATTATTTCTAGCTCGGTGGGCCCATGAAACTTTGGGTCATCAAGGAAGAGATGCAACATATAAATGGGCTAGAGACTGAGGGGTGGACTTAACTATGGACACTATTGCACAAGTTATTCATGACTGTGAAACATGTGCCATAATTAAACACGCTAAGAGGATGAAACCTCTCTGGGAGGAAGGGCGATGGCAAAAGTATAAATATGGGGAGGCGTGGCAGGTTGATTATATCACCTTGCCAAGATCTCGCAATGGTAAGCATTATGTGCTTACCATGGTGGAAGCGACCACTGGGTGGCTTGAAACATATACAGTATCCCACACCACCGCTCGAAACACCATATTAGGTCTTGAGAAACAAGTTCTCTGGCAACATGGTACCCCAAAAAGAATTGAATCAGATAATGGGACTCATTTCAAAAATTCTCTTATAAATACTTGGGCCAAGGATCATGGTATTGAATGGATTTATCATATTCCCTATCATGCACCAGCTTCTAGTAAAATTGAACGATACAGTGGGTTGTTAAAAACTATGCTGAAAGGAATGGGTGATGAATATTTAAGCACTGGGAGAAGCATTTGGCAGAAGCCACCTGGCTGGTCAATACTCGAGGATCTGTCAGTCGCGATGGTCCTGCCAGATCCCTACATACTGTAAAGGGAGATACAGTCCCCGAGGTACAGGTAAAGAACACGTTGGGAAAAGCAGTTTGGGTCCTTCCAGCTTCTGGGAAGGGCAAACCTCTTTGTGGTACAGTTTTTGCCCAGGGACCTGGGTGTACTTTGTGGGTGATGCAAAAAGATGGGGATATTCAATGTGTGCCACAAGGGAATTTGATGGCGGGAGAGCGGAGTCAGTAATTCCAAGAATATGTACATGTGTTCAATATTTGATAATTGATTATAATTATGTTTGTTTGTATATATTAAGCATGATGTAGTGATGTAGAATAAGGGGTGGAATGTCATGGGTTTATGATTTTTGGTTATCGGTATACCACATCACAACATCATGCAGCTTACTGGGAGTTAAAGAGCAAATGCTCTAGTTCCGGGTACTTGTCCAGAAGAGAAGAACTACGTTCCCCAGAAGACTGTTTGAATACTGTTATCATTCCTGCTCAGGGGAACAGATATAAGGCCTGTAGGTCACCTGACCTGGGTCTTCTGCCTTCTCATCTCATCGTGCTCACTTTTGGATCATCTCGCTGCTGCTCCCAAATGCACGCAAGTCTTAGTATAAGTGAAAGAGCTTTAGCTCTCGGACAATCTTTCTCTCAATTATATTTGATTTTATTAACAATTATATTGAATTATATTGTATTATCGTGTGTTATCATGCATTCCAATACTATATTAAGTAAATTAGTTTGTTTCTCCTCAGATTGTTGCCGCTATTTTTTTTTTTTTTTAATTATTCTTTCTTGGAGGGGTCCCTGTTTCCCTTTTCCGAAGGCACGGATGTTGCAAAAAAAATCCCTCTGCTTCACTAGTCACAGAACTGGGCCAGACCAGCCTGTAAACCTGTCGACACCACAAGGGTTGGTTTTGGGTCTGGTGCTCTTCAACATCTTCATCAATGACATATACAGTGGAATAGAGTGCACTCTCAGCAAGTTTGCAGACAGCACCAAGCTGAGTGGTGCAGCCAATACACTGGAAGGAAGGGAAGCCATCCATAGGGACCTAGACATGCTGGAGAAGTGGGCCCATGAGAACCTAATGAGGCTCAATAAGGCCAAGTGCAAGATGTTGTATTTGGGCCAGGGCAATCCAAGGTGTTTATACAGACTGTGTGAAGATCTCCTTGAAAGCAGCCTTGAGGAGAAGGACTTGGGGATCCTGGGGGATGAGAAGCTGTACATGAGCCAGCAGTGTGCACTTGCAGACCAGAAGGCCAACTGTATCCTGGGCAGCATTAAAAGAGGTGAGGCCAGCACAGAGAGGGAGGTGATTGTCCCCATCTACTCAACTCTTGTGAGGCCTCACCTGGAGTACTGCATCCAGGCCTGGGGCCTCCAGTACTAGAAAGGCAGAGAGGTCTTGGAATGGGTCCAGAGGAGGGCCACTAAGATGTTCAGAGGGCTGGAGCACCTCTCCTATGGGGAAATGTTGAGGGAAGTGGGATTGTTTAGCTTGGAGAAGAGAAGGCTCCAGGGAGACCTCATTGTGGCCTTCCAGTACTTGAAGGGAGCGTATAAACAGGATGTGGGACAACTGTTTACAAGAGCGTACAGTGATAGAACAAATGGAAATGGTTTTAAACTGAGATAGGAGATTTAGTTTAGATATTAGGAGGAATTTTTTCACTCAGAGGGTGGTGACGCACTGGAACAAGTTGCCCAGAGAGGCTGTGGATTTCCCATCCCTGGAGATATTCAAGGCAGGGCTGGATGTGTCTCTGGGCAGCTTGGTCTGCTGGTTGGCAACCCTGTCCACAGCAGGGGGGTTGAAACTAGATGACCACTGTTGTCCTTTTCAATCCAGGCCTTTCTATGATTTTATGGTTCTATGATATACCTTGGAGAAAAACTGAAGAAGAGAGATGAAAAATAGAAGAAGTAAAAAACAAACAAACAACAACAAAAAAGAAAACCAACCCTCAGCTAACCTGTGTATCGATGGTTTACAGGCTGGTCTGACCTGGTTCCATGACTAGTGGGTTGGAGGGATTTCTTTTGCAAAATCCGCACCTCTGGAAAAGGGAAACAGAGGACCCCTCCAAGAAAGAATAATTAAAAAAAAAAAAAACAGCAGCAACGATCTGAGGAGAAACAAACTAATTTACTTAATATAGTATTGGAATGCATGATAACACACGATAATACAATATAATTCAATATAATTCAATATAATTGTTAATAAAATCAAATATAATTGAGAGAAAGATTGTCCGAGAGCTAAAGCCCTTTCACTTATACTAAGACTTGCGTGCATTTGGGAGCAGCAGCGAGATGATCCAAAAGTGAGCACGATGAGATGAGAAGAAGGCAGAAGACCCAGGTCAGGTGACCTACAGGCCTTATGTCTGTTCTCCTGAGCAGGAATGATAACAGTACTTCAAACAGTCTTCTGGGGAACGTAGTTCTTCTCTTCTGGACAAGTACCCGGAACTAGAGCATTTGCTCTTTAACTCCCAGTACGCTGCATGATGTTGTGATGTGGAATATAGATAACAAAAAAACATAAACCCATAACACTGTGTCAGCATATACCTTTTTGCATACATTTTTATCACGGCATCCCATTGCTTTTGAAAAGTCAATATTATGTACCTGGAGCTGAACATAATGGACAGATTGGGGTTACACATAATTAAAATTCTCAGCTAAATTTTTATTCCAAAACTGGTAGTAAGTCTGAGTGTCAGCTTTGATTCACAGACCCCATGGTGAGTTTGCAAAGCTGGTGCTTAGTGGTAGAGGATTTTGTTCTCAAACTGAAAAAATGTTAGAAGTACAACCTATAAAACCCTAAAGTGACATGTTTAACTGCTGTTCAAGAATATAACAGTTGAAAACTAATTTCTCTGAAAATGTAATCTCCACTCTTAACACCTGCAGTCTCTTTTGCAGTCCTTTTCTCTAGCTATCACTATTTTCATCGTCATTGTATCCATACTTTTGTGGTGACATTTTGATTATCTATCTAAAGCTATTCTGTTTTTGTTTATTTGTTTGTTTTTGATAATTTTATTTATCTATTTATTTATTTATTTTTAGTTAAGCTTGATTTTAGTGAGAAGTCTCTAATCATTTTGTCCTTAGGCCACTTTCATTCAAGACATCCAATTTCTTTTTCCAGTGCATCGTTATTATGTGATCTTGTGGGTGAAGCTATTTTGAACTGTTCTCCACTGAGGTCATACAACTAATCAATTCTGGAAAGTAACTCTTTAGCCACATTCTTCCGAATAATAATTTCTAGCCTTTGTGAGAGCTGATATAGCTCAATAGGTTTGCAGCAAATATAAGACAGGGTTGCAACCAAAATGACAGGCTGAAATGATGTCAGACCCATTTTCTCCAAACAGAAGCAGAGTATTGTCCTATTAGAAGCAGACAGTATTCTCATAAGATCACTTTCTTCCACAGTGATTTCTTGGGGTGAGGTGGTTTATTTTCCACTATAGGATAGATAGCTGTCTCTTAAATGTTGATATACCTTAAGGCATATTTTATAAAACTGTTAGTGATTCATGATCTTCTGCCCAATCTCAGCCAGTTTTTGTGTCCCTCCTTGGATAGTTTACTGCATCTTGCAGAGGGTCCTTAGCCTTGGTCAGTACTGGGGTAGCTCAGACACTTTCCCTATTGGCCTGGAGAGTCAGACTCCCTTTTGTTTATTCTCTCTGATGCTGTCAGTCTTGCATTCTTTGCAGGGCAATTCACTTTCAGCAAGAGGAATAATGAATGTATGTTTTTTCTCCCCTTTCATTTCTTCAAACTGGCCTTGTTTATTGCGTGTTAATGAGGGCAGACTCTGGAAAGTAGAAACAGGAAGATGCAGTGCCCTGAGGGTTGGGAAAAACTTACATAAAGTCTCCAGCTCCCTAAGTGTTTTAATCACTTAGGGCCATTGAGTGAAAAAAATGTTTTGAGATTGTCAAACTGCAACTTTCTAATACAGGGCTTGAAGTTGACACAGATACCCCAGTCAAGTGAAATTTCAGTGTCTCTGGTGGCCCAGCCACCCATTGCGTGCTAACATAATGCTTCCAAAACCTTTTTGACATGCCCCATTTTCAATGCCTGGTGATATTCATTCCTAAAACCAGAGGCTACGCTGTCCTATGTTGCAGTGTTTTGAGTGATAATGCCTAAAGGGATATCTGTAAGTCTAACTTCAATATTTTGAGCAACACTGCTTAAAATTCTCTCTGAAACTAACCTCTATTATCCCACCTATAATGACTTACCTCAATTATTGCCTTAGATCAAAGGACTAAACAAATCTTAATTTCCTATTCCTCTATTATACACATAGTACACATAGTTAAATGCAATTTAAAAGGGGTCTGCAACAGCTGTTGTTGTAGCTCTGAATTTCTGTTCAGAAGTAGATTTATGTGGAACTTACAGAAGTTTGGTATTTTCTCACCTCTTATGTTTTCCAAGTGCCGTTGGTTACTGGGAGCCACTATATAATGGATGTGGAATATCACTGTGGTTCTGGATGTTCCATTTCTAGTTACTTACTGGAAGAGATTGAGGACAGACTGTATCTCCAAGGAAGGAAAATGCTAAACTTTGGTGCCTGTGTACTCTGTTGCTACTGTATAATGAATGCAAGAGAAAGAGTTATGATTGAAAACAAATAATATGAGAGCTACTCCAAAAGTAATGCCTCTTATTTTATTCTATTTGATCATGATGTCAGAGACGGATGTTGGCAGTATCACAGTAAAGATTGAACCTTCCCACCAATATTCCATTACAATTTGTTGATGTGTGAAAAACACCAGCAGAGGGGCAGTGATAAAGTGGTGCCTGACATGGAAGCACATATGAAGCAATGGTATGTAATTGAATTCCTCCATGTGTAAAAAATTGTACCCACTGACACTCATCAATGCTTGCTGAACATAGAGATCAAACAATGGATGTTAGCAAACTGAGGTGGTAAGCAATGCATTTCAACAGTAAAGACAATTATAGGTCAATTTCACTGGTGCAGATTTTTATGAGTGAGGCATGCAGGCTCTTGCTGATTGCTGGCAAAAATGCATAGCTAATGGTGGAAGCTATGTTGAAAAATAGTGTTTTGTAGCTGAGAATTTGCTCTATCAAATAATGTTAATATGCTCGTTGTAGATATTGTAGTTTTCATTGAAATAAATAGTAGACATTAGTTGCAAAGCCACCTACATAGTACTAAAAAGGTGTTGCTGCTAGTTTCAGAGGGGCAATTCAGATGTGAAAATGACTTTTTGCAGCAGCAGAGTAAAACAGTGCATTTTCTGTATCTGAAGTGAGTGTTTAGCCAGAGGGAAAGGATTTTTTTTTTTCATGTAAGAATTGCTATAAGAACAGTCAAGGGGTTAAAAAAATAATAATATAAAAAGGATAGTAAATATAGAGGTTTGTATTTCTCAGTTATTTCATGTTACTACTTAAGTGTGCTCTGAATCAATTCTGTCTTGTCACCTGTCACAGTCTGTGACAAGTTCTCTTGTGTACTGAGCCATACTCTCACATTATTATTAAGTCCTCAGCAGGTGTAGACAAATACATTTTTGCTAATGTCAATTTTTGTCATTGATGTACTCTTTCGCATTTGCCTTCCTATCATCACTTCAATTCTGTTCAATGAAGTGAAGGAATTCTCAGCATGGAAACAGCGGTATGAGTTTTTAGGATGGTAACATATATCAGTAAGGATTAGGAGCTGATTGACAAATTGTTGCAGTGAAAAAGGCAGAGCCCAGGGAAGAACTCTAGGTGGAAGGAGAGGAGGGTTGGTTGTAGAGGCACAATACTGTGATCTTTTGCCTCAGTATTTTTATTAATATATCTATGGATTTTACTCTGAGTACACTTGGAAAGGAAATGACCTCTTTTTCTTTTTTATTTTTTCCCCTTCTCTTTATTGATTTATTTATATTTTCCTAGCAGCCATTCTCCACAAATAGGTGTGTGCTTGAAAAAGGAATTACTGACTTCATCACCTTCATTGAAAACATTGTCATGCAACACTGGTAAGAATATGAATGGCTCCACAAAATGTCATATGTTTGTTTTAACATCATCTATAACTGATTCTTTTCATGCATAAAAGACAAAATATGTCAGAAAATTGCTTATTTTTCTTGAAATGTGCTTTTCCTCTATATGGATTTTTTAAAAAAATGGGTATTTATTTTCATTAAGTGTTCTATTTTGCAGGCTCAAATTACTATAGCTGAACGGCTATATTTTGTAATCAAAACTATTATCAGCATAGGTAACTAATACTTGATCATGGAATCATAGATCATTGACCATCAGCTTAAAAATGTTGCAGAATCATATATAAAAAAAAAAAAAAATAATAATGTAATGACTAACATCTTAATGAGACTTTTATATAGCGACTGTTTAAATTCAGTTAAAGTTTGTGCTACAGAAATGCTATCCAAGCTCTGTTTTATACTTCTCTTTATATTTTTCTTATGCTATGTGATACAGGTAGCATGACTAGGCTCCCAGTGTAAATCAGCAGAGCTGCTTAGGTCTATAGATCCTAATGAGCTGAGTGAACAGAGAAGGACAATCTTTTTGTCAGAGATCAATTATTTCTTAATTTTAAATAGTATTACAAGTCCATTAAAGACATTTCCTAAAGGAAATTTATTATCAATTTAGAAGGAGTTAGGGACACAATGCCTTATCATTTCTCATGTACTCAGATAACTCTGTTCAACTTGGCAGTTCTCCTTGCTACTATGTATTTAAAATCTCACAATATTTTAAGTTGCTACATATTCTACCATTTTTCTTTTCATCACCATCATCATCCCTTAACTACATTGCACGTCTTTCAATCTCTTCTACATTTTTTTTACCAGTTTTTCCATCTCTGTAGTTGTTAAGTCTTCCCAAATCTTTGTAAATTAAACTCCAGATGTCACAGTTTTCCGATATGAGGTAACAAAAATTAGTATTATATGATCACACTAGAGATTTGTAAAGAATACCATATCTTTCCTGCGATAGAATAAACTTCAGTGGATGCAATGCAAAACTTCTTTGTTCTCTACTATCATGAACATAGTGCTCATATTTTATCTCTCATTCATTATAACCATTGCTCTATGGAGGATATAAGGAGGGAAGCATGGCTACAGGTAAGAAATAGCACTGTAATCACAGTTAGAAATGCTTCAATTAGCTGCAGTGATAGTGCTGTCACTCCACTAAAAGAATGAGCAGATGAATGGGAAAACACATGCAAGGGAACATACTTATTCAATAGGTTTTTTTTGTTGTTGTTGTTGTTGTTTTTAATTATTATTATTACTATTTTTAAGGATTTGTGATTTTTTTCATTAATATTTCAAATTTATACAGCTTTTTTATACATTGCATTATATTTTATTGTTAGATATACTATAGTAGCATTGTTTTTTGATCAATATAGTATCAATAAGTAACATTTGCACTTGTTTTCTGTCTCTCAATATACCTTTACTATTTCTGCCCTATCACTTCATTGCTGTTTCCTATAAATTGGCATTAAAAAAATCATATATCAGAGATCATCAGCCTGTGACACTTGCCCCACAATTTTTTTTCAACCCCTGTACTTCCTCTTACTCCTCAGGCAATATTTGCTTAAACACAGGAAATCTCTCAAGGTCGATGTTCTGCCAATGCCTTAGGCAGGCCTGAGAAGTCCCTGACACTATTGGGTTGTGACCTTGTCATAAATTCTCAGGTACTGCTTTCTACTTCAGCAGAATCTATTTGAGTTATGTCAAAAATCTGATACAACAGATTCTTGATAGAGGTTGATTTGACAGACAAAGGCTTCACTAGTTATTGATTGTATTCTATTTGCGCACCACTAAAAACAAGGTTTTTGGTACTGGCTGAGAGCCCTGGTACTGAGCAGTAAATCAATAAATATATGTTAGTTTAATGAAAACATTAGCACCTCACTCATGTATGAAAGTTTCTATTAACATCAGAAGAGAGGTTTAACCTGGAATAAGATCTGTAAATTTTGCTGGTTTTAAGTAGTGTACAGCAGTGTAAGTAAGTGTATTTAAGTGTACACACTTTAAGTGTAAGTACAGAAGATGGATACCACTCTTTGTGTTATTTGTTATTCAAGACTTTATATCTTTGCTGGGATTACTTTTCAATATATGTTTTTTCCAACCTGTATTTTCTTCATTCTTACATTTAAGATACACAAAATCACTGTAGGCCACAGAAAAGCAAATCTTATCCATGCTTCCTTAACCATGGGAAAAAAAAAAAAAAAAAAAAAAGGCTTTTTAATCTCACTAATTTATTCTTTATTATAACTTTCGCAAAAGCCATCTACAAATTTCATCAGTGATCATTTTCCTTATGAATCAATAAAAAAACTGTTAGACTTTGTAGGCATACTAAAAACTATAAACTGCATGGCATCATTTACTGAAAGCAGATGGTACGTTAGCAATTTCTAGATGGTGCATAATTCATTATATATAATGTGTTATAATAAACATATTTGTCATGTCAAATTGCTAATCTAAATGAGGTACCTAAACTTCTGATTTCCAATGTTTGAATAAATCAAATATTTCTACCTAACTAAATTCAGTCTAGATTAGAAGAAATAGTGAGGATACAGAAAATCTAATTTCATATCAGATTTGCCATTATTTTGGGATCAGTGTCAGAACTGTAAGGGCCTAACTGACCCTATTCATGGGTTTTTAATGATCTGATTCACCCTATTCTTGGCTTTTAGATATTAGCACCGTGCTGTTTTTCTCTTGGGCAACTGCAATTTCATCAGTTCCAGACACTTAGTGAAAACTGACCTTTATCATCCAAAGCTTTCAGAAATTATCTCTTTTCAAATTGTGTAATCTGAAAACATTAAGATTCTAATATTAATATATATCCTTTACTGGCCTCTTAACTATGATGAAGTGGGGAAAAAAAATAATACCTGATACGGTCACCCATCTTTTTTCCCTGTTATGGATTAATCCATGAGGAAGCTAAGCGTCATACAGCTGTTTGCTCTCTCTCCTGCAGTAGCCTACTTACCAGGTACTCAAAATTTTCATAATGATAGGTATAATTCGCTAAAACAGAGACCCACATCTCTAGTTTCTTTTTATGACTATCTCATGTGTTTTTTTCTTTAATTCTTTAATTAACAGTTCTTTTCTTGAAATTCTTTTGAAAGCATAGACTTTTCTGACTCTGAACATGCTTATTTATTTGAAAACATGACTTTGTTTCCAAACCTCTGTAAACGTTAATAGCATGAGATGAAAAGTTCTCCAAAACAAAGACTTTATTGCACATGGTGAAGGATTTAAGAAGGTGGTCTTTTTGTTCTCCTCTGTTTTTGCATGGCTTATGAGGTATCTCTTGTACTTTCTCTTAGCCTTCTAACGTATGAACATTAAAGATTATTTGTTTTTCAGATGTCAGTGACTTGGGAAAATATAACATATTTTTTCCTATAGATTATCATTTTCAGTTGTTAGACTCATCTTTCCCATCATTTTATGATATTTTTTCATTCATATTTGAACCAAATCATTCTTTCTACATAATCTGAATAATTCTAGGACATATTTGTTCTCATTAACCTAAGGATTCAGGCACATAAACTGTTTTGTTTTTGGCTTTTTCTCTTGGGTTTAATTTCTATAGTTCTAAGTGAATTGACATTTGTTCCCTCCTTCTTCCATTCTCCTCTTTTGTTGGGGAATTATCTGGATAAATATATGTTCAACAGACACATCAGAGTTGCTTTGGGATAAAACATATTTGGTCTAGAAGTCTTTGTTGAACTTAGCAATCACATTTTTTTGTGCTGTGAAAATTAATCTCACATGAATAGAAAAGTCTGCTTTGTGAAGGCTACTCTCCAAATACTTGTGCTAGGCAGGAAGTTGGGTTTTTACAAAGATCAACCTCTGCTGCCTTCTTCTCAGTGAAGTCAAGGCAATTGCATACTGCAGATAGAAGCCAAAGGTTGTTTTGTGGGCTGCTCACATAAACATGGGGGAGTGAGAGAGCCCTGACCAAAATTGGAGTGACTTGATTAAAGGGGCTTGAATAACACGACATGGTCTGGCTGAGCTTGACTGGGATGTTCACGTGCAGGTGTTTGTTGGAGACTCAGCAGGTGACCCAGGAATTCATCCTGAGTGTCAGCCATCTGCAAGGGCTAGGAGCCTCTAGAGTATTTGTCTTACAGCGTGCCCCAAACCGAAGGTGCAAGGAACTATGTGGATATAATGGATATATGGCAAGAAATCTATTACCTGACCAACGAAGTATCTTAGGGTAATTGAATAGTTTTATTGTGTAGATGTGTTTACTGTGTAGTCAGTATTTGCCACTGACTTTTGTAGTTTTCTCTCTAATTCAAACAAATTCCCTCCATTAAACTACATTAAGGGTTGTTTGTATTCCACTAACTACTTGGATATGAAATCTGGACTGAAATTTTTATAATGACTGTTGTTAAATGAATTGAACAACAACTTAAGAATTTCTATTTTTCTACTCTGTTTGTAAAGTATGTCTGAAATAACTTCATGAGAAGTAAATTGCATGTACATAGTATATAACTAGTAAAGTGATCAATTCTGTAACCTTAAACATAATAAAGCATACAGAGTTTGGGTGGGAGTGGTTCTCTTTCTATATCATCTGTCTGTTTAAGGGAGTGAAAAGGAATTTGATTTTAAATTGATTCTGCTCTTTCTTAGTTATAGAGAATTTTGAAGAATTGTGTATGTTCTTTTATCAGACTGGACATCTGAAGCTATTTACTCTGCAAAGTGCTGAACACAAATACAGAGTGTATTGCACCATAAGTACTGCTACTACAGTGATTTAGGGGATTGAAACATGACTAATAATGTGAAGTGCGAAGTTTCCACCCCACCAACATTCCTATCAGAACTGCTGTCAGAGTAAGTCTTACCTAGATGTTATATAGCATTAAGCAGGAGGCTACAGGTATATATCCCTATATTTCCTTCTTGCTTTCGAGAAATTATACTATCTAGGTGGGAATAAAACTGAAAGATAATGCTGACAGATTTGCCTTTCCTATGCTTACCTCGGAATATGGGAAATGCATTAATCCTGACACTTTAATCAAAGCTTGCATGTGTTTATTAAATTTATTTCTTCTCTGACTTCCTCTGGATACAATATCTCTAAAAAGAGTTACCAGAAAGGTAAATAATATATCTTCTCATTAAATTCAAGGTATGACCCTATGGAATGAATGTTTGGCTGCAAATTACCTATTTATTTTTCTTCATGGTCTGTCTAGCAAAGTTAATTACTGAAATAATAAATAAATAAATTGGCTTTTTCATTTTTCCTAAAGACAAAAGCAGCAAAGGCATGATCTGTAACTGAGTCTACCAGAACTTCTCTAATATACTAAATTAAAACCACTGACCCCCTTACAGAGGTTTATCTCAAACATCCAAATTCCTCCTCTTTGGCCCTTTATCATTTAGAGACAATAAAGAATATTTATTATAAGGAGTTCCTGTGGCAATGTTAAGTAATTCAGATATATTCTGACAGATCTTACATTTGGCAGTGTCTGTTACAATTATCACTTTAATTCTAAAGATTGCACATTGATAACAATTGCTAAGATAAATGAATACATTAGTAATTTAAAAAATTGATTATCTATTGCTATCTTTCTCATATAACCTCTGTGAAGCACTACTATTACTAATTTATCACTATGATTCAAATGTAACATTATTAGGAAAAAACATAGCAAGGAATTTTGACAAATCTCATGAGTAAGAGTTTGGGACTGGAAGAGGATGGGCTACAAATCCTCAGAAGGTGCAAGGTCCAGGCCTGTCCATAAAATTCCTGGGGGTAGTTTGCTCAGGAAAGACCAAAGTACTGCTCAGTGCTTTAATAGATAAGGTTCAGGCATTCCCACTCCCTACAACACCAAAGCAGCTGCAGGAGTTTTTAGGTATATTAGGATACTGGCATTCCTTTATATCTCATTTAGCATATCTGCTGAGGCCACTGTATGGACTCATGAAAAAGAGGCAGCTATGGGACCGGGGGAGAACGGAACAGGACGCTTTCCAACAGGAAAAACTAGTAGTTAAACAAGACCAGACATTGGGTATATCTGATTCTACCCTCCCAGCCGAGTTGGATGTTCATGTCACTCAGGATGGCTTTGGTTGGGACCTGTGGAAATGCCAGAGTTCTGTTTGGACTCCCATAGGATTCTGGTCTCAGATCTGGCACAGAGCAGAAGATATAGTATGATTGAAAAACAGTTATTGGCTGCCTACTCCACATTACAGGCAGTAGAGCTGATAATCCAAACAGCTGAAATCATAGTTAAGACCACCCTGCCAATTCAGGGGTGGGTGAAAGATCTGACCCACCCTCCTAAGGTGGAGGTGGCCCAAGCACAAACGGTGGTATGATGGGTCACCTATCTCAGCCAGAGGAGTAGTCTGTCTTCATCACCATTAAAAGAAGAACTTCAGAAGATCCTAGGCCCAATGACGTATCATAGTGATGCACCAGAAGAAACATTTGTCACTCCACCAGAGAAGAGTCCTGTTCATGAAGGGAAATAGCCTATCCCTGAAGATGTCTGGTACACAGATGGGTCCAGCAAGGGCAACGCGAGCAAGTGGAGAGCGATAGCATACCATCCCTCCACTGAGATGATCTGGATTGATGAAGGGGATGGTCAGAGCAGCCAATGGGCAGAACTGCAAGCTGTATGGATGGTCATAACCAAGGAACCTGGTGACGGTATCCTGAAAATCTGCGCAGATAGTTGGGCTGCGTACCAGGGGCTCACTCTTTGGATTGCACAGTGGAGCCACCTAGGAATGGAATATTCATGCCCGACCAATCTGGAGCAAAGATGTGGTTAGACATATGGAATACAGTTAAACACAGGACTGTACGTGTCCACCACATTTCTGGTTACCAACCCTTACAGTCACCAGGGAAATGACGAAGCTGACACGCTGGCTCAAGTTCAATGGATTGAGAATTCACCATCTGAGAGCATCGCCCATTGGTTACATCAGAAACTATGGCATGCTGGACAAAAGACAGTGCGTGCAGCTGCTAAAGCATGGGGGCTGCCCATACAGCTATCTGACATCACCCAAGCATGCTGAGACTGTGACACTTGCTCCAAGATAAGCCTGAGATCGTTTCCTGAAACAACAGCCCATCTTGCTAGAGGACACTATCCTCTCCAACAATGGCAGGTTGATTACATCAGGCCCTGCCCTGACCTGCGTTGACACTGCAAGTGAGCTACTGCAGGCCTATCCAGTACTGAAAGCAAACCATAACTACTAAACTGATGTCTGCGTACTGGACACAAGTCATTGAGAGTGACCAAGAGATTCATTTTACTGGTGCGATGACACAATGCTGGGCAGAAGAAAACATCAAATGGTGATTCCATCTTCCATGTAATCCAACAGGGGCAGGCCTCATTGAACGTTATAACGGTATTCTTAAAGCTGCCCTGAAGACAGACTCTCAGTCCCTCCAGGGGTGAACAAAAAGAGTCTAATGAAACCCTGTGGGACCTGAATGAAAGACCTAGACAGCAGACCCTGGTGCCCTGAAAATGCTACAGACAACATGGGCCTCCCTGCTTAGGATCCAAATTATGGGCACTGATAATCAGGTAAGACCCCAGATTGGCAGTGAAAATAATCTCCTGCTCCGTGCCCCTTAGAATTTAGATCTGGGTACCCATAGAATAAAATGGCCTTGGAAGGTGCAGGTAGGACCAAAATGGTGTGGCCTACTTGCACCGTGGAGGAGACTGTTGGAGGTGGGAGGCCATGTACCTTCCAGTAAAAACTGGAGGTAATTACTGGCCATTACCTCCAGTAATAGGTACATAGCCTACGGATATTGTGGTCAACACTCCAATCTTCATTGTTAAAGGGACCCCCATCGTGTCCC